>NC_069507.1:105533663-105883663 GCF_027579735.1 Bombina bombina
AATCCTATTGGCTGATTGGATAAGCCAATAGGATGAAAGCTCAATCCTATTGGCTGATTGCAACAGCCAATAGGATTCTTTCCCCTTTAATTCCTATTGGCTGATAGAATTCTATCAGCCAATCGGAATGTAAGGGACACAATTTTGGATGACGTCACTTAAAGGGAACCTTCATTTTTCAGCGGCGACCATAAGAAGAGGATGCTCCACCGCTCTATGTCTTGAAGATGGACCCGCTCCGCTCTTACGGTCACCGCTGGAAAATTAAGGTTCCCTTTCAGCCAATAGGAATTAAAGGGGAAAAAATCCTATTGGTTGTTGCAATCAGCCAATAGGATTGAGCTTTCATCCTATTGGCTGATCCACTCAGCCAATAGGATTGAGCTTGCATTCTATTTGGATCTTCAAGGGTTAGTGTTAGGTTTATTTAAGGGTTTATTGGGTGGGTTTTATTTTTAGCTTCGGGTTTGGGCACTGTAAAATAGCTAAATGCCCTTTTAAAGGGCAATGTCCATCCAAATGGCCTTTTCAGGGCAATGTTTAGCTTAGGTTTATTTAGATATTTATTTTTACAGGTAAAAGAGCTGATTTCTTGTATTTTTTCTTTTTTTATATGAAGGTATGATTATTTGAATACTGTTAATCTTTGAAAAAATTGTTGAAAATTCAAGCTTTCTTTCACAGAGACTAATGTTATTGCACCCTAAGAAAACCTGCTAAGCCTGTATTGCGGTGAGGGTTGGACCTTTAACGCAAAGCGGTGGGGTCCTTCTCATATCATCACACCGAATTGGACTTTAATTTAACCTACATGATACTTTCACTGTATGATACTTGGGTGTAAATATCCCGAAACTGTATGTTTCTATTTGATACTCTGTTTATGTAATGTCTCAGTATTTTTCCTAATAAAGCTTGTTTGAAAAAAAGAAAAAAAAAAAAAGAGCTGATTTCTTTTAAGAGCCATTGGCAGTTTAGTGTAGGCTAGGGTTTTTTTTTATTTTGGGGGGGCTTTTTTATTTTGATAGGGCTTTTAGATTAGGAGTAATTCGTTTTTATTTTTGATAATTTCATTTTTTTATTTTGTGTAATTTAGTGTTTATTTTTTTAAATTTAGATAATTGTATTTTATTAATTTATTTTATTTTATTCTAATGTTAGGTTTTAGTGTAAGGCAAGTTAGGTTTTATTTTACAGGTAACTTTGTATTTATTTTAACTAGGTAGCTAGTAAATAGTTAATAACTATTTACCAACTAGTCTACCTAGTTAAAATAAATACAAACTTACATGTGAAATAAAAATAAAACCTAAGATAGCTACAATATTATAACTATTAGTTATTTTGTAGCTAGCTTAGGTTTTATTTTACAGGTAAGTATGTATTTAGTTTTAAATAGGAATTATTAAGGTAATAAAGTTTTATTTAGATTTATTTTAATTATATTTAAGTTAGGGGGTGTTAGGTTTAGGTGTTATTATATTTATGTAGTGATGTGGTTTGCCAGAGGTTTAGGAGTTAATAGTTTAATTTAGTATATTTCGTTGTGGGGGGGCTTGCGGTTTAGTGGTTATTAGGTTTATTTTAGCAGCGGTGTGGGCGGACGGCAGATTAGGGGTTAATAATATTTAAATAGTGTTTGCGATGTGGGAGGGCGGCGGTTTAGGGGTTAATAGGTTTATTATAGTGGCGACGATGTCGGGGAGCGGTGGAATAGGGGTTAATAGATTTTTTCAGCGGCGGCGATGTCCGGAGCGGCAGATTAGGGGTTAATAATTTTATTTTAGTGTTTGCGATGCGGGAGGGCCTCGGTTTAGGGGTTAATAGGTAGTTTATGGGTGTTAGTGTACTTTGTGACAGTTTAGTTATGAGTTTTATGCTACAGCTTTGTAGCATAAAACTCATAACTACTGACTTTAGATGGCTGTACAGATCTTGTGTTTTAGAGTGTACCGCTCACTTTTTGGCCTCACCGCAAAACTCGTAATACCAGCACTATGGAAGTCCCATTGAAAAAGGACTTTTTTAAAAGTGTGGTACTGATGTTGCGTGACGGCCAAAAAGGTGTGCGGTACACCTATTCTGACAAGACTTGTAATAGTGGCGATAGGGAAAAAGCAGCGTTATAAAGCATAACGATGCTTTTTCACTCATAACGCCAAACTCGTAATCTAGCTGAGAGTTATTTATAAAATAAATTGTATAATGATTTATTAACATATATATTAAAATCAAATATTTTCTGTACCACCTGTGGTTTCACATACAAAACAAATCATTCAGTATAAATCTCTTAATAGAAGTGGGAAATATTCCCTATTTATAAGAGGAAATAAAAATTTGTAGTAATAAGCAAAGATAATATCAGCAGATATTAGGCAGCAAAAAAGTATGCAGCAAATGATGTAACCTGGTGTTTAAAAGTCTTTAAAATGTATTGGGCATAAAAGAAACTTTGGCTTAAAAAGGGGAACAAAGTATCTACAATTCCATTTACATTCAAAATATGATAGTGTATAGCCTTACAGACAAAACTGTCTTTTATATATGATTATAAAAAAGAAACACAGGAAACAAAGGATTAGTCACAGTATATAAATGTCACTTTCTTGTAGATACGCAACACACAACACTTTATTATTATTATTTTGAATGATAAAATCCTATTCAATCGTTATATATAACCCTTTTATCCGAAAAGATTTTGTATCTGTACTTATGTGTGCACATTAAAGCAAGGGTTGAATTCCATATATTGTCATTTAGAAGATCCATATATACAATATGACTTTAAGACCCAGGAACAACTAAAATCATTACAAGCACCTGGAGGGTATTTAAGGGCAAAAGAAACACACAGAAGCATATTGATAAAGGCTGGTTTACAGCTGAAATGCGTAGATGTAAGAGACTGAAACCTTTATGAGAATATCACACTTACTCTAAAAATAGACGGCACCACAGGTGCAAACAATGTTATAGCTAGATAAAGAGTCCCAGCTATACAAATGCTCTAATAGTCTAAAATATAATGATACACAGGTAATACCATGTATAGGGCTATTGATCCATAAAGTCACTGCTCATATAATAAGTGAGCAGGAAACAAATACCAAATTAAGGACTGCAAAAAATAAATAAAGAAATATAAATATATAAAAACAAAAATGTCCACAAACTTAAAAAGTAATGTGATATCACTGAGTTAGTAAAAGTCTTTTGTACTTAATCCAAAAGCCAGTGTAGGGTTGCTGCTCCTTATGTGCCCAGGGGTGTCTGTTCCCAGGCTTCAGATAGCGATGTAGACAGGATTGGTTCTTTTAGAGAACCAATCCTGTCTACATCTTTATGAGAATATTATTCATTTTCTTGGAGAGAGCTCTCTGGACACAATCTATTCTCAACAGATGCCAGGATAAACAAGCGATCCCTAGCCTGAAGAGACTTCACCATCCCCCAGAACGTAACTACGCTCATATTGCATAACCCATGAGGAGAAAGATCCTGTGTGAGGAACACATGGACGCCAAAAAAACACGCGCAAGAAGAATAACCCCAACACACCTAAGATGTGGTGAACAATACAGCCCGAGATTGCCATTAGAGATTGGTGTTCAATCCTTTGGGTATCAACATTTCCAGGAATCACAAGTGGGGTTAAGAGTGAGTGAATCAGCAGTGGCTATAGGGCACTTGTAAGCAACGGACTATACCTACCAGTATACACTATCATATTTGGAATGCAAATGGAATTATGGATACTTTGTTCAACTTTTTAAGCCGAAGTTTCTCTTATGCCAGATACATTTTAAAGACTTTTAAACACCAGGTTATCTATATATATGTTAATAAATCATTATACATTTTATTTTATAAATAACTCTCTGTGTTTTTTGCTACATTGTTGTATAGAGTTTTTTTGGGAGTAATTCCTCTTAAGAGAGTTATTTATTATATCTGTGATTAGTGCACTTTTGCTATATCTTGGATTGAGATATTAGGTATTACATACTTATTTCTTTCTATAGATATGTTTGTTGGTTCTACTATGTGAATAATGTATACATGTTCATGCTAATAGCCAGTAGTCTGTGAAGGTGTAATGTACATACCTGTCAGCACCTTTGTCTGCTGTTCAGCTGCAGATGACTAGTTTTATCTGAAGCAGTACAAGAACAGCCAAGGATCTTAAAGGGACAGTCTAGTCAAAAATAAATTTTCATGATTCAGATAGGGCATACAATTTTAAACAATTTTCCAATGTACTTTTATCTTCAAATTTGCTTTATTCTCTTGGTATTCTTAGTTGAAAGCTAAATCTAAGTAGGCTCATATGCTAATTTCTAAGCCCTTGAAGGCCACCCTTAATTGTAGTGCATTTTGACAGTTGTTCATCATCTAGAGGGCGTTACTTCATGTGTGCCATATAGATAACATTGTGTTCAGGCCCGTGGAGTTACCTATGAGTCAGCACTGACTGACTAAAATGCAAGTCTGTCAAAAGAACTGAAATAAGGGGGCAGTCTGCAGAGGCTTAGATACAAGGTAATCACATAGGTAAAAAGTATATTTCTATAACATTGCTGGTTATGTAAAACTGGGGAATGGGAAATAATAGGTTTATCTATCTTTTTAAACTATAAAAATTCTGGAGTAGACTGTCCCTTTAAAGAGTGCTGCACACTGTAGACCAGTAGATTGGCAGATAAATCCTCATTTCACCTAGGAGGCCTGTGACATCTCCACATTGTGAGACTCTCTTTGCCTGGTTGAAACTCATCTCCCCTCTGTCCGTTTTGTAGGCACTCTGAGGAGGAAATTGGGTCTCAGATTGGTTAGTGAACCCCTATTAATGTGTAGGTCAGCACTTCAGATTTCACCTCACTCCATCTTGAAGGCAAAACATTGACTGAGGGATTAAACTGCGCTATGTAGGAGTGTTTTTGCCTCTTCCTAGTGGACTGAGGTGTAAATTATTTGATGAACTTATAGGCACTATCTTACGAAAGATAAAGATGATCTGATCTTCCACATGGTTTATTGAAATAGTAAAGCTGTTTTATTTGCACTTTTAAGGGCTTAGAGAAAAATAGTGTATGTCCACTTACAAGATCATATGAGTAAGAAAATTATTAATTTATGTTTTAGAAAGGAAAGGACAGGTAGTATCTTACACACCAAATATTTTCATACTTCAAATTTGATTAGGTTAATACCTACACAGTAGTTCATTTGTTTAAAACGTATTGCTAGAATTAATTATTTATATATATATATATATATATATATATATATATATATATATATATACATATATATATATATATAAACACCTCATTTTATTACGCTTTGCAGAAATTGCTCTTTTGTTACAAATTGAAGGTTTGTGACAACCCTGTGTCGAGCAAGTCTACCAGCAAATTTTCCTACATATATACTGATATAAACATATGAATACACATACACATATATACACACCTATTTACACACACCACCAGCAAAACGATTATGATTCACTGAAGGCTCAAATGATGGTTATCATTTTTTTAGCAATAAAGTATGTACTTTACGGTATGTACATTGTTTTCTTTTTATACATAATGCTTTTGCACAGTTAATAGACTACAGCATAGTGTAAATATAACTTTTATATGCACTGGGAAACAAAAAAATTGTGTGACTAACTTTATAGCTATATTTGCTTTATTGAGGTGGTCTGAAACCGGACCCGCAATATCTCTGAGGTGTATATATATATATATACACATATATATACATTTACACAAGGCAAAATGCTGAGTAACTAGAGAATAAAGATGACTAAATAAAAAAAATAGTAGAAAATACCTTTCTTGCAGGGCCGGATTGAGCCGCCGGGATACCGGGAAAAATCCCGGTGTGCCGGCAGGGGCAGCTTCAGTGTGGAGAGCAGCAAAACACAGTTGTGAGGGAGCACAGTGGCAGAGCCGCCAGCAGGCAAAAAACTGACTGACAGACTCAGCCACTCATTCAGGGGCGGAACTACAGGAGTCGCAAAGGTAGCAGTGGCGACTGGGCCCTGCAGGTCCGTTACCAGCTATCAGCATAGTTAGAATCTCTCACAACACCGTCGGGCGATGGAATTTACCATTATTTGTGGCTGCAGGGGTGTATTATTCTTGTTTGGTTTTAGTCAGTACATAGCATCAGACCTAGGCACTGACTCCCCACCTTGCTCTCATGTAGTGATGCAAAGTGAAAACACTATTGTTCTAGTCTCACTGTGCTGTGTGCTCTAGTCTGGTTAGGTTTCACTAACATGAGACCCCCCAGCACACACAAGTTGGTTGGGTCCGCGTCCGGAAAGCTGGTTGATACTGACGTGCTGGGAGATAGGCGTGGCACACACGTAAGGGTGGAAGAGAAGGCACAGGCAGTTGTCTTGGGGTAGGGGGAGTGTCATAAAGTCCGTAATGCAGCCATGCACACACCGTAATGAGTTCTGCTTCTGGTAAGGATAGTGTTTGTATGAATAAGAAAAGTATTATAGAATTCTGACTTTAGATATGAAGGCTTATTCCAGTATGAGGTTTGGAGTGAACCTAGCAGTTATATTTATAAAAACTTTACTTACATTGGGGGGGGGGGGGGGGGGGGCGTTCACCGGGGCTGGTCTTCTAACATTTCCCTGCTTTTTTGTATCATTGTTATAAGTATATTTTATACTTAAATACTTTTTTTGTAAGATTTTAAAAACAGAAGTTGCCAGTTTTAAAGTGTGATCAGTATTTATGAGATAACATAGACAAACTGGTTAAGCATCAAAAGTTATGTGAAGTCAACAGTAATTACAAATGTGAAGGTATTACACTAGTTTTAGAATAACCTTTTTATTCATTAAAACAAAATTTATGCTTACCTGATAAATTTCTTTCTCTTGTGGTGTATCCAGTCCAGAGGTTCATCCATTACTTGTGGGATATTCTCCTTCCCAACAGGAAGTTGCAAGAGGACACCCACAGCAGAGGTGTCTATATAGCTCCTCCCCTAACTGCCACCCCCAGTCATTCGACCGAAGACAAGCAAGAAAAAAGGAGAAACTATAGGGTGCAGTGGTGACTGTAGTTTAAAAATAAAAAAACACCTGCCTTAAAGTGACAGGGCGGGCCGTGGACTGGATACACCACAAGAGAAAGAAATTTATCAGGTAAGCATAAATTTTGTTTTCTCTTGTAAGGTGTATCCAGTCCACGGGTTCATCCATTACTTGTGGGATACCAAAGCTTTAGGACACGGATGAAGGGAGGGACAAGGCAGGAACTTAAATGGAAGGCACCACTTGCCTGCAAGACCTTTCTCCCAAAAATAGCCTCCGAGGAAGCAAAAGTATCAAATTTGTAGAATTTAGAAAAAGTATGAAGCAAAGACCAAGTCGCCGCCTTACAAATCTGTTCAACAGAGGCCTCATTTTTAAAAGCCCATGTGGAAGCTACCGCTCTAGTGGAATGAGCTGTAATTCTTTCAGGAGGCTGCTGGCCAGCAGTCTCATAAGCTAAACGGATTATGCTTCTCAGCCAAAAAGAAAGAGAAGATGCCGAAGCCTTTTGGCCTCTCCTCTGTCCAGAGTAGACAACAAAAAATGCAGATGTTTGACGAAAATCCTTCGTAGCTTGCAAATAAAACTTTAAAACACGAACCACGTCAAGATTGTGTAATAGACGTTCCTTCTTTGAAGAAGGATTAGGACACAGTGACGGAACAACAATCTCCTGATTGATATTCTTATTAGATACCACCTTAGGAAAAAACCCAGGTTTGGTACGCAAAACTACCTTATCTGCATGGAAGATCAGATAAGGGGAATCACACTGTAAGGCAGATAACTCGGAAACTCTTCGAGCCGAAGAGATAGCTACCAAAAACAGAACTCTCCAAGATAAAAGCTTGATATCTATGGAATGCAGAGGTTCAAACGGAACCCCTTGAAGAACTTTAAGAACTAAATTTAAACTCCATGGCGGAGCAACAGGTTTAAACACAGGCTTGATTCTAACTAAAGCCTGACAAAACGCCTGAACGTCTGGAACATCTGCCAGACGCTTGTATCTAACAGGGTCTCCACCTGTAGAGCCTCCTCAAGAGACTCGAACCAAAAAGCCGCTGCAGCAGTAACTGGGGCAATGCATGCAAGATGCTGGAGAATAAAACCTTAATGGATAAAAATTTTCTTAAGGAGACCCTCCAATTTTTTATCCATAGGATCTAAGAAAGCACAACTGTCCTCGACGGGGATAGTTGTACGCTTAGCTAGGGTAGAAACAGCACCCTCCACCTTAGGGACTGTCTGCCACGAGTCCCTTATAGCGACATCTATGGGAAACATCTTTTTAAAAGCAGGAGGGGGAGAGAACGGAACACCTGGTCTATCCCATTCCTTAGTAATAATTTCCGAGAACCTCTTAGGGACTGGAAAGACATCAGTGTAAACAGGCACTGCAAAGTATTTGTCCATTTTACACAATTTCTCTGGAACTACAATGGGGTCACAGCCATCCAGAGTCGCTAAAACCTCCCTGAGCAATAAGCGGAGGTGTTCAAGCTTAAATTTAAAGGCTGTCATTTCAGAATCGGACTGAAGTAACGTCTTCCCTGAATCTGAAATCTCACCCTCAGATAGCAACTCCCTTGCCGCGGCTTCGGAGCATTGTGAGGGTATATCGGACATAGCTACTAAAGCGTCAGAAAGCTCTGTATTTCTTCTAGCCCCAGAGCTGTCTCGCTTTCCTTGTAACCCTGGCAGTTTGGACAATACCTCTGTGAGGGTATTAGTCATAACTGCCGCCATGTCTTGTAAGGTAAACGCATTGGACACGCTAGATGTACTTGGCGTCACTTGAGCGGGAGTTATAGGTTCTGACATGTGGGGAGAGCTAGATGGCATAACCTCCCTTTTGTCAGTCTGAGAAACCTCTGGTGATAAATCTTTAAATGCCATAATATGGTCTTTATAATTTATAGAAATTTCAGTACATTTGGTACACATTCTAAGAGGGGGTTCCACAATGGCTTCTAAACATATTGAACAAGGAGTTTCCTATATGTCAGACATGTTTAACAGACTAGTAATGAGACCAGCAAGCTTGGAAAACACTTTAATAAATGTGAAACAGCAATTAAACAAAAACGGTACTGTGCCTTTAAGAGAAAAAAAACTATCACATAAACTGCAAAACAGTGTTAAAAAGTAGTAAACTCTTCGAAATTTTTACAGTGTGTATAAGGGACTAAAGCAGCATTGCACCCACTTGCAAATGGATGATTAACCCTTTAGGCCCCAAACCGGATTTGAAAAACGTTAAAAAACATTAATAAACAGTTAAACACCTTTCCACAGCTCTGCTGTGGCTCCTACCTGCCCTCAAATACGATTTAGGGAAGAAATAAGCCCTCTATAGTGGTCCTCAGATGCCAGAGGACTCCTTTAGGGAAGCTGAATGTCTCAGTCTGAATAAGAACTGCGCATCTAGAGCACAAAAATAGGCCCCTCCCACCATGCACTCGATGTCAGAGGGCCTTAAGAAAATACTCCTAGGAGTATCTGACTAGCCATGTGGAAACTAGGACCCAAAAAACAATTTATCACCCTCAGAGAAAAAAACGTTCTTTCTATATAACATGTAAACGTTTTGTCACTAAGAAATATGAGTATTAACATGAATATTACCCTTATTTGTAAGCATGATCCCAGTCGTTGTTAAATCACTGCATCAGGCTTACCTCAATTATACAAGGCTCTGTCAGCATTTTCTCGATCTTATCATCTCTCTAGAAATAAATATACTGAACATACCTCAAAGCAGGTAATCTGCAAACCGTTCCCCCAACTGAAGTCTTTCCCATACTCTTCAGTTATGTGTGAGAACAGCAATGGACCTTAGTTACAAACCGCTAAGATCATCAACCTCCAGGTAGATTCTTCTTCTAATTTCTGCCTGGGAGTAAAACAGTACGACGCCGGTACCGTTTAAAAATAACAAACTCTTGATTGAAGGTAAAAACTACACTAAATCACCACATATCTCTTATACTTCCTATCTTGTCGAGAGTTGCAAGAGAATGACTGGGGGTGGCAGTTAGGGGAGGAGCTATATAGACAGCTCTGCTGTGGGTGTCCTCTTGCAACTTCCTGTTGGGAAGGAGAATATCCCACAAGTAATGGATGAACCCGTGGACTGGATACACCTTACAAGAGAAATAATGTTAAAACTTATAAACTATTAAAGGGACACTAAACCCAAATTTTTTCTTTCGTGATTCAGATAGAGCATGACATTTTAAGCAACTTTCTAATTTACTCACATTATCAAATTTTCTTCAGTCTCTTGGTATCTTTATTTGAAATGCAAGAATGTAATTTTAGATGCTGGCCCATTTTTGTTGAACAACCTGGTGTCAGGGTTTTCTCCCTGTTGTGTTTGCCATGTGCTGCTGGCAGCCATTTTACTCACCTCTCTTCCTGACTATGGTGCATTGTGGGGGATGCTACTCATTTCCTGCACTTCCTTTTATGGCCATACTGGTGTGCATCATCCATGTGAGACAGGATGCAGTCTCAGAATTGTGATGTCATCACTTATTATTTAAAGGGCCTCTGTTCAGTATGCTTTGCCTTTGCGTTGTCTCAGACCTGTTTGTGAGAGTTCCTGTCTATTACCTGGCTGCCTGACATCCTTCCTGGTTCCTGATCCCTGGCTTGTTCCCGACTCTGCTGTTTTCCTTGTTCCTGATTCCGGCTCGTCTGACTATTCGCTTTGGCTCCTGACTTGGCTTGTCTGACTACCAGCTCTGGTTTTGACTCCTGGCTTGTTATTTGACTTGTGGACATTTTATTATTTTTTTCTATTAATAAAGGTGTGATTATTTTTGCACTTCTCGTCTCAGTCTGATTCCTGGCACCCTGACACCTGGGTTGTTATTGCTGATTGGTGGATAAATTCATCCACCAATAAAAATATAATTTATGCTTACCTGATAAATTCATTTCTCCTGTAGTGTAGTCAGTCCACGGGTCATCCATTACTTATGGGATTATATCTCCTCCCTAACAGGAAGTGCAAGAGGATCACCCAAGCAGAGCTGCTATATAGCTCCTCCCCTCTACGTCATATCCAGTCATTCGACCAAAACCATACGAGAAAGGAGAAACTATAAGGTGCAGTGGTGACTGGAGTTTAATTAAAATTTAGACCTGCCGTAAAAAACAGGGCGGGCCGTGGACTGACTACACTACAGGAGAAATGAATTTATCAGGTAAGCATAAATTATATTTTCTCCTGTTAAGTGTAGTCAGTCCACGGGTCATCCATTACTTATGGGATACCAATACCAAAGCTAAAAGTACACGGATGACGGGAGGGACAGGCAGGATCTTTACACGGAAGGAACCACTGCCTGTAGAACCTTTCTCCCAAAAACAGCCTCCGAAGAAGCAAAAATGTCAAATTTGTAAAATTTTGAAAAAGTGTGAAGTGAAGACCAAGTTGCAG
Source organism: Bombina bombina (assembly GCF_027579735.1). Taxonomy (NCBI): domain Eukaryota; kingdom Metazoa; phylum Chordata; class Amphibia; order Anura; family Bombinatoridae; genus Bombina; species Bombina bombina. Next base: position 105,545,189 of record NC_069507.1, read on the forward strand.
CCTTGCAAATCTGTTCAACAGAGGCCTCATTCTTAAAGGCCCAAGTGGAAGCCACAGCTCTAGTAGAATGAGCTGTAATCCTTTCAGGAGGCTGCTGTCCAGCAGTCTCATAGGCTAAACGTATTATGCTACGAAGCCAAAAAGAGAGAGAGGTAGCCGAAGCTTTTTGACCTCTCCTCTGTCCAGAATAAACAACAAACAGGGAAGAAGTTTGATGAAAATCTTTAGTTGCCTGCAAATAAAATTTCAGGGCACGGACGATGTCCAGATTGTGCAAAAGTCGTTCCTTCTTTGAAGAAGGGTTAGGGCACAATGATGGAACAACAATCTCTTGATTGATATTCTTGTTAGTGACTACCTTAGGTAAGAACCCAGGTTTAGTACGCAGAACTACCTTGTCTGAATGAAAAATCAGATAAGGAGAATCACAATGTAAGGCCGATAACTCAGAGACTCTTCGAGCCGAGGAAATAGCCATTAAAAACAGAACTTTCCAAGATAACAGCTTGATATCGATGGAATGAAGGGGTTCAAACGGAACACCTTGCAGAACGTTAAGAACTAAGTTTAAGCTCCACGGCGGAGCAACAGTCTTAAACACAGGCTTAATCCTAGTCAAAGCCTGACAAAAAGCCTGAACGTCGGGAACTTCTGCCAGACGTTTGTGTAAAAGGATAGACAGAGCTGAAATCTGTCCCTTTAACGAACTAGCAGATAAACCCTTTTCTAAACCTTCTTGTAGAAAAGACAATATCCTAGGAATCCTAACCTTACTCCATGAGTAACTCTTGGATTCGCACCAATATAAGTATTTTCCTGGTAACAGGTTTCCTAGCCTGTATTAAGGTATCAATCACTGACTCCGAGAATCCACGCTTTGATAGAATCAAGCGTTCAATCTCCAAGCAGTCAGCCTCAGAGAAATTAGATTTGGATGTTTGAAAGGACCCTGAATCAGAAGGTCCTGTCTCAGAGGCAGAGACCATGGTGGACAGGACGACATGTCCACTAGATCTGCATACCAGGTCCTGCGTGGCCACGCAGGCGCTATTAGAATCACTGATGCTCTCTCCTGTTTGATCCTGGCAATCAATTGAGGAAGCATCGGGAAAGGTGGAAACACATAAGCCATGTTGAAGACCCAAGGTGCTGTCAGAGCATCTATCAGTACCGCTCCCAGGTCCCTGGATCCGTAACAAGGAAGCTTGGTTTTCTGGCGAGACGCCATGAGATCCAGATCTGGTTTGCCCCAAAGATGAAGTAGTTGGGCAAACACCTCCGGATGAAGTTCCCACTCCCCCGGATGAAAGGTCTGGCGACTTAGAAAATCCGCCTCCCAGTTCTCCACGCCTGGGATGTGGATCGCTGACAGGTGGCAAGAGTGAGACTCTGCCCAGCGAATTATCTTTGAGACTTCCATCATTGAAAGGGAACTCCTTGTTCCTCCTTGATGGTTGATGTAAGCCACAGTCGTGATGTTGTCCGACTGAAACCTGATGAACCTCAGAGTTGCTAACTGAGGCCAAGCCAGAAGAGCATTGAAAATTGCTCTTAATTCCAGAATGTTTATTGGAAGGAGTCTCTCCTCCTGAGTCCATGATCCCTGAGCCTTCAGGAAATTCCAGACTGCGCCCCAACCTAGAAGGCTGGCGTCTGTTGTTACAATCGTCCAATCTGGCCTGCGGAAGGGCATCCCCTTGGACAGATGTGGCCGAGAAAGCCACCATAGAAGAGAATCTCTGGTCTCTTGATTCAGATTTAGCAGCGGGGACAAATCTGAGTAATCCCCATTCCACTGACTTAGCATGCACAATTGCAGCGGTCTGAGATGCAGGCGCGCAAATGGTACTATGTCCATTGCCGCTACCATTAAGCCGATTACCTCCATGCACTGAGCCACTGACGGGTGTTGAATGGAATGAAGGACACGGCAAGCATTTAGAAGTTTTGATAACCTGTCCTCCGTCAGGTAAATTTTCATTTCTACAGAATCTATAAGAGTCCCTAGAAAGGGAACTCTTGTGAGTGGCAATAGAGAACTCTTTTCTACGTTCACCTTCCACCCATGCGACCTTAGAAATGCCAGAACTAACTCTGTATGAGACTTGGCAGTTTGGAAACTTGACGCTTGTATCAGAATGTCGTCTAGGTACGGAGCTACCGCTATGCCTCGCGGTCTTAGTACCGCCAGAAGAGAGCCCAGAACCTTTGTAAAGATTCTTGGAGCCGTAGCTAACCCGAAGGGAAGAGCTACAAATTGGTAATGCCTGTTTAGGAAGGCAAATCTTAGATACCGGTAATGATCCTTGTGAATCGGTATGTGAAGGTAGGCATCCTTTAAATCCACTGTGGTCATGTACTGACCCTCTTGGATCATGGGTAAGATGGTTCGAATAGTTTACATTTTGAACGATGGAACTCTTAGGAATTTGTTTAGGATCTTTAAGTCCAAGATTGGTCTGAAGGTTCCCTCTTTTTTGGGAACCACAAACAGATTTGAATAGAATCCTTGCCCGTGTTCCGACCGCGGAACTGGGTGGATCACTCCCATTAGTAAGAGGTCTTGTACACAGCGTAGAAACGCCTCTTTCTTTATCTGGTTTGCTGATAACCTTGAAAGATGAAATCTCCCTTGTGGAGGAGAAGCTTTGAAGTCCAGAAGATATCCCTGAGATATGATCTCCAACGCCCAGGGATCCTGGACATCTCTTGCCCAAGCCTGGGCGAAGAGAGAAAGTCTGCCCCCCACTAGATCCGTTTCCGGATCGGGGGCCCTCACTTCATGCTGTCTTAGGGGCAGCAGCAGGTTTTTCTGGCCTGCTTGCCCTTGTTCCAGGACTGGTTAGGTTTCCAGCCCTGTCTGTAGCGAGCAACAGTTCCTTCCTGTCTTGGAGCGGAGGAAGTTGATGCTGCTCCTGCCTTGAAGTTACGAAAGGCACGAAAATTAGACTGTTTAGCCTTTGGTTTGGCCCTGTCTTGAGGCAGGGCATGGCCCTTACCTCCAGTAATGTCAGCGATAATTTCTTTCAAGCCGGGCCCGAATAATGTCTGCCCTTTGAAAGGAATATTAAGCAATTTAGATTTAGAAGTCACATCAGCTGACCAGGATTTAAGCCACAGCGCTCTACGCGCTTGAATGGCGAATCCGGAGTTCTTCGCCGTAAGTTTGGTTAAGTGTACTACGGCATCAGAAATAAATGAATTAGCTAGCTTAAGGGCTTTAAGCTTGTTCATAATCTCATCCAATGGAGCTGTGCTAAGGGTCTCTTCCAGAGACTCAAACCAGAATGCCGCCTCCGCAGCAGTGACAGGCGCGATGCATGCAAGGGGTTGTAATATAAAACCTTGCTGAACAAACATTTTCTTAAGGTAACCCTCTAACTTTTTATCCATTGGATCTGAAAAAGCACAGCTATCCTCCACCGGGATAGTGGTGCGCTTAGCCAGAGTAGAAACTGCTCCTTCCACCTTAGGGACCGTCTGCCATAGGTCCCGTGTGGTGGCGTCTATTGGAAACATTTTTCTAAATATAGGAGGGGGTGAAAAGGGCACACCGGGTCTATCCCACTCCTTGTTAACAATTTCTGTAAGCCTTTTAGGTATAGGAAAAACGTCAGTACACGCCGGTACCGCAAAATATTTATCCAGCCTACATACTTTCTGTGGAATTGCAACCGTGTTACAATCATTCAGAGCCGCTAATACCTCCCCTAGTAATACACGGAGGTTCTCAAGCTTAAATTTAAAATTTGAAATGTCTGAATCCAGTTTACTTGGATCAGATCCGTCACCCACAGAATGAAGCTCTCCGTCCTCATGTTCTGCAAATTGTGACGCAGTATCAGACATGGCTCTATTATTATCAGCGCACTCTGTTCTTACCCCAGAGTGATCGCGTTTACCTCTTAATTCTGACAATTTAGACAGTACTTCAGTCATAACATTAGCCATGTCTTGCAAAGTGATTTGTATGGGCCGCCCTGATGTACTTGGCGCCACAATATCACGCACATCCTGAGCGGGAGGCGAAGGTACTGACACGTGAGGAGAGTTAGTCGGCATAACTTCCCCCTCGTTGTCTGGTGATATTTTTTTAACATATAAAGTTTGACTTTTATTCAAAGTAACATCTATACATTGAGTGCACAAATTTCTATTGGGCTCCACATTGGCCTTTAAACATAATGAACAAACAGATTCATTTGTGTCAGACATGTTTAAACAGACTAGCAATAACACTAGCAAGCTTGGAAAAAAACTTTTAAATAAATTTACAAGCTATATAAAAAACGCTACTGCGCTTTTAAGAAAACATAAAAATGTGACACAGTTGAATTAACAATTAACCAAATATGTTAAAACAACCAAATTTTAACAGAAAATGTATAAAGTTAGCAGAGGATTGCACCCACCAGCAAAAGGATGATTAACCCCTTAATACCCAAAACGGATAACAATTGAAATAATAAACGTTTTTATCACAGTCAAACACACTGTCACAGGTCTGCTGTGACTGATTACCTCCCTCAAAAACTAGTTTTGGAGACCCCTGGGCTCTGTAGACACGTCCTGGATCATGGAGGAAGAAATAGGAAGACTGTGACTAAATTTCTACTGCGCAATAAAGCGCTAAAATAGGCCCCTCCCACTCATAATACAACAGTGGGGAAGCTCAGTAAACTGTTTTTATTCAGAAAAAAACGACAGCCATGTGGTAAAAATCATGCCCATAAAGTTTTATCACCAAGTACCTCAGAAAAAAAGATTAACATACCAGTAAACGTTTAAAAAATTGAAAATTATGAAGTGTTATTAATAAGCCTGCTGCTAGTCGCTTTCACTGCAGTGCAGGCTCAAATATTACTTTAATATTGACAGTATTTTCTAAGTGAAATTCCATTCCCCAGAAATACCTCAGAGTATACATACATACATATCAGCCTGATACCAGTCGCTACTACTGCATTTAAGGCTGCACTTACATTACATCGGTATTAGCAGTATTTTCTCAGTCAATTCCATTCCTTAGAAAATAATTTACTGCACATACCTCCTTGCAGGTGGGCCCTGCATGCTATCCCCTGTTCTGAAGTTACCTCACTCCTCAGAATGGCCGAGAACAGCAAGTAGATCTTAGTTACGACCGCTAAGATCATAGACAAACTCAGGTAGATTCTTCTTCTAATGCTGCCTGAGAACAAACAACACACTCCGGTGCCGTTTAAAATAAACTTTTGATTGAAGAAATAAAAACTAAGTTTAACACACCACAGTCCTCTCACACGTCCTATCTTTAGTTAAGTGCAAGAGAATGACTGGGTATGACGTAGAGGGGAGGAGCTATATAGCAGCTCTGCTTGGGTGATCCTCTTGCACTTCCTGTTAGGGAGGAGATATAATCCCATAAGTAATGGATGACCCGTGGACTGACTACACTTAACAGGAGAAAAAGTGCTGTCCATAGTTCTAAACCCCCCAAAAAAACTTAGATGCCTTCTTTTTCAAATGAAGATAGCAAGAGAACGAAGAAAAATTGATAACAGGAGTAAATTAGAAAGTTGCATGCTCTATCTAAATCATGAAAGAAAAAAATTGGGTTCAATGTCCCTTTAATCTCCTAAAGCTAGATACTTCAAATCATTTACATCCCTTATGTATGTGTTGAGGATATTGACATAGTGAGACAACATTTTAAAAAAGGGGACAATAATGAAGTGCATTAGCATTAGGAATTATTTTGGATTAGGAAAATAGACTCCGGGGCTCCACAAGGGTAAAATCATGAAGAGACTGAAGTAATTTTATTAACACATTGTTGCGTAATATAGTGAATTTTCCATAACATAAGTAGATACAGTCATGTGAAAAAGAAAGTATGCCCTCTTTAAATTCTATGGGTTTTATGTATCAGGACATAACCACAATCATCTGGTCTTTAGCAGGTCTTAAAATTAGGTACATTTTAACCTAGATGAATAACACATGACATATTACAGTGTCATGATTTAACAAAAATAAAGCGAAAATGGAAAAGCCATGTGTGAAAAACTAAATACACCTTATGATTCAATAGCTTATAAAACCACCTTTAGCAGCAATAACTTGAAGTAATCGTTTTCTGTATAACTATCAGTCTCACATCGTTGTGGAGAAATTTTGTCCCACTCTTCTTTACGTTGCTTCAGTTCATTGAGATTTGCAGGCATTTATTTATGCACAGCTCCCTTAATGTCCTGCCACAAAATTTCAAATCGGGTTAAAGGGACACTGAACCCAATTTTTTTTCTTTTGTGACTAAAATTAGAAAGTTGCTTAAAATTGCATGCTTTATCTGAATCACAAAATATTTTTTTTTTGGGTTCAGTGTCCCTATAAGGTCTGGACTTTAACTGGGATATTACAACACCTTTTATTTTTCAGCCATTCTTTTTTATAGATTTGTTGGTGTGCTTGGGATCATTGTTCTGTTTCATGACCCAATTTCAGCCAAGCTTTAGCTGTCAGACAGATGCCCTTAACATTTGACTTTAGAATACTTTGGTATACAGAGGAGTCCATGGTCGACTCAATGACTGCAAGGTGCACAGGTCCTGTGGCTGCAAAACAAAGCTCAAATCTTCACCCCTCAACCACCGTGCTTGACAATTGGTATGAGGTGTTTGTGTTCATATGCTGTGTTTGGTTTTTGCCAAACATCTCCACTTTGGTCTCGTTTGCCCAAAGGACATTGTTCCAGAAGTCTTGTGGTTTGTTCAGATGCAACTTTGCAAACCTAAGCCTTGCTGCCATGTTCTTTTTAGAGAGAAGAGGCTTTCTCCTGGCAACCTTTCCATACTTATTTAGTCTTTTTTCTAATTGTACTGTCATGAACTTGAGGCCTGTAGAGTCTGAGGTGTAACTCTTGGGTGTTTTTCAATTTCTCTGAGCATTGCACAGTCGGACCTTGGGGTGAATTTGCTGGGACGTCCACTCCTGGGAAGATTGGCAACTGTTTTGAATGTTTTCCACTTGTGAATAATCTTTCTCACTGTGGAATGATGGACTTTAAATTGTTCGGAAATGGCATTATAACCCTTCCCAGATTGATGGGCAGCAACAATTGCTTCTCTAAGATCATTGCATATGTCCTTCTTCCTTGGTATTGTGCTAACACCCACCTGAATGCTTCAGACCAGCAAACTGCTAAAACTTTTTTTTTTATAGAGGTGGTCACACTTGCTGATGATCAATTAATCAAGTGCATTTGATTCGCAGCACCTGGCTGCTACTTAGCCCCTTAATTCATATGGAAGCAGTAAGGGTTTACTTTGTTTTTCACACATGGCTTCTCCATTTTGGGTTTATTTGTGTTAAATAAATCATGACACTGTGTAATATGTCATGTGTTGTTATTCATCTGAGGTTGAATTTACCTAAATTTTAAGACCTGCTAAGGACCAGATGACTTATGTCCTGATACATAAAATCATAGAATTCAAAGAGGGTGTACCTACTTTTTCATGACCGTATACTGGAGGATGTTTATTTTTCGAAGGTCACCATAATTATTGTTTCATCTAAATGTTTCTTTTAATGTATTTTAGATACTGGTACATTTAGTATTGATATGTCAATTTTACATTAACAGAGTGTATATGATGAATAGTTATACTTCACAGTTTATTATTTATTAAGTTAGAGGTCTTGGTTAATATTTTCATGTTTTGTCAGCAACCAATAAATACTGGTGGAGGGAGAGTTAGGAGGACAGTTTACTTGAAAATGTTCATTGTTTAAAAAAACATAATTTATGCTTACCTGATAAATTTATTTCTCTTGTAGTGTATCCAGTCCACGGATCATCCATTACTTGTGGGATATTCTCCTTCCCAACAGGAAGTTGCAAGAGGATCACCCACAGCAGAGCTGCTATATAGCTCCTCCCCTCACTGCCATATCCAGTCATTCGACCGAAACAAGCCGAGAAAGGAGAAACCATAGGGTGCAGTGGTGACTGTAGTTTAATTAAAATTTAGACCTGCCTGAAAAGGACAGGGCGGGCCGTGGACTGGATACACTACAAGAGAAATAAATTTATCAGGTAAGCATAAATTATGTTTTCTCTTGTTAAGTGTATCCAGTCCACGGATCATCCATTACTTGTGGGATAACAATACCAAAGCTAAAGTACACGGATGATGGGAGGGACAAGGCAGGAACTTAAACGGAAGGAACCACTGCCTGTAGCACCTTTCTCCCAAAAACAGCCTCCGAAGAAGCAAAAGTATCAAATTTGTAAAATTTGGAAAAAGTATGAAGGGAAGCGACAGCTCTAGTAGAATGAGCTGTAATCCTTTCAGGAGGCTGCTGTCCAGCAGTCTCATAGGCTAAACGGATTATACTCCGAAGCCAAAAAGAAAGAGAGGTTGCCGAGGCCTTCTGACCTCTCCTCTGTCCAGAGTAAACAACAAACAGGTTAGATGTTTGGCGAAAATCTTTAGTAGCCTGTAAGTAAAACTTCAAGGCACGGACTACGTCTAGATTATGCAAAAGACGTTCCTTCTTTGAAGAAGGATTAGGACATAATGATGGAACAACAATCTCTTGAATGATATTCTTGTTAGAAACCACCTTAGGTAAAAACCCAGTTTTTGTACGCAGAACAACTTTATCTGAATGAAAGATCAGATAAAGAGAATCACAATGTAAGGCAGATAACTCTGAGACTCTTCGAGCCGAGGAAATAGCCATCAGAAAAAGAACTTTCCATGAAAGAAGTTTGATATCAATAGAATGAAGGGGTTCAAACGGAACCCCTTGAAGAACTTTAAGAACCAAGTTTAAGCTCCATGGAGGAGCAACAGGTTTAAACACAGGCTTAATTCTAACTAAAGCCTGACAAAATGCCTGAACGTCTGCCAGACGCTTGTGTAAAAGAATAGACAGAGCAGAAATCTGTCCCTTTAAAGAACTAGCTGATAATCCTTTGTCCAAACCCTCTTGGAGGAAAGACAATATCCTAGGAATCCTAACCCTACTCCATGAGTAATTCTTGGATTCACACCAATGAAGATATTTACGCCATATCTTGTGGTAAATTTTCCTGGTGACAGGCTTTCGTGCCTGTATTAAGGTATCAATTACTGACTCGGAGAAGCCACGCTTTGATAGGATCAAGCGTTCAATCTCCATGCAGTCAGTCTCACAGAAAGTAGATTCGGATGATTGAAAGGACCTTGTATTAGAAGGTCTTGTCTCAGAGGCAGAGTCCATGGTGGAAAGGATGACATGTCCACTAGGTCTGCATACCAGGTCCTGCGTGGCCACGCAGGCGCTATCAATATCACCAATGCTCTTTCCTGTTTGATTTTGGCAATCAGACGAGGGAGCAGAGGAAACGGTGGAAACACATAAGCCAGGTTGAAGAACCAAGGCGCTGCTAGAGCATCTATCAGTGCCGCTTCTGGGTCCCTGGACCTGGATCCGTAACAAGGAAGCTTGGCGTTCTGGCGAGACGTCATGAGATCCAATTCTGGTTTGAGAACCAATTGAGCAAACACCTCCGGATGGAGTTCCCATTACCCCGGATGAAAAGTCTGACGACTTAGAAAATCCGCCTCCCAGTTCTCTACACCTGGGATATGGATCGCTGACAGGTGGCAAGAGTGAGTCTCTGCCCAGCGAATTATCTTGGAGACTTCTGACATCGCTAGGGAACTCCTGGTTCCCCCTTGATGGTTGATGTAAGCCACAGTCGTGATGTTGTCCGACTAAAATCTGATGAACCTCAGTGTTGCTAGCTGAGGCCAAGCCAGAAGAGCATTGAATATTGCTCTTAACTCCAGAATATTTATTGGGAGGAGTTTCTCCTCCTGAGTCCATGAACCCTGAGCCTTCAGGGAGTTCCAGACTGCACCCCAACCTAGAAGGCTGGCATCTGTTGTTACAATTGTCCAATCTGGTCTGCGAAAGGTCATACCCTTGGACAGATGGGCCCGAGATAACCACCAGAGAAGAGAATCTCTGGTTTCCTGATCCAGATTTAGTAGAGGGGACAAATCTGTGTAATCCCCATTCCACTGACTGAGCATGCATAATTGCAGCGGTCTGAGATGCAGGCGCGCAAATGGCACTATGTCCATCGCCGCTACCATTAAGCCGATTACTTCCATGCACTGAGCCACCGTGGGGCGCGGAACGGAGTGAAGAACACGGCAAGCATTTAGAAGTTTTGATAACCTGGACTCCGTCAGGTAAATTTTCATTTCTACAGAATCTATTATAGTCCCTTGGAAGGAAACCCTTGTGAGAGGAGATAGAGAACTCTTTTCTTCGTTCACTTTCCACCCATGCGACCTCAGGAATGCCAGAACTATCTCTGTATGAGATTTGGCAATTTGAAAGCTTGACGCCTGTATCAGGATATCATCCAGGTAAGGAGCCACCGCTATGCCTCGCGGTCTTAGGACCGCCAGAAGTGAGCCCAGAACCTTTGTAAAAATTCTTGGGGCTGTAGCCAACCCGAATGGAAGAGCTACAAATTGGTAATGCCTGTCTAGAAAGGCAAACCTCAGGAACTGATGATGATTCTTGTGAATCGGAATGTGAAGGTAGGCATCCTTTAAGTCCACTGTGGTCATGTACTGACCCTCTTGGATCATGGGTAAAATGGTTCGAATAGTTTCCATCTTGAATGACTGAACTCTGAGGAATTTGTTTAGGATCTTTAAATCCAAAATTGGTCTGAAGGTTCCCTCTTTTTGGGGAACCACAAACAGATTTGAATAAAACCCCTGTCCTTGTTCCGTCCGCGGAACTGGATGGATCACTCCCATTACAAGGAGATCTTGTATGCAGCTTAGGAATGCCTCTTTCTTTATCTGGTTTGCAGATAATCTTGAAAGGTGAAATCTCCCTTGTGGAGGAGAAGCTTTGAAGTCCAGAAGATATCCCTGAGATATGATCTCCAACGCCCAGGGATCCTGAACATCTCTTGCCCACGCCTGGGCGAAGAGAGAGAGTCTGCCGCCTACTAGATCCGTTGTCGGATAGGGGGCTGCTCCTTCATGCTGTCTTAGAGGCAGCAGCAGGCTTTCTGGCCTGCTTGCCCTTGTTCTAGGACTGGTTAGGTTTCCAGGCCTGCTTGGATTGAGCAAAAGTTCCCTCTTGTTTTGAAGCAGAGGAAGTTGATGCTGCACCTGCCTTGAAATTTCGAAAGGCACGAAAATTAGACTGTTTGGCTTTTGTTTTGGCCCTGTCCTGAGGAAGGGTATGACCCTTACCTCCAGTAATGTCAGCAATAATTTCTTTCAAACCAGGCCCGAATAAGGTCTGCCCCTTGAAAGGAATGTTGAGTAATTTAGACTTTGAAGTCACATCAGCTGACCAGGATTTGAGCCATAGCGCCCTACGTGCCTGGATGGCGAATCCGGAATTCTTAGCCGTTAGTTTAGTCAAATGAACAATGGCATCAGAAACAAATGAGTTAGCTAGCTTAAGAGTTCTAAGCTTGTCAACAATTTCAGTCAATGGAGCTGTATGGATGGCCTCTTCCAGGGCCTCAAACCAGAATGCCGCCGCAGCAGTGACAGGCGCAATGCATGCAAGGGGCTGTAAAATAAAACCTTGTTGAATAAACATTTTCTTAAGGTAACCCTCTAATTTTTTTATCCATTGGATCTGAAAAAGCACAACTGTCCTCAACCGGGATAGTGGTACGCTTTGCTAAAGTAGAAACTGCTCCCTCCACCTTAGGGACAGTCTGCCATAAGTCCCGTGTAGTGGCATCTATTGGAAACATTTTTCTAAATATAAAAGGTGGGGAAAAGGGCACACCGGGCCTATCCCACTCCTTACTAATAATTTCTGTAAGCCTTTTAGGTATTTGAAAAACATCAGTACTCACTGGCACTGCATAGTATTTATCCAGCCTACACTGCAATTGTGTCACAGTCATTCAGAGCAGCTAATACCTCCCCAAGCAATACACGCAGGTTCTCAAGCTTTAATTTAAAATTAGAAATCTCTGAATCATGTCTCCCCGAATCAGAGACGTCACCCACAGACTGAAGCTCTCCGTCCTCAGGTTCTGCATATTGTGACGCAGTATCAGACATGGCTCTTACAGCATCTACGCGCTCTGTATCTCGTCTAACCCCAGAGCTATCGCGCTTGCCTCTCAATTCAGGCAATCTGGATAATACCTCTGACAGGGTATTATTCATGATTGCAGCCATGTCCTGCAAAGTAATCGCTATGGGCGTCCCTGATGTACTTGGCGCCATATTAGCGTGCGTCTCTTGAGCGGGAGGCGAAGGGTCCGACACATGGGGAGTTAGTCGGCATAACTTCCCCCTCGACAGACCCCTCTGGTGACAATTCTTTTATAGATAAAGACTGATCTTTACTGTTTAAGGTGAAATCAATACATTTAGTACACATTCTCCTATGGGGCTCCACCATGGCTTTTAAACATAATGAACAAGTATCCTCTGTTTCAGACATGTTTGTACAGACTAGCAATGAGACTAGCAAGCTTGGAAAACACTTTAAAGCAAGTTAACAAGCAATATAAAAAACGTTACTGTGCCTTTAAGAGAAACAAATTTTGACAAAATTTGAAATAACAATGAAAAAAGGCAGTTACACTAACAAAATTTTTACAGTGTATGTAACAAGTCAGCAGAGCATTGCACCCACTTGCAAATGGATGATTAACCCCTTATTAACAAAAACAGAATAATAAATGACAAAAACGTTTTTTAAACACAGTCACAACAACTGCCACAGTCTACTGTGATTGTTACCCTCCTCAAACACGACTTTGAAGCCTTTTGAGCCCTTCAGAGATGTCCTGGATCATGCAGGAAGAAGCTGAATGTCTCTGTCAGTATTTTTAGCTGCACAGAAAAGCACTAAAATAGGCCCTTCCCACTCATATTGCAACAGTGGAAAGCCTCAGGAACTGTTTCTAGGCAAAAATCAAACCAGCCATATGGAAAAAAACTAGGCCCCAATAAGTTTTGTCACAAAACATATATAAAAACGATTAAAACATGCCAGCAAACGTTTATATTACACTTTTATAAGAGTATGTATCTCTATTAATAAGCCTGATACCAGTCGCTATCACTGCATTTAAGGCTTTACTTACATTAATCCGGTATCAGCAGCATTTTCTAGCAAATTCCATCCCTAGAAATATATTAACTGCACATACCTTATTGCAGGAAAACCTGCACGCCATTCCCTCTCTGAAGTTACCTCACTCCTCAGAATATGTGAGAACAGCAATGGATCTTAGTTACTTCTGCTAAGATCATAGAAATCACAGGCAGATTCTTCTTCTAATGCTGCCTGAGATGAAACAGTATACTCCGGTACCATTTAAAAATAACAAACTTTTGATTGAAGTTAAAAAACTAACTATAATACACCACTCTCCTCTTACTACGTCCATCTTTGTTGAGAGTTGCAAGAGAATGACTGGATATGGCAGTGAGGGGAGGAGCTATATAGCAGCTCTGCTGTGGGTGATCCTCTTGCAACTTCCTGTTGGGAAGGAGAATATCCCAGAAGTAATGGATGATCCGTGGACTGGATACACTTAACAAGAGAAAGATAAATAATTCCTTTATTACCCCGTTTTGCATAACCAACACTGTTATATTAATACTTTTTACCTCTATGATTACCTTGTATCTAAGACTCTGCAGACTGCCCCCCTTATCTAAGTTCTTTTGACAGACATTAATTTTAACCAATCAGTGCTGACTAAATAACTACAGGAGTGTGCATGTTATCTATATAGCACACATGAACTAGCGCTAATTGTGAAAAACTAACAAAAACAATTTATGCTTACCTGATAAATGTATTTCTCTTGTGATGTATCGAGTCCACGGATTCATCCTTACTTGTGGGATATTCTCCTCCCCTACAGGAAGTGGCAAAGAGAGCACCCACAGCAGAGCTGCCTATATAGCTCCCCCCCCACTTAGCTCCACCCCCCCAGTCATTCGACCGAAGGCTAGGAAGAAAAAGGAGAAACCATAGGGTGCAGTGGTGACTGAAAGTTTAAAAATAAAAATATATATGCCTGTCTTAAAAAAACAGGGCGGGCCGTGGACTCGATACATCACAAGAGAAATACATTTATCAGGTAAGCATAAATTATGTTTTCTCTTGTAAGATGTATCGAGTCCACGGATTCATCCTTACTTGTGGGATACCAATACCAAACCTTTAGGACACGGATGAAGGGAGGGACAAGACAGGGACCTTAAACGGAAGGCACCACTGCTTGTAGAACCTTTCTCCCAAAAATAGCCTCCGAAGAAGCAAAAGTATTGAATTTTTAAAATTTGGAAAAAGTATGAAGCGAAGACCAAGTCGTCGCCTTAGAAATCTGTTCAACAGAAGCCTCATTTTTAAAAGCCCATGTGGAAGCCACAGCTCTAGTAGAATGAGCAGTAATCCTTTTAGGAGGCTGCCGTCCAGCAGTCTCATAGGCCAAACGGATGATGCTTTTCAGCCAAAAGTAAAGAGGTAGCCGTAGCCCTTTGACCTCTCAGTTTACCAGAATAAACAACAAAGAACGGAAATCTTTAGTTGCTTGTAAGTAGAATTTTAAAGCACGAAGCACATCAAGATTGTGTAACAGACGTTCCTTCTTAGATGAAGGATTAGGACACAAAGAAGGAACCACAATCTCTTGATTGATATTCTTATTAGAAACAACCTTAGGAAGAAACCCAGGTTTGGTACGTACAACCACCTTATCTGCATGGAAAACAAGGTAAGGGGAATCCCATTGTAAAACAGATAGCTCAGAAACTCTTCGAGCCGAAGATATAGCTACTAAAAACAAAACTTTCCAAGATAAAAGCTTAATATCTATGGAATGCATAGGTTCAAATGGAACTCCTTGAAGAACTTTAAGAACTAAGTTTAGGCTCCATGGCAGAGCAATAGGTTTAAATACAGGCTTGATTCTGACCAAAGCCTGACTAAATGCTTTAACGTCTGAGACATCTGCCAGACGTTTGTGAAGTAGAATAGACAAAGCAGATATTTGACCTTTAAGATAACTAGCAGATAATCCCTTCTCCAAACCATCTTGGAGAAAAGACAATATTCTAGGAATCCAAATCTTACTCCACGAGTAACCTTTGGATTCACACCAATAAAGATATTTGCGCCAAATCTTATGATAAATCTTCCTGGTGACAGGCTTTCTAGCCTGAATCAGGGTATCCATGACCGATTCAGAGAAACCAAGCTTTGATAAAATCATGCGTTCAATCTCCAAGCAGTCAGATGCAGAGAAATTAGATTTGGATGTGACAACGGCCCTTGAATTAGAAGGTCCCGCCTTATTGGCAGAGTCCACGGTGGAACCGAGGACATGTCCACTAGGTCTGCATACCAAGTCCTGTGTGGCCACGCAGGAGCTATCAGAATTACCAAAGCTCTCTCCTGCTTGATTCTGGCAACCAGACGTGGGAGGAGAGGAAACGGTGGAAATACATAAGCCAGATTGAAGGACCAAGGCACTGCTAGAGCATCTATCAGTACCGCCTTGGGATCCCGGGACCTGGACCCGTAACGAGGAAGTTTGGCATTCTGACGAGACGCCATCAGATCCAATTCTTGTGTGCCCCATAGCTGAATCAGCTGGGTGAATACCTCTGGATGGAGTTCCCACTCCCCCGGATGAAGAGTGACGACTTAGAAAATCCGCCTCCCGGATTGCTGAGAGATGGCAAGAGTGATCCTCTGCCCACCGGATTATTTTGGTTACCTCCATCATCACTAGAGAACTCCTTGTTCCTCCCTGATGATTGATATAAGCTACAGTCGTGATGTTGTCCGACCTAAACCTGATGAATTTGGCCGCAGCAAGCTGAGGCCACGCCTGAAGCGCATTGAAAATCGCTCTCAGTTCTAAAATGTTTATCGGGAGGAGAGATTCCTCCCGAGACCATAAGCCCTGTGCTTTCAGGGAGTTCCAGACTGCACCCCAGCCTAGCAGGCTGGCATCTGTTGTTACAATGAGCCACTCTGGCCTGCAGAAGCACATTCCCTGAGACAGGTGGTCCTGAGATAACCACCAGAGAAGAGAATCTCTGGTCTCCTGGTCCAGATGCAGTTGAAGCGATAAGTCTGCATAATCCCCATTCCACTGTTTGAGCATGCATAGTTGCAGTGGTCTGAGGTGTAGACGGGCAAAAGGAACTATGTCCATTGCCGCTACCATGAGTCCGATGACCTCCATACACTGAGCCACTGATGGCCGAGGAATGGAATGAAGAGCTCGGCAAGTGGATAAGAGTTATAACTTTCTGACCTCCGTCAGTAATATTTTCATTTCTACCGAGTCTATCAGAGTCCCTAGGAAGGAAACTCTTGTAAGAGGGAAGAGAGAACTCTTTTTTATGTTCACCTTCCACCCGTGAGATGTCAGAAAAGCCAACACGATGTCTGTGTGAGACTTGGCTAGCTGGAAAGTCGACGCCTGAATTAAGATGTCGTCTAGATAAGGCGCCACTGCTATGCCCCCGTGGTCGTAGAACCGCCAGAAGGGACCCTAGCACTTTTGTGAAAATTCTGGGAGCCGTGGCCAACCCGAAAGAAAGGGCCACAAACTGATAATGCCTGTTTAGAAAGGTGAATCTGAGGAATTGATGATGATCTCTGTGAATAGGGATGTGTAGATACGCATCCTTTAAGTCCACGGTAGTCATATATTGACCCTTCTGGATCAGAGGTAGAATAGTCAGAATAGTCTCCATCTTGAATGATGGAACTTTGAGGAACTTGTTTAGAATTTTGAGATCCAAGATTGGTCTGAAAGTTCCCTCTTTCTTGGGAACCACAAACAGGTTTGAATAAAACCCTAGCCCCTGTTCCTCCTTTGGGACTGGGCGAATCACCCCCATGGTATGTAGGTCTTCTACACAGCGTAAGAACGCCTCTCTCTTTGTCTGGTTTACAGACAATCGAGAAATGTGAAATCTCCCCCTTGGAAGGGAGCCCTTGAATTTCAGAAGATATCCCTGGGACACAATTTCTAAAGCCCAGGGATCCTGAACATCTCTTGCCCAAGCCTGAGCAAAGAGAGAGAGTCTGCCCCCTACTAGATCTGGTCCCAGATCGGGGGCTACCCCTTCATGCTGTCTTAGAGGCAGCTGCAGGCTTCTTGGCCTGTTTACCCTTGTTCCAAGCCTGGTTAGGTCTCCAGACTGACTTGGATTGGGCAAAATTCCCCTCTTGCTTTGTAGCAGAGGAAGCTGAAGCGGGACCACTCCTATAATTCCGAAAGGAACGAAAATTATTTTGTTTGGCCCTCATCTTATTTGATCTATCCTGAGGGAGGGCATGACCTTTCCCTCCAGTAATGTCTGAAATAATCTCCTTCAGTTCAGGCCCGAATAGGGTCTTTCCTTTGAAAGGAATGTTCAAAAGTTTAGATTTAGATGACACATCAGCAGACCAGGACTTAAGCCATAACGCCCTGCGTGCTAAAATGGCAAAACCTGAATTATTTGCCGCTAATTTAGCCAGTTAAAAAGCGGCATCTGTAATAAAAGAATTAGCCAACTTAAGTGCCTTAATTCTGTCCATAATTTCCTCTAATGGAGTCTCCATTTGAAGAGCCTCTTACCAGAAAGCAGCTGCAGTCGTTACAGGAACAATGCACGCAATAGGTTGGAGAGAAAAACCTTGATGAACAAAAAATTTCTTCAGGAGACCCTCTAATTTTTTATCCATAGGATCTTTGAAAGCACAACTGTCCTCGATAGGTATAGTTGTACGCTTAGACAGAGTAGAAATAGCTCCCTCCACCTTAGGAACTGTCTGCCATGAGTCCCTTATGGTATCAGATATGGGAAACATTTTCTTAAAAACAGGAGGGGGAGTGAACGGAATACCTGGTCTATCCCACTCCTTAGCAATAATATTGACAATCCTCTTAGGGACTGGAAAAACATCAGTGTAAACAGGAACCTCTAAGTATCTATCGATTTTACACAATTTCTCTGGGACCACTATAGGGTCACAGTCATCTAGAGTTGCTAATACCTCCCTAAGCAATAAGCGGAGGTGTTCAAGCTTAAATTTAAAGGCCGTCATATCAGAATTTGTCTGAGGAAGCGTCTTTCCTGAATCATAAATTTCTCCCTCAGATAACAAATCCCTCGCCCCTTCAGAGCATTGAGAGGGCATATCAGAAAAGGCTACTAAAGCGTGAGACGGCTCAGCATTTTTCCTTAACCCAGAGCTGTCCCGCTTTCCTTGTAAACCAGGCAGTTTGGATAAAACCTCAGTGAGGGTTGTATTCATAACTGTGGCCATGTCTTGTAAAGTAAATGAATGTGACGCACTAGAGGTACTTCATTTACTTCTGACTGAGAATCATCTATTGCTCTTTTTTTAAGTGCTAATATATGTTCTTTATAATTTATAGACATATCAGTACATTTGGGACACATTCTAAGAAGGGGTTCCACAATGGCTTCCAAACATATTGAACAAGGATTTTCCTTGCTATCAGACATGTTAAACAGGCTAGTAATGTAACAAGCAAGCTTGGAAAACACTGTAATCAAAGTAAATAACACTTAGAAATAAAACTGTACCGTGCCTTTAAGAGAAAAAAAGCTGCACAAGTTCTGCAAAACAGTGTAAAAAAGCAGTAAACTTAACAAAATTTTTACAGTAGTATCTTACAGCCTTGGTAACTTTGCACAACTATGCAAATAAACAATTAACCCCTTAATGGCAAAACCGGATTGAAAAAACATCAAAACCGGTAAAAAAGACTTTCAGCACCTTGCCACAGCTCTGCTGTGGCGCCTACCTGCCCTTCAGAACGATTTGTGGGGAAAAAACCTCCTTTACAGCCCTCAAACACAGCAGGAACCTCTAGAAAAGCAGTTGGATGACTCTTAAGGAAAAGAAACTGAGCAAATGAGGCGCGAAAATAGGCTCCTCCCACCTCACTCGATGTTTTGAGGCCTATTAGAAAAACATCTGAGTGTCTCTTAATTAACCATGTGGGTTAAAAAACCCTAACACAAGCCACAATGACCCCTTCAAAAACGTTATAATTGCATCATTTACTGAACAAACAAAAAAACGTTTTTCCTAACAGTGTCACCAGTAACAAATGAGCCCTTCAAGCAAGCTGAAATTCCTATCCAAGTGTCTGAATACAGCTTACCCTTTCCCCATGGGGATATTGCCAGCCTTTTCTAGAATAAACACAGTCTGTCTAGAAAAACATAGACTGAACATACCATAATGCAGTTTAGCCTGCAAACCGTTCCCTAAAGTTTTCCTGTACTCTTCAGCCCTTGTGAGAACAGCAGTGGATCTTAGTTACAAAGTGCTAAGATCATAATCCTTCTTGCAGAAATCTTCATCTCTTTTTCTGCCAAAAGAGTAAATAGTACACACCGGCACCATTTAAAATAAACTTTTGCTAGAGAAATAAAAAACTAACATTTTTGTCACCACACTCGCTCTGCACTTCCTAGTTACTTAGAGTAGGCAAAGAGAAGACTGAGGGGTGGAGCTAAGGGGGGAGCTATATAGGCAGCTCTGCTGTGAGTGCTCTCTGGACTCAATACATCTTACAAGAGAAATGAGGTTTTCCAAGACTTTGAAACCAATTTATGTCTCTACCTAGGTTTAGTTTTGAAAAAAAATACCAAGAAAACAAAGCAAATTTAATAATAAAAGTAAATTGTAAAGTTGTTTAAAATTACATGCCCTATCTTAATCATTTAAGTTTAATTTTGACTTGACTGTCCCTTTAACTGCTTGCTCTAATTGTGCTTTGTAAATAATTCAGTTGTTGGTTTAAAAAATATTGATAACATATATCTCGCTGTATGAACAAGCACCACAGAGTAAAATATGCAAGAATTTTTTTATAACCTCTTGTGTAGTTTAAAGGGACACTAAACCCCAATTTTTTCTTTCATGATTCAGATAGAGTGTGCAATTTAATGCAGCTTTCCAATTTACTCCTATTATCAATTTTTCTTTGGTCTCTTGCTATTTTTATATAAAAAGCAGGAACGTGATGCATAGGAGCCGGACCATTTTTGGGTGAGAACCTGGATTATGCTTGCTTATTGGTGGGTAAATGTAAGCCTCCAATAAGCAAGCGCTATCCATGGTGCTGAACCTAAAATGGGCTGGCTGCTAAGATTTACATTCCTGCTTTTAAAATAAAGATAGCAAGAGAACGTAGAAAAATGAATAGGAGTAAATTTGAACGTTGCTTAAAATTGCATGCTCTATCTGAATCATGAAAGAAAAAATGTGGGTTCAGTGTACCTTTAAAGGATTTTAGCTCTATTGTCTGTGAGCCTTATACTTGAATACCTTTCAGCCTTATACTACTCTAAAGGGATCATGTTAAGTATCCGCTACTCCTTGGGACCTGCCCTGGAAACAAAACTCCAACTTCCCAAAAACAAGCCAATAATAGATATTTTAAAAGAAACCATAAACTCGATGTCCTATCCAGGAGTAGAGGAGACTGCAGAAAAGTATAATTTATACTTACTTGATGAATTCTTTTCTTTCGGAATGTTGCTAGTCCATAACATGTGGGATATAATCCCCACTACTAGGAGGCCAATAACACACACAAGAGCATAAATTCCCTCCCACCTCTCAGTTCAACGTATAGCCGAGCAGAGAATAGGAAACAGATAGGTAGAAAAGAAAAATCAGGGTCTTGAGGTGCAAATTAGAACTGTCGCACAAAAAATAAAAACGGGCGGGGTTGCCTATGGGCTATAATCATTCTGAAAGAAAATAATTTTTCAGGTAAACAAATTAGGTTTTCTTTTGGAAAATGATAGTCCATAAAGCTCCATAACATGTGGGATTAATTCCTAAGCAGATGGTCCGTGTTACAGAATGGGTGAGACAAATTTCAGAAAGTACCTACTTATAATACACTGCATCCTGAAAGACTTTCCGGCCAAAAGCTGCTTGCGAAGAAGAAAAAAACTTTAAATTGGTAAAATGTTTAAAAGGTATGCAGAAAAGACCCAAGTTTGCATCATTGTGGAAAGCCCAAGAAGTTGCAACTGCTCTTGCAGAATGAACTGTGATACACTTAGGAGGCGACTTTCCCTCAAACCATATAAGCCTTGTGAATTATCCGTTTAAGCCAAGATGCCAATGCTACAGTAGTGTGTCTTCTGTCCCTTACGAGTCACAGAGTAATGAACTAACAAACTAGACAATTGTCTGAATTCTTTAGTAACTTGAAAACTTCAATGCTCTGACTACATCAAGATTATGCAAAAGTCGCTCCTTAGAGTTAGCAGGTTCTGGACACAAAGGAGGAACAACAATCTCCTGATTGATATTTTCCAAAGAAACCTTAGAAAGAAAACCATATTTAGTGCAAAGTACATCTTTGAAATAATTAAAAAATGGAGATTTACAGGATAAAGCTGACAACTCAGAAACTCTCCTAGCTGAGGAGATTGCTAACAAGAAAAACACTTTTCAAGATAAAAGATTGACATTAATGGAATGCATCGGTTTAAATGGAGTACCTTGCAATACAGAGAGAACTAAATTAAAATTCCAGGGTGGAGAAATAGGTCATACAACTGGCCTAATAATAACTAGCGTCTGGACATAAGGAATTTTAGCTAACTTTCTATGAAAAATAAAAGATAAATCTGACCTTATAGGATTACAAGCAGAGAAACCATTGTCAAAAACATCCCGTAAACATTGCTAAGAAAACCTTCTAGAAGTGCACCATTCAAAATATGCATTTTAAATTTTGTGATAAATTCATTGTAAAACAGGTTTTCTGGCTTGTATCAGAGTGATACTGACAGAATCAGATAAACCTTTATGTTTTAAATCTAGGCGTTCAATCTCCATGCCGTTAACTTTAGAGATTTGAGACCCTGATGGAAAAAGAGTTGAGACAAAAAAATCTTGTCTCAGTGGAAGAAGCCATGGAGGAGCTGAGGAAATCTGCACTAGATCAGCATACCATATTTTGCGGGGTCATGCTGGAGCAATCAAGATTACCAAAGTTGATTTGTTGTTCTTCCAAGAGAAATTGCTTGAATCAAACAGAACAGAGAAAACAGGTATGCTAGATGAAAATTCCATGGACACACCAAGGCGTTGATCATTTGAGTCTTTGGATCCCTCTAGCATAATGCGTTGAAAGTGTTTGAGTTAAATGAGAGGCCATCAGATCTAATGTCTAGTAGACACCATTTGATTATTAATTGATCGAAAACATCCTGATGGAGAGGCCACTCTCCAGAGTGGAACAATTGAGAACTGAAGTAATCTGCTTGCCAGATGTTCACATCTGGTATATCAACTGCTGATAGGAAGCATTTATTCCACTCTGCCCAAGACAGAATCTGAGACACCTCAAGCATATCCAGGTGACTGTGTGTACTCTCTTGATAATTTAGGTCAGTCTCTGCAGTGATATTTTCCGACGGGAAATGGAAGAACCTTTCCTCTTTAGAGGAGCTGGGACTTAAGAACCCCAAAAAATAACGCTCAAAGTTCCAAGTACTGAATGGTAACCTTGCCTCCAGAGGAGACCAAACTCCTTGCGTTCTTCGAGATTCTAGATCGCGTGCCAGCCTGAAAAACTGCCATCTGTCTACACAATAGCCCATAATAAGTGAAGGAAAAATCGCCCCAAGGGTCAAAGAAGGACCTTGTATCCACCAAGGGGGAGATTGTTTGAAGGACAATTCCAAAGCCATCTGGTGTTTTGATTGCAGAGAATCCTTTGATCACTTGTTAAGCATAGATAGCTGAAGGGGTCACAAGTGAAGACGGGCAAAAGAAACCGCGTCCAAAGCCGCAACCATGAGACCCACTAACCTCTATGCATTGAATTACTGATGGAAATGAAGCATGTTACAGGGACAGACACAACTTCCGTGATTCTGTCAGAAGTATCAGGACTGAATCTATGATGACTCCTAGAAAGGACACCCTTGTAACAGGAGTTAAATAACCCTTTGGAACATTGATTCTTCAACTATAGTTTTGAAGAAACATAGTAGCTTTTGAATATAGACAAGAGCTAGAGGCTGTTAAGGGGCCTGTAAATACAAGTCCAATCAGGATGCACTCACATAACCTATATAAAACACATAGCGGAAAATGGACAATAGACCCAAGGATGTGATGGTCACACTCCAGCCACAGGCAGTTCGCCCCAAAGGTACAGTCGATAGAAAAATATCTGCAAAACAGGAAGGAGGTGCCTCATAGGATAATAACGTCATAACAAGGATAACACTCAGAGAAGACAAGTGCAAACTCACGTAGTCGGGGGCACACACAGTGCTATAAGTCACGAGCCGAGACCTCGTAGAGTCGCACGGCAGACTAGCTCCTGTTAACCAGCTTCCGATCATGTGATACGTTCACCAATCCGGATCCTCTCTACGAAAGTGTCAGGGATGGTTTCCTCAATGTATCTACCAATCGGCTGGCCCAAACCGGGGGGTGTAAAGAACACAAGGATCACTTTCAGGTTGAAAATATGACATTCAAGGATGAGTGGAACTAAGTCCTGGATGAATGTTCTTACCGTCTTATGCACTTGATTATTACCTAGCAGAGAGCGCTCCTCCTTCTGCTGTTTTCCAGAGGTTAGTACAGGGATGACTGGTAAAAGCTTGTCCCTACCTAGGTAGGAACAAGCTTAGAGGGGGAGCTATATGGACAGCTCTGCTGTGTGCGCTCTTTGCCACTTCCTGTAGGGAAGGAGAATATACCACAAGTAAAGGATGAATCCGTGGACTGGATACACCTTGCAAGAGAAATAACATTCATCCAGGACTTGGTTCCACTCATTCTTGAATGTCATATCGTCAACCTCAAAGTGATCCTCGTGTTCTTTACACACACGTATTATTGTTTATTTTATAGCTCCCCTCACATCCTTTCCCCTATAAGTGTGTGCCAGAGATTTATATTTATTTTTCTTTACCTTACTATATTTAATCTATATATCCTCCTGACACCCACCCGCATCCCTGAATTCTACACATACTGTACTTTCAGGATTTGTATGAGTTTACAGATCGGTTCAGCATCTTTCTACTAATTATAAATAGTTCCCACAACCACCTATGACTCTTAAAAATGTTTTTCCTATGCAATAAGGGAAAAACAATTGCGTGGTAATGCTGGATTTGACGCCGAGAAATGCTGAAAGTCCTTTTAAATTAAGCTCACTTTACCTAGGCCTCCTGTTCTCCTGCTACCCATGGGGGAAAATAGCACAACAGCTAAAGCCCTATCACACCTCCGATGTTACAGCGAGGGAACGAGAGCAAGAGGAGTGGCAGAAGAAAGGCATTCCACCACCCCACTGCACGCCATCATGATTGTACAAACCACAACACTGTGTCACTTGGAATGGCGGTGCTGTGTAAACAGTAAGAATGTGTAAGGAAAAATTACGGCAGCAGGATTTAAATTCAATACCCGACTGTAACCAAAAGCTTTCCATCTCATAAGCTTGATGGAGATGACAGGCTTCCATAAATTTATCTCAAACAAGTGCTAACATAGTTTAAATTAGATGTAGATGCAGTCTGCCTAACACCCCACTAGAGTGTATAAAATTTGAATACAGTGTGATTTAAAGCTGAATAGATCTTTTAAACCCACCTAAATTAGGTGATACGTCTGAAAGTACCCGATTAGTCCCCTGGCTATGCTGTACCCATAAACATGTACCTTCGAAATAGCCTGTAGGCTATGTGAGTACTTCTGGACTTGCCTTAATGGCAACCTTTCTACTGAGCTTACCAGCACGATGCTTGTGTTTTATCCAGTGGAGAGTCCATTCATTGCTTATACAAATATAGCAGTGAATTCTTGAGGAAATACCAGTATCCGACAAGTGAGGCTAAGGATATGTCCCTGTGACACCTGAGGGTAGTTATGGTTGAAATACCATAGGGAGATACTTTGCCATAAAAGGGTATTCCTATTTCCCTGTATCATTTTGCTTGCTGAATCTCTTCTGTTTTCTATGTGAATGATATGTCCCAGGGATAAAGGGTTTCATATTGATTTGAGCTCCCAAACATTATCTATAAGCAAGTAGCTGGAACACCCCATTGTCAACCTTCTCCTGTGAGGCCAAGACTAGAACTGAGGAGAGATGGGAGGCAATTTGAATAAGCTCTTGTGTGGGTTCTTGGCCTCCTCCTAGTAATGGGAGCTCTATGGACTATCATTTTATGAAAGCACAAAGTGATGTTGCCGAAGAACGGTTTCTGGGCAGAAAACTGGTGTTAAGCTTTTTTTTTAGCATCAGAGGGCAGAGCTACTGCATGTGTATCCTAACCCTGCAGTGTTGCTACAGAGACAATTGTATTATATTACTAGTGATTATTTATTGCACCTAAAATGTCCATGCACAGAAGAAAAAAAAAATATGCTGAAAAGTTACAAATGAAATCTGCAGACACAAAAAGAAATTAGAACAAAAATATAATATGGGCAGTACATGGATAGACAAAGGCAGAACCCTGACCCGTCAACCCATATGTTTCTGAAACCTACAACCTGGGGTATACAAAAGGTATTTCAAAAGCAGAACGGGATTACTGAACTATAACACAAAAGGGCAGAAAATCATTTAGGTCAAAATCAAGAGATGAGTTGTACTAGACCTCCCTGACATGCAATTTTGTCCTCTGTAAGTAAGGTATATGCAGCCCTGGGGGCAACAGCCAGAAGAACGTTCGTCAATACCAATAGCTGTAGGAGCATACCAAAAGTGATACTCTAGCACGACAGAGTTAAAATCCAGAAGAGAGCATGTTATACTGAGAGGGGTTACAATCACGGTTTTATTATTTTTTTTCAAGCAAATTAAAAAAAACAAAGGTTCAGAAACAACAACAACAAAAAAACTCTTTAGGCTGAATCAGAGTTACAGCCCACACAACCTCACTCCAAATAAGCAGAAAAGCAGTGAAAAGGACAGGAGATTATGAAGGGAAGATGGTTATAATAATTGAAGTACACCAAACAGGCAAGACGGGTGCTCCCAACAGTACCTGCATATGCACATGAATGTCAGAGTAATAATTACCTAAATTAATAGTAATCAACCTTGCTATCATATACGTAGATACTGCAATTTAAAAAGAAAAAAAACATTTATTTGAATTCCTAATGCAGTGATCCCCAACAACCTGCACTTCGTAGCCTAGATTAAGTTTCTTCTACTGAATTAAACAATAAAAGCTAAAGTTAAGAAAGTATTGACAGTGACCCTTCATCCTGCTCACACACTTTCTCTACTGAAGGAGTAGACCACTGTTAATTATATCCCCTATTAAAACTGCCAATAATTTATGTTGAGATGTCTAAATAAAATAAATGAACCACATTCCAGTGTACATTTATAACCCCAGTCACTTCATTTTTTTTTAAAATATCATCCAACTGCTTCAATCACATTCAGACTTACCCATAGTTACAGAAAATAGATGGTAAATGATCAATTAATGTGAAAGAAGCTAAAGTGAAATGATATACATTATTGCACTGAGAAATCCCAACTTCACTGTAAGTGACAAATAAAAAACGGATCCATGAACAGTTTACAACATTAATGATATTTTTTCTTTTATCTGTGATTATCTTCTATGGAGTTTAAATTAATTTTCAAATTTTCTTTTGGATAAGAATAGGATGCATTTGTGAGATATATATATTCCCATTTAATGGGATGTCTCGGTGGTTTTATATTTGGAAAATGCTATATAGTATACACCTAAATCAGCAAAATGCAAATAAAGCCAACTATTGTATGTTTGCATATAAATATATACAGAAATTTAAATATACATAAATATTACATTAAATATATGAAATCCAGTGAGTTTTAGTTCTATTGCACAACCTTTATGTGCACAGTCCTCATTGCCGCAAAAAGCACTTTTTGTCAATTCTCGCGCATATACAAAATTGATAACTAAATTAAACTCTGAACTGATAATAAAAATTAGGTAAATTAATAATAATTGTTAACTGTTTACGTGAAATTATTACAGCAACATCTCTAAGTGACATTAAGTACACTAGTGATTCCTGTCTTTCACCTCCTTCTAAGTCACAAACACCAGAAGCACACAAACTTCCACCAACAAAGACACCCGGGACAAATCTAGCTAAATTCAAATTACACAAAACATTAGCACCTCTCAAGGCCAAATATAATTGAGCACATTTCACCCTTCCTTAATTGGACATTCTGATCAAATACAGTACATCTCATTTTCAATAAAGTAAAATTATTTAGACATGCTTTTAAATCAATATTTCTCATTCTAAAAGTGCAGGAGTACATTGTATTAGTAGTGCAGGATGGAGAGTGTGAAGAGATGAAATGCAGAATGACAAGTGCAACTTATGATTAGACAATTGTGGGTACTATATGGAACCGATACCAATTTACTGTATCAGCGCAATATTCTAGGTTTAATGAGAATCTAGTGTTCCCTTAAAGAAGACGTTCCACACAGAGTATAAACAAAGTAAAAGGAGTGTGTAGAAAGGGATTCCTTTTCAGAGCTGTATTAAAAAAAATGCTGTGCATATGAAATGAGAAATATGACTATAGATGAACTCAATAATGAGCAACATCTTTGAATATGATCAACACTATGTGTACAGCAAAATTCATTACAGTGATATGAAACCCAAAAAACAAAAAAAATATTTTGTGATTCAGACAGAGCTCACCATTTAAAAAAAGTTTCCAATTTACTTCTATTATCAAATTTGCTTAGTTTCATTGATATTCTGTGTGGATGAAATACCTAGGTAGGCTTCTGAAGCACTTTATGGCAGGAAATAGTGCTGCCATATAGTGCTCTTGCTAATAGATAACCTTCTTGCAAAACTGCTGCCATATAGTTCTCCAGAAATGGGCCGGCCCCCTGCTTTTCAACAAGAGAGACCAAAAGAACAAAAAATTGATAATACAAGCAAATTAGAAAGTTGTTTAAAATTGCATGCTCTATCTGAATCATGAAAAAAACATAATTTATGCTTACCTGATAAATTCCTTTCTTCTGTTGTGTGATCAGTCCACGGGTCATCATTACTTCTGGGATATAACTCCTCCCCAACAGGAAATGCAAGAGGATTCACCCAGCAGAGCTGCATATAGCTCCCCCCCTCTACGTCAGTCCCAGTCATTCGACCAAGAATCAACGAGAAAGGAGTAACCAAGGGTGAAGTGGTGACTGGAGTATAATTTAAAAGATATTTACCTGCCTTAAAAACAGGGCGGGCCGTGGACTGATCACACAACAGAAGAAAGGAATTTATCAGGTAAGCATAAATTATGTTTTCTTCTGTTATGTGTGATCAGTCCACGGGTCATCATTACTTCTGGGATACCAATACCAAAGCAAAAGTACACGGATGACGGGAGGGAAAGGCAGGCTCATTATACAGAAGGAACCACTGCCTGAAGAACCTTTCTCCCAAAAATAGCCTCCGAAGAAGCAAAAGTGTCAAATTTGTAAAATTTGGAAAAAGTATGAAGTGAAGACCAAGTTGCAGCCTTGCAAATCTGTTCAACAGAGGCCTCATTCTTAAAGGCCCAAGTGGAAGCCACAGCTCTAGTGGAGTGAGCTGTAATTCTTTCAGGAGGCTGCTGTCCAGCAGTCTCATAGGCTAAACGTATTATGCTACGAAGCCAAAAAGAGAGAGAGGTAGCAGAAGCTTTTTGACCTCTCCTCTGTCCAGAGTAAACGACAAACAAGGAAGAAGTTTGACGAAAATCTTTAGTTGCCTGCAAGTAGAACTTGAGGGCACGAACTACATCCAGATTGTGTAAAAGACGTTCCTTCTTTGAAGAAGGATTTGGACACAAGGATGGGACAACAATCTCTTGATTGATGTTCCTGTTAGTGACTACCTTAGGTAAGAACCCAGGTTTAGTACGCAGAACTACCTTGTCTGAGTGAAAAATCAGATAAGGGGAATCACAATGTAAGGCTGATAACTCAGAGACTCTTCGAGCCGAGGAAATAGCCATTAAAAACAGAACTTTCCAAGATAACATTTTTATATCAATGGAATGAAGGGGTTCAAACGGAACACCCTGTAAAACGTTAAGAACTAAGTTTAAACTCCATGGTGGAGCAACAGCTTTAAACACAGGCTTGATCCTAGCTAAGGCCTGACAAAAGGACTGGACGTCTGGATTTTCTGACAGACGTCTGTGTAACAAGATGGACAGAGCTGAAATCTGTCCCTTTAATGAACTAGCTGATAAACCCTTTTCTAAACCTTCTTGTAGAAAAGACAGTATCCTAGCGATCCTAACCTTACTCCAGGAGTAACCTTTGGATTCGCACCAGTATAGGTATTTCCGCCATATTTTATGGTAAATCCTTCTGGTAACAGGCTTCCTAGCCTGAATTAGGGTATCAATAACCGACTCAGAAAAACCACGTTTTGATAAAATCAAGCGTTCAATTTCCAAGCAGTCAGCTTCAGAGAAGTTAGATTTTGATGTTTGAATGGACCCTGTATCAGAAGGTCCTGTCTTAGAGGTAGAGACCAAGGCGGACAGGATGACATGTCCACTAGATCTGCATACCAAGTCCTGCGTGGCCATGCAGGTGCTATTAGAATTACTGATGCTCTCTCCTGTTTGATTTTGGCAATCAATCGAGGAAGCAGCGGGAAGGGTGGAAACACATAAGCCATCCTGAAGTTCCAAGGTGCTGTCAAAGCATCTATCAGAACTGCTCCCGGATCCCTGGATCTGGACCCGTAGCGAGGAAGTTTGGCGTTCTGGCGAGACGCCATGAGATCTATCTCTGGTTTGCCCCAACGTCGAAGTATTTGGGCAAAGACCTCCGGATGAAGTTCCCACTCCCCCGGATGAAAAGTCTGGCGACTCAAGAAATCCGCCTCCCAGTTCTCCACTCCCGGGATGTGGATTGCTGACAGGTGGCAAGAGTGAGACTCTGCCCAGCGAATTATCTTTGATACTTCCATCATTGCTAGGGAGCTTCTTGTCCCTCCCTGATGGTTGATGTAAGCTACAGTCGTGATGTTGTCCGACTGAAACCTGATGAACCCCCGAGTTGTTAACTGGGGCCAAGCCAGAAGGGCATTGAGAACTGCTCTCAATTCCAGAATGTTTATTGGAAGGAGACTCTCCTCCTGATTCCATAGTCCCTGAGCCTTCAGAGAATTCCAGACAGCGCCCCAACCTAGTAGGCTGGCGTCTGTTGTTACAATTGTCCAGTCTGGCCTGCTGAATGGCATCCCCCTGGACAGGTGTGGCCGATAAAGCCACCATAGAAGAGAATTTCTGGTCTCTTGATTCAGATTCAGAGTAGGGGACAAATCTGAGTAATCCCCATTCCACTGACTTAGCATGCATAATTGCAGCGGTCTGAGGTGTAGGCGTGCAAAAGGTACTATGTCCATTGCCGCTACCATTAAGCCGATCACCTCCATGCATTGAGATACTGACGGGTGTTGAATGGAATGAAGGACGCGGCATGCATTTTGAAGCTTTGTTAACCTGTCTTCTGTCAGGTAAATCTTCATTTCTACAGAATCTATAAGAGTCCCCAAGAATGGAACTCTTGTGAGAGGAAAGAGAGAACTCTTCTTTTCGTTCACTTTCCATCCATGCGACCTTAGAAATGCCAGAACTAACTCTGTATGAGACTTGG
The DNA here is from genome assembly GCF_027579735.1 of Bombina bombina. Lineage (NCBI taxonomy): Eukaryota > Metazoa > Chordata > Amphibia > Anura > Bombinatoridae > Bombina > Bombina bombina. The sequence goes on from NC_069507.1 coordinate 105,575,944, forward strand.
CAGTTTGAAAGCTTGAAGCTTGAATTAGAATGTCGTCTAGGTACGGAGCTACCGAAATCCCTCGCGGTCTTAGTACCGCTAGAAGGGCACCCAGAACCTTTGTGAAGATTCTTGGAGCCGTAGCCAATCCGAATGGAAGAGCTACAAACTGGTAGTGCCTGTCTAAGAAGGCAAACCTTAGATACCGGTGATGATCTTTGTGGATCGGTATGTGAAGGTAAGCATCCTTTAAATCCACTGTGGTCATGTACTGACCCTCTTGGATCATGGGTAAGATTGTCCGAATAGTTTCCATTTTGAACGATGGAACTCTTAGGAATTTGTTTAGAGTCTTTAAATCTAAGATTGGCCTGAAAGTTCCCTCTTTTTTGGGAACCACAAACAGGTTTGAGTAGAACCCTTGTCCTTGTTCCGACCGCGGAACCGGATGGATCACTCCCATTAATAACAGATCTTGTACGCAGCGTAGAAACGCTTCTTTCTTTATCTGGTTTGTTGACAACCTTGACAGATGAAATCTCCCTCTTGGGGGAGATAATTTGAAGTCTAGAAGGTATCCCTGCGATATGATCTCTAGAGCCCAGGGATCCTGAACATCTCTTGCCCAGGCCTGGGCGAAGAGAGAGAGTCTGCCCCCCACTAGATCCGGTCCCGGATCGGGGGCTCTCGGTTCATGCTGTCTTTGGGGCAGCAGCAGGTTTCCTGGCCTGCTTGCTCTTGTTCCAGGACTGGTTAGGCTTCCAGCCTTGCCTGTAACGAGCAACAGCTCCTTCCTGTTTTGGTGCAGTGGAGGTTGATGCTGCTCCTGTTTTAAAGTTCCGAAAGGGACGAAAATTAGACTGTCTAGCCTTAGCTTTGGCTTTGTCTTGAGGTAGGGCGTGGCCCTTACCTCCTGTAATGTCAGCGATAATCTCTTTCAAACCGGGCCCAAATAAAGACTGCCCCTTGAAAGGTATATTAAGTAATTTGGACTTAGAAGTAACATCAGCTGACCAGGATTTTAGCCACAGCGCCCTACGTGCCTGTATGGCGAATCCTGAGTTCTTAGCCGTAAGTTTGGTTAAATGTACTACGGCCTCCGAAATGAAGGAATTAGCTAGTTTAAGGACTCTAAGCCTGTCCGTAATGTCGTCTAGCGTAGATGAACTAAGGTTCTCTTCAAGCGACTCAATCCAAAATGCTGCCGCAGCCGTAATCGGCGCGATACATGCAAGGGGTTGTAATATAAAACCTTGTTGAACAAACATTTTCTTAAGGTAACCCTCTAATTTTTTATCCATTGGATCTGAGAAAGCACAGCTATCCTCCACCGGGATAGTGGTACGCTTAGCTAAAGTAGAAACTGCTCCCTCCACCTTGGGGACCGTTTGCCATAAGTCCCGAGTGGTGGCGTCTATTGGAAACATCTTTCTAAATATTGGAGGGGGTGAGAACGGCACACCGGGTCTATCCCACTCCTTAGTAACAATTTCAGTTAGTCTCTTAGGTATAGGAAAAACGTCAGTACTCGCCGGTACCGCAAAGTATTTATCCAACCTACACAGTTTCTCTGGTATTGCAACGGTGTTACAATCGTTGAGAGCTGCTAAGACCTCCCCTAGTAATACACGGAGGTTCTCCAATTTAAATTTAAAATTTGAAATATCTGAGTCCAATCTGTTTGGATCAGAACCGTCACCCACAGAATGAAGCTCTCCGTCCTCATGCTCTGCGAGCTGTGACGCAGTATCAGACATGGCCCTAGCATTGTCAGCGCACTCTGTTCTCACCCCAGAGTGATCACGCTTGCCTCTTAGTTCTGGTAATTTAGACAAAACTTCAGTCATAACAGTAGCCATATCTTGTAATGTTATCTGTAATGGCCGCCCAGATGTACTAGGCGCCAAAATATCACGCACCTCCCGGGCGGGAGATGCAGGTACTGCCGCGTGAGGCGAGTTAGTCGGCATAACTCTCCCCTCGCTGTTTGGTGAAATTTGTTCACATTGTACAGATTGACTTTTATTTAAAGTAGCATCAATACAGTTAGTACATAAATTTCTATTGGGCTCCACCTTGGCATTGGAACAAATGACACAGATATCTTCCTCTGAGTCAGACATGTTTAACACACTAGCAAAAAACTTACAACTTGGTTATAATCTTTTTTAGCAAAAAACGTACTGTGCCTCAAAGAGGTACTAACGATTAAATGACAGTTGAAATAGTGAACTGAAAAACAGTTATAGCATCAAACTTTAAAACAACAAAACTTTTAGCAAAGGTTTGTTCCCATTAGTAAAATAACAATAATTAAATTTGACATAAAAAATACAAAGCAACGTTTTTATTCACAGTCACTATAAGAATTCTCACAGCTCTGCTGAGAGAATTTACCTCCCTTCAAAGAAGTTTGAAGACCCCTGAGATCTATCAGAGATGAACCGGATCATGCAGGAAAAATAAAAGTAACTGACTGGTATTTTTTGATGCGTAGCAAAGAGCGCCAAAACGGCCCCTCCCTCTCCCACACAGCAGTGAAGAGAAACGAAACTGTCACAAATAAAGCAAAAAAACTGCCAAGTGGAAAATAATGCCCAAATATTTATTCACACAGTACCTCAGCAATGTAAACGATTCTACATTCCAGCAAAAACGTTTAACATGATAAATAGTTATTAAAAAGGATTAGTGACCTTTAACAGAGTAGTTCCGGTGAAATACCATCCCCAGAATACTGAAGTGTATACATACATGTCATTTTAACGGTATGGCAGGATTTTCTCATCAATTCCATTCAGAAAATAAAAACTGCTACATACCTCAATGCAGATTCCTCTGCCCGCTGTCCCCTGATCTGAAGCCTTTACCTCCCTCAGATGGCCGAGAACAGCAATATGATCTTAACTACTCCGGTTAAAATCATAGTAAAAAACTCTGACAGATTCTTCCTCAAACTCTGCCAGAGAAGTAATAACACGCTCCGGTGCTATTTTAAAATAACAAACTTTTGATTGAAGTCATAAAAACTAAGTATAATCACCATAGTCCTCTCACACATCCTATCTAGTCGTTGGGTGCAAGAGAATGACTGGGACTGACGTAGAGGGGGGGAGCTATATGCAGCTCTGCTGGGTGAATCCTCTTGCATTTCCTGTTGGGGAGGAGTTATATCCCAGAAGTAATGATGACCCGTGGACTGATCACACATAACAGAAGAAAATTGGGTTTCATATCCCTTTAAGTTTATGTAGTTCTGTGTTAGTAAACGCTTGTAGTTCAGAAGGAGAATATTTTAGATTCTCTGAGCATTACTCTGAAGTGCACATTTTACGATCATAAAAGGAAAATGACGTCAGGAATTAAAAATTAATCCGGAAGAGGAGAGACCACAAGCAGCTCTCAAGATAATGCTAGCAGCTTTGCATGGGGAGAGGGCTCCGTGTCTGAGATAGAACAGCTCCATTTTATTCTTTAAACATAATATATACAGTGAGTGCCAAGTGAGCACCCAAGAAAAGGGAGGGAGAGGGGAATCAAACATGGAAGAGTACAGAAGGATGAAAAGACAAAAATAAAAAAGGAGGCGCAGAGAGATCAAACAGAGCATAAAGAATTAAATATATTAAAGAGGAAGGTGAATATGTCAGTCATTAGAAAGTGCTTAGGAATTACCAAAAAGACAGAAAAGAGCCCTGCAATGGAGCAGTAAGACAGCCAGCCAGCTGGGAAAGACGAGAGGAGGCAGTCCTGGTGTTGTGGAGAAAACAAGTTCCTCCCCATCTAAGGTCCAGCAGAGTCTGAATCCTCTATTAGAACCTCTGTGGTAGCTACCAGTCCTTCTGCTGACTGGACTGGACATTCTACTAAAATCTGGGAACCGGCATTGGAGTAGAAATCTTGGGGAGATGCAGGCTCCTCAGGGGCCACTGGGGTCTCTGGTACCAGCAGTTCAGGAGAAGTGATGAGGGCACCAGCATTTGCTGCTAGGGCCTCTGCTATAAGAACCTCTGGGTGACTTTTGGCCTTGTGGGCCACAACACTGTCCTTCTTTTCAAATTTCTTCCCACAGATCCCGCAGGAGAATTGGTAAAAAGAATCAGCGTCATGTTTCTTCATGTGCCAATTTAGGGAGGCTTTCTGTCTGCAGGTGAAACCACAGAACTCACATCTGCAAAGGGAAAAAAAATAAATCAATACATTAAAATCTTAAAATATTTTTTAAGACACTTTCAGTATGGAAAAAATAAAACAACTAAAATGCTGTTAAAGGCACATGAAACCCCATGATTCAGATAGAGCATGCAATTTAAAGGGAAATTTCATATTTACTTCTATTATCAAATTGTCTTACTTCTCTTGGTATCTTTGTCGAACAGCAGGGATGTAAGCTCAGGAGCGTACACATGTATGAAGCACTATGTGGCAGCAGTTTTGCAAGAATATTGCCCATTTGCAAGTGCACTAGATTGGAGCAAAACTTGATAAAAAAAAAAAAAAAAAAAAAAAAAAGAAAACCACAGGAATAAAGCAAAATTCGATAGAAGTAAATAATGCTACTGGTGATAAAGTGATGGTATATCTGAGCATTTAAAAAATGCAAGGATTTACTATCACTAAGAATAAACAGTTATCAGTTTGTAAAAAAGGGTGCTAAACTTACCCTTTATGTGCCGCTCCGGCCACTCACAGCATAGCACTCTTTTCTCCATGCAGTGACGTTTCCACCAATTGTCGTGCTAGTTATATGGCACTGTTCTGTACAATAGCAAGGCTATTGGTTTAGAGGTGGAAACAACAACTGTGCCAAGGGCTGCCACTTCCAGTCATTCGACCGAAGACAAACAAGAGAAAGGAGAAACCATAGGGTGCAGTGGTGACTGTAGTTTAAAAATAAAACATACCTGCCTTAAAATGACAGGGCGGGCCGTGGACTGGATACACCACAAGAGAAATAAATTTATCAGGTAAGCATAAATTATGTTTTCTCTTGTAAGGTGTATCCAGTCCATGGATCATCCATTACTTGTGGGATACCAATAACAAAGCTAAAGTACACGGATGAAGGAAGGGACAAGGTAGGAACTTAAACGGAAGGTACCACTGCCTGTAAAACCTTTCTCCCAAAAAAAGCCTCTGAAGAAGCAAAAGTATCAAATTTATAAAACTTTGAAAAAGTATGAAGCGAAGACCAAGTCGCCGCCTTGCAAATCTGTTCAACAGAAGCCTCATTTTTAAAAGCCCATGTGGAAGCCACCGCTCTAGTAGAATGAGCTGTAATCCTTTCAGGAGGCTGCTGGCCAGCAGTCTCATAAGCTAAGCGTATTATACTTCTTAGCCAAAACGAAAGAGAAGTTGCCGAAGCCTTTTGGCCTCTCCTCTGTCCAGAGTAGACAACAAACAAAGCAGATGTTTGACGAAAATCTTTAGTAGCTTGTAAATAAAACTTTAAAGCACGAACCACGTCAAGATTGTGTAATAGACTTTCCTTCTTTGAAGAAGGCTTAGGACACAATGACGGAACAACAATCTCCTGATTGATATTCTTATTAGATACCACCTTAGGTAAAAACCCAGGTTTGGTACGCAAAACTACCTTATCTGCATGGAAGATCAGATAAGGGGAATCACACTAAGGCAGATAACTCAGAGACTCTACGAGCCGAGGAAATAGCTACCAAAAACAGAACTTTCCAAGATAAAAGCTTGATATCTATGGAATGAAGAGGTTTAAACGGAATCCCTTGGAGAACTTTAAGAACCAAATTTAAACTCCATGGCGGAGCAACTGGTTTAAACACAGGCTTGATTCTAACTAAAGCCTGACAAGACGCCTGAACGTCTGGACTATCCGCCAGACGCTTGTGCAAAAGAATAGACAGAGCAGAAATCTGTCCCTTTAAGGAACTAGCTGATAATCCCTTTTCTAATCCTTCTTGGAGAAAAGATAATATCCTGGTAATCCTGACTTTACTCCATGAGTAACCCTTGGATTCACACCAATAAAGATATTTACGCCATATCTTATGATAGATTTTCCTGGTGACAGGCTTCCGTGCCTGAATTAAGGTATCAATGACTGACTCGGAGAAGCCACGCTTTGATAAAATCAAGCGTTCAATCTCCAGGCAGTCAGTCTAAGAGAAATTAGATTTGGATGGTTGAAAGGACCCTGAAGTAGAAGGTCCTGTCTCAGAGGCAGAGTCCATGGTGGAAGAGATGACATGTCCACTAGATCTGCATACCAAGCCACGCAGGCGCTATCAAAATCACTGATGCTCTCTCCTGCTTGATTTTGGCAATCAGACGAGGGAGCAGAGGAAACCGTGGAAACACATAAGCCAGGTTGAAGGACCAAGGCGCTGCTAGAGCATCTATCAGCGTTGCCTTGGGATCCCTGGACCTGGATCCGTAACAAGGAAGTTTGGCGTTCTGGCGAGACGCCATGAGATCCAGTTCTGGTTCGCCCCAACGTTGAACCAATTGTGCAAACGCCTCCGGATGGAGTTCCCACTCCCCCGGATGAAAAGTCTGTCGACTTAGAAAATCCGTCTCCCAGTTCTCTACACCTGGGATATGGATAGCTGATAGGTGGCAAGAGTGAAACTCTGCCCAAAGAATTATCTTTGAAACTTCCAACATCGCTAGGGAACTCCTTGTTCCCCCTTGATGGTTGATGTAAGCCACAGTCGTGATGTTGTATGACTGAAATCTGATGAACCTCATTGTCGCTAGCTGAGGCCACGCTTGAAGAGCATTGAATATTGCTCTTAATTCCAGAATGTTTATTGGGAGGAGGGTCTCCTCCTGAGTCCAAGGTCCCTGAGCCTTCAGGGAGTTCCAGACTGCCCCCCAGCCTAGAAGGCTGGCATCTGTTGTTACTATTGTCCAATCTGGCCTGCAAAAGGTCATACCTTTGGACAGATGGACCCGAAATAGCCACCAGAGAAGATAATCCCTGGTCTCTTGATCCAGATTAGTAGAGGGGACAAATCTGTGTAATCCCCATTCCACTGACTGAGCATGCAGAGTTGCAGCGGTCTGAGATGTAGGCGGGCAAAGCGCACTATGTCCATTAAGCCGATTACTTCCATACACTGAGCCACCGAAGGGCGAGAAGTAGAATAAAGAACACGGCAAGAATTTAGAAGTTTTGATAACCTGGTCTCTGTCAGGTAAATCCTCATTTCTACAGAATCTATCAGAGTTCCCAGAAAGGAAACTCTTGTGAGAGGGGATAGAGAACTCTTCTCTTCGTTCACTTTCCACCCGTGCGACCTCAGAAATGCCAGAACTATGTCCGTATGAGACTTGGCAATTTAGAAATTTGACGCCTGTATCAGAATGTCGTCTAAATAAGGGGCCACTGCTATGCCCTGCGGCCTTAGGACCGCCAGAAGTGACCCCAGAACCTTCGTAAAGATTCTTGGAGCTGTAGCTAACCCAAAAGGAAGAGCTACAAACTGGTAATGCCTGTCCAGGAAGGCAAACCTGAGAAACCAATGATGATCTTTGTGTATCGGAATGTGAAGATAAGCATCCTTTAAATCCACTGTAGTCATGTATTGACCCTCCTGGATCATAGGTAGGATGGTACGAATAGTCTCCATCTTGAATGATGGAACCCTGAGAAATTTTTTAGGATCTTGAGATCTAAGATTGGTCTGAAGGTTCCCTCTTTTTTGGGAACCACAAACAGATTTGAATAGAAGCCTTGTCCCTGTTCCTTCTTTGGAACTGGGTGGATCACTCCCATAACTAGGAGGTCTTGAACACAATGTAAGAATGCCTCTCTTTTTATCTGGTTTGCAGATAATTGTGAAAGGTGAAATCTCCCTTTTGGAGGGGAAGCTTTGAAGTCCAGAAGATATCCCTGGGATACAATTTCCAACGCCCAGGGATCCTGGACATCTCTTGCCCAAGCCTGGGCGAAGAGAGAAAGTCTGCCCCCTACTAGATCCGTTACCGGATCGGGGGCCAATCCTTCATGCTGTTTTAGAGGCAGCAGCAGGTTTTTTGGCCTGCTTACCTTTGTTCCAAGCCTGGTTAGGTCTCCAGACCGGCTTGGACTGGGCAAAAGTTCCCTCTTGTTTTGTATTAGAGGAAGTTGATGCCGCGATTGTCTTAAAGTTTATCGTCCAATGGGGTCTCTACCTGTAAAGCCTCTTCCATAGACTCAAACCAGAAGGCCGCCGTAGCAGTGACTGGGGCAATGCATGCAAGAGGATGTAGAATAAAACCTTGTTGAATAAACATTTTCTTAAGGTAACCCTCTAACTTTTTGTCCATTGGATCCAAGAAAGCACAACTGTCCTCGACGGGGATAGTAGTACGCTTAGCTAGGGTAGAAACTGCTCCCTCCACCTTAGGGACCTTTTGCCATAAGTCCCGTGTGGCGGCATCTATTGGAAACAATTTCTTAAAAATAGGAGGGGGAGAGAACGGTACACCTGGTCTATCCCATTCCTTAGTAATAATTTCTGAAAACCTTTTAGGTATTGGAAAAACATCAGAGAAAACAGGCACTGCATAGTATTTATCTAATCTGCACAATTTCTCTGGCACTGCAATGGTGTCGCAGTCATTCAGAGTAGCTAAAACGTCCCTGAGTAACACGCGGAGGTGTTCAAGCTTACATTTAAATGTTGCCATATCAGAATCAGGTTGCATCATCTTCCCTGAGTCAGACACATCACCCACAGAAAGAAGCTCTCCTTCCTCAGCTTCTGCATATTGTGAGGGGGTATCAGACATAGCTACTGAAGCGTCAGAGTGCTCTGTAATTCTTCTAACCCCAGAGCCGTCTCGCTTTCCTCGTAACCCAGGTAGTCTGGATAATACCGCTGACAGTGTATTATCCATGACTGCCGCCATGTCTTGTAAAGTAAACGCCATGGGCGAGCTAGATGTACTTGGCGCCTCTTGAGCGTGAGTCCCTTGAGCGGGAGTCAAAGGCTCTGACACGTGGGGTGAGTTAGTCGGCATAACTTCCCCCTTGTCAGATTCCTCTGGTGATAAATCTTTTAAAGACATAATATGGTCTTTATAACTTAAAGTGAAATCAGTACATTTGGTAAACATTCTAAGAGGGGGTTCCACCATGGCTTCTAAACATAATGAACAAGGAGTTTCCTCTATGTCAGACATGTTTAAACAGACTAGCAATGAGACCAGCAAGCTTGGAAAACACTTTACAGAAAGTTAACAAGCAAAAAATAAAAACGGTACTGTGCCTTTAAGAAAAATAAAAAAGGTCAGAATTTGAAAAACAGTGATAAAAAGCAGTAAATCAAACGAAATTTTTACAGTGTGTATAATAGGCTAACAGAGCATTGAACCCACTTGCAAATGGATGATTAACCCCTTAGTTTCAAAAACGGATCAAAAAAACGAAATAAACGTTTTTTAACAGTCACAACAAACTGCCACAGCTCTGCTGTGGCCCTACCTTCCCATACAATCGACTTTGTAAAGCACAAAAACCCTTCAGAGAGGTCTTAAGCATTCAGGGGACTCCTTCAGGGAAACTGGATGTCTCAGACTGCAAAATCTCCAAAAAAATTCCAACAAACTTTTTATATGTCAGAAATGTGAAAAATAATAAGAGTATTACCTCTAACAGCAAGCATGATAACTAGTTGTTGTTAAATCACTGTAATCAGGCTTAACTCAGATAAATCCGGTATTAACAGCATTTTCTAGCATTTACATTTCTCTAGAAAAAATTTGACTGCACATACCTCATAGCAGGATACCCTGCACGCCATTCCCCAAGCTGAAGTTACCTCTCTCTTCAGTTATGTGTGAGAACAGCAATGGATCTTAGTTACAACCTGCTAAGATCATTAGAGACCACAGGCAGACTCGTCTTCTATTTTCTGCCTGAGACCAAAATAGTACAACTCCGGTACCATTTAAAAATAATAAACTTTTGAATTGAAGAAAAACAACTAAATTACACCACATCTCTCTAACTGCTTCCATGTTTGTCGAGAGCTGCAAAAGAATGACTGGAGGTGGCAGTTAGGGGAGGAGCTATATAGACAGCTCTGATGTGGGTGATCCTCTTGCATCTTCCTGTTGGGAAGGAGAATATCCCACAAGTAATGGATGATCCGTGGACTGGATACACCTTACAAGAGAAAATAAATAATTTGGGCTTCATATCCCTTTTAGAAACGCTAGGATTTACCATCACTAAAAATAAAGGTCACCTTCATTCATCAGTTTTAAAAAAAAAAATTAAAAAAAAAATGAAAAGGTGCCTTTAAATTGCTGCGGATTCACTGCCTAGCTAAGCAGCTCTGGCGGCCCTGCTCATTTTTTTGAATGACGTGGCGTTTCTACCTCTTAGCCAACAGCTGTGTGGACCAATCGGCATCATGCTGTAGGCACGCACGGCTATTGGCTAAGAGGTGGAAACGTTGCCTCATTCAAAAAAGCCTTTTTTTTAGTGGTGGTAAATCCTAGCGTTTTTTTAAACACTTAGATTTATCATCACGTTAAGTACTGTAGAGCAGCATTGTGGCCCAAAAGCAATAGAATAGAAAAATTAGTGTTCACTATGGTTTAGTTTTTTTGTTTGTTAATTTTTTTAAATAATGCAGTCTATCTTCCCCATCTAATTGGCACAATGTCATTATTTTGTTGCCATTTCCTTTTAAAGGCATTACCAGGTACCAAAGAAACTTAAAGTGAAAGTAAATTTGGTCTCATTTGAACACACTACTGCATTGTCTAACTGTATAATAAGAAAAAAACATAATTTATGCTTACCTGATAAATTTATTTCTCTTGTAGTGTAGTCAGTCCACGGGTCATCCATTACTTCTGGAATATATCTCTTCCTAACAGGAAGCTGCAAGAGGATCACCCAAGCAGAGCTGCTATATAGCTCCTCCCCTCACATGTCATATTCAGTCATTCGACCAAAGCAGACGAGAAAGGAGAAACCATAGGGTGCAGTGGTGACTGGAGTTTAATTAAAATTTAGATCTGCCTTAAAGACAGGGCGGGCCGTGGACTGACTACACTACAAGAGAAATAAATTTATCAGGTAAGCATAAATTATGTTTTCTCTTGTTAAGTGTAGTCAGTCCACGGGTCATCCATTACTTCTGGAATACCAATACCAAAGCTAAAGTACACGGATGAAGGGAGGGACAAGGCAGGAACATTAAACAGAAGGAACCACTGCCTGAAGTACCTTTCTCCCAAAAATAGCCTCCGAAGAAGCAAAAGTGTCAAATTTGTAAAATTTTGAAAAAGTGTGAAGTGAAGACCAAGTTGCAGCCTTGCAAATCTGTTCAACAGAGGCCTCATTTTTAAAGGCCCAGGTGGAAGCCACAGCTCTAGTAGAATGAGCTGTAATCCTTTCAGGAGGCTGCTGTCCAGCAGTCTCATAGGCTAAACGTATTATGCTACGAAGCCAAAAAGAGAGAGAGGTAGCCGAAGCCTTTTGACCTCTTCTCTGTAAACTACAAACAGGGAAGAAGTTTGACGAAAATCTTTAGTTGCCTGCAAATAGAACTTCAGGGCACGGACTACGTCCAGATTATGCAAAAGTCGTTCCTTCTTTGAAGAAGGGTTAGGACACAGTGATGGAACAACAATCTCTTGATTGATATTCCTGTTAGTAACTACCTTAGGTAAGAACCCAGGTTTAGTACGCAGAACTACCTTGTCTGAATGAAAAATCAGATAAGGAGAATCACAATGTAAGGCAGATAACTCAGAGACTCTTCGAGCCGAGGAAATAGCCATCAAAAACAGAACCTTCCAGGATAACAGCTTGATATCAATGGAATGAAGGGGTTCAAATGGAACGCCTTGAAGAACGTTAAGAACTAAGTTTAAGCTCCACGGCGGAGCAACAGTCTTAAACACAGGCTTAATCCTAGCTAAAGCCTGACAAAAAGCCTGAATGTCTGGAACTTCAGCCAGACATTTGTGTAGAAGAATAGACAGAGCAGAAATCTGTCCCTTTAACGAACTAACAGATAAGCCCTTTTCTAAACCCTCTTGTAGAAAGGACAATATCCTAGGAATCCTAACCTTACTCCATGAGTAACTCTTGGATTCGCACCAATATAAATATTTACGCCATATCTTATGGTAAATTTTTCTGGTAACAGGCTTCCTAGCCTGTATTAAGGTATCAATAACCGACTCAGAGAAGCCACGCTTTGATAGAATCAAGCGTTCAATCTCCATGCGAGACGCCATGAGATCCAGATCTGGTTTGCCCCAACGATGAATCAGTTGAGCAAAGACCTCCGGATGAAGTTCCCACTCCCCCGGATGAAAAGTCTGGCGACTTAGAATATCCGCCTCCCAGTTCTCCACGCTTGGGATGTAAATCGCTGACAGGTGGCAAGAGTGAGACTCTGCCCAGCGAATTATCTTTAAGACTTCCAACATCGCTAGGGAACTTCTGGTTCCCCCTTGATGGTTGATGTAAGCCACAGTCGTGATGTTGTCCGACTGAAATCTGATGAACCTCAGAGTTGCTAACTGAGGCCAAGCTAGGAGAGCATTGAATATTGCTCTTAATTCCAGAATATTTATTGGGAGGAGTTTCTCCTCCTGAGTCCATAATCCCTGAGCCTTCAGGGAGTTCCAGCCTAGAAGGCTGGCGTCTGCTGTTACAATCGTCCAATCTGGCCTGCGAAAGGTCATCCCCTTGGACAGATGTGGCCGAGAAAGCCACCATAGAAGAGAATCTCTGGTCTCTTGATCCAGATTTAGTAGGGGGGACAAATCTGAGTAATCCCCGTTCCACTGACTTAGCATGCACAATTGCAGCGGTCTGAGATGCAGGCGCGCAAATGGTACTATGTCCATTGCCGCTACCATTAAGCCGATTACTTCCATGCACTGAGCTACTGACGGGTGTGGAATGGAATGAAGGACACGGCAAGCATTTAGAAGTTTTGATAACCTGGCCTCTGTCAGGTAAATTTTCATCTCTACAGAATCTATAAGAGTCCCTAGAAAGGGAACCCTTGTAAGTGGTAATAGAGAACTCTTTTCCACGTTCACCTTCCACCTCAGAAATGCCAGAACTATCTCTGTATGAGACTTGGCAGTTTGAAAACTTGACGTTTGTATCAGAATGTTGTCTAGGTACGGAGTCACCGCTATGCCTCGCGGTCTTAGTACCGCCAGAAGTGAGCCCAGAACTTTTGTAAAGATTCTTGGAGCCGTAGCTAATCCGAAGGGAAGAGCTACAAACTGGTAATGCCTGTCTAGGAAAGCAAATCTTAGGTACCGATAATGATCCTTGTGAATCGGTATGTGAAGGTAGGCATCCTTTAAGTCCACTGTGGTCATGTACTGACCCTCTTGGATCATGGGAAGGATGGTTCAAATAGTTTCCATTTTGAATGATGGAACTCTTAGGAATTTGTTTAGGATTTTTAAGTCCAAGATTGGTCTGAAGGTTCCCTCTTTCTTGGGAACCACAAATAGATTTGAATAGAATCCTTGCCCGTGTTCCGTCCGCGGAACTGGGTGAATCACCCCCATTAGTAAGAGGTCTTGTACACAGCGTAGAAACGCCTCTTTCTTTATTTGGTTTGCTGATAACCTTGAAAGATGAAATCTCCCTCGTGGAGGAGAAGTTTTGAAGTCCAGGAGATATCCCTGAGATATGATCTCCAATGCCCAGGGATCCTGGACATCTCTTGCCCAAGCCTGGGCGAAGAGAGAAAGTCTGCCCCCCACTAGATCCGTTTCCGGATAGGGGGCCCTTTCTTCATGCTGTCTTAGGGGCAGCAGCAGGTTTCTTGGCCTGCTTGCCCTTGTTCCAGGACTGGTTAACTTTCCAGCCCTGCCTGTAACGAGCAACAGCTCCTTCCTGTTTTGGAGCGGAGGAAGTTGATACTGCTCCTGCCTTGAAGTTACAAAAGGCACGAAAATTAGACTGTTTGGCCTTTGATTTGGCCCTGTCCTGAGGTAGAGCATGGCCCTTACCTCCCGTAATGTCAGCTATAATTTCTTTCAAGCCGGGCCCGAATAAGGTCTGCCCTTTGAAAGGAATATTAAGCAATTTAGATTTAGAAGTCACGTCAGCTGACCAGGATTTAAGCCATAGCGCTCTGCACGCTTGGATGGCGAATCCGGAGTTCTTAGCCGTAAGTTTGGTTAAATGTACGACGGCATCAGAAACAAATGCGTTAGCTAGCTTAAGTGCTTTAAGCTTGTTCATAATTTCATCCAATGGAGCTGTGTGAATGGCCTCTTCCAGAGACTCAAACCAGAATGCCGCCACAGCAGTGACAGGCGCAATGCATGCAAGGGGCTGTAAGATAAAACCTTGTTGAACAAACATTTTCTTAAGGTAACCCTCTAATTTCTTATCCATTGGATCTGAAAAGGCACAACTATCCTCCACCGGGATAGTGGTACGCTTAGCTAAAGTAGAAACTGCTCCCTCCACCTTAGGGACCGTCTGCCATAAGTCTCGTGTGGTGGCGTCTATAGGAAACATTTTCCTAAATATGGGAGGAGGGGAAAAAGGCACACCAGGTCTATCCCACTCCTTGCTAATAATCTCTGTAAGCCTTTTAGGTATAGGAAACACGTCAGTAAACACCGGTACCGCATAGTATCTATCCAACCTACATAATTTTTCTGGAATTGCAACCGTGTTACAATCATTCAGAGCCGCTAATACCTCCCCTAGCAATATGCAGAGGTTCTCAAGCTTAAATTTAAAATTAGAAATCTCTGAATCCAGTCTCCCTGGAACAGATCCGTCACCCACAGAATGAAGCTCTCCGTCTTCATGTTCTGCAAACTGTGACGCAGTATCTGACATGGCTCTCACCTCATCCACGCGCTCTGTCCTTAACCCAGAGCTATCGCGCTTGCCTCTTAATTCTGGCAATTTAGATAATATTTCTGTCATAACAGTAGCCATGTCTTGCAAAGTGATTTGTAAGGGCCTCCCTGATGTACTTGGCGCCACAAAATCACGCACCTCCTGAGCGGGAGGCGAAGGTACTGACACGTGAGGAGAGTTAGTCGGCATAACTTCCCCCTCGTTGTCTGGTGATAATTTCTTTACATGTAAAGATTGACTTTTATTTAAAGTAACATCAATGCAATTAGTACACAAATTTCTATTGGGCTCCACATTGGCCTTTAAACATAGTGAACAAAGAGATTCATCTGTGTCAGACATGTTTAAACAGACTAGCAATGAGACTAGCAAGCTTGGAAATACTTTTCTAAATAAATTTACAAGCAATATAAAAAACGCTACTGTGCCTTTAAGAAGCACAAAAAGCTGTCACAGTTGAAATAACAATGAACCAAAATAGTTATAGCAACCACTTTTTCACAGTAAATGTATTAAGTTAGCAAAGGATTGCACCCACCAGCCAATGGATGATTAACTCCTTAATACCCAAAAACGGATAACACTTTAATAATTAACGTTTTTATCACAGTCAAAACACACTGTCACAGGTCTGCTGTGACTGATTACCTCCCTCAAAATGAATTTTGAAGACCCCTGAGCTCTCTAGAGACGATCTGGATCATGGAGGATGAAGTAGACAGATTGTGACTGAATTTTTACTGCGCAAAAAAGCGTTAAAATAGGCCCCTCCCACTCATATTACAACAGTGGGGAAGCTCAGATAACTGTTTCTATGCAGAAAACAAAGATGGCCATGTGGTAAAAATCATGCCCCAATAAGTTTTATCACCAAGTACCTCACAAAAAACGATTAACATGCCAGTAAACGTTTTAAACATACATTTGAAAAGTTATGAATTTTTATTAATAAGCCTGCAACCAGTCGCTTTTACTGCAGTTAAGGCTCATACATTATTTTAGTATTAACAGTATTTTCAGAGTCAATTCCATTCCTTAGAAAAATACATTCAGTGTACACACACTCATCAGCCTAATACCAGTCGCTATCACTGCATTTAAGGCTGAACTTACTTTACATTGGTATCAGCAGTATTTTCTCAGTCAATTCCATTCCTCAGAAAAATAATTTACTGCACATACCTCATTTGCAGGGGGGCCCTGCATGCTATTCCCCTTTTCTGAAGTTACCTCACTCCTCAGATGAGAACAGCCAGTGGATCTTAGTTACGTCTGCTAAGATCATAGAAAACGCAGGCAGATTCTTCTTCTAATGCTGCCTGAGAACAAACAGCACACTCCGGTGCCATTTAAAATAACAAACTTTTGATTGTAGAAATAAACTAAGTTAAAAAACACCACAAACCTCTCACAGCGAGCTATCTTTAGTTAGGCTGCAAGAGAATGACTGAATATGACATGTGAGGGGAGGAGCTATATAGCAGCTCTGCTTGGGTGATCCTCTTGCAGCTTCCTGTTAGGAAGAGATATATTCCAGAAGTAATGGATGACCCGTGGACTGACTACACTTAACAAGAGAAATCGCTATATTTTTTCCTAATAAATGTATTGATTTATGCATTTGTTTTATTACAGTCTCGTTATACCGTTCTCCTGCCGACTCCTTCCATCTTCTACTTCCTATATTTTACTGTGTTTACGTATAGAGCGGTCCCACCCGCTCTATATGTATCAGAGATGCGCGTTCACAAGGACCATTACTACTGCGCATGCGCGATTCGCCGTTTCTAACCACAATGCGCATGCAATTCTCACTCAACCGGTCTCCAAAGCGCATGCGTCTATCTAGTCTATCATAGCAGATGACGTTTCTGCTCAGTCAGTCCTAAATGTTCTGCGCATGCGCGATTCAGGTCCTGCACATT
The DNA here is from genome assembly GCF_027579735.1 of Bombina bombina. Classification (NCBI taxonomy): domain Eukaryota; kingdom Metazoa; phylum Chordata; class Amphibia; order Anura; family Bombinatoridae; genus Bombina; species Bombina bombina. The sequence goes on from NC_069507.1 coordinate 105,592,693, forward strand.
AAACAAAAAAGTAAAGATCGTAGATTTACTGCATGTATAGATCCCACAATAGGCCGATGACGTCGCTTCACGGCCGCCTAATGGCCAGAATTTCAGTTGGCCAAAAAAAAAAACCCCATGTGATCAGGAAGTAATATGCAGCAAAAAAACGGGTTAATTTTATAGACGGTAAAATTCTTCTTTGATTTCAGGTAAAACTTGATTTGCACACAAGTTAGAAAAATGTCATGAATGAAAGTCCTATTGATTTAGAACCCAATGTGTAATTATGGTTCGCAACAGAGGAAACTTTACTTTCACTTTAATACCAGGGTGGATTTGATTTAAAGCAGATTGATTTAAAATCACTAGTCAGTAGAGCCAATGTAATAAATCATGGTGTTCTACATAAACGTTTCATTTTTAGAATAACTTTTTAGATTATATCAGAACATTAACGACTCTGTTATATACAATTAAAAATACACAGATAATTATTAAATTATTGGGAGGTGAACTATCTCCAATCATTCATAGTTGATCAACTTTTCAGCTGTAGTTTATTGGAAGGAGAAAAAAACCCCATAATTTATGTAAGAACTTACCTGATAAATTCATTTCTTTCATATTGGCAAGAGTCCATGAGCTAGTGACGTATGGGATATACAATCCTACATGGAGGGGAAAAGTTTCCCAAACCTCAAAATGCCTATAAATACACCCCTCACCACACCCACAATTCAGTTTAACGAATAGCCAAGAAGTGGGGTGATAAAGAAAGGAGTAAAAAGCATCAAAGGTATTTGGAAATAATTGTGCTTTACACAAAAAAATCATAACCACCATAAAAGGGTGGGCCTCATGGACTCTTGCCAATATGAAAGAAATGAATTTATCGGGAAAGTTCTTACATAAATCTACATATAGCAAGGACATTTAATGCCCTTGCTGAACAAAAGGCAGAATAGTCCTTATAGTCACCATTTTGAAAGTTGGTACTCTTACATATTGATTCAAAATCTTTAGATCCAGAACTGATCTGAATGAATTTTCTTTCTTTGGGACAATGAATAGATTTGAATAAAACTCCAGACCCTGTTCCTGAAACGGAACTGGTATGATTACCTTTCCTGGGTTCACTGGAATGCGTGAGAGAAAAAAATCTTCTCACAGGCGGTCTTACTCTGAAACCTATTCTGTACCCCTGAGAGACAATACTCTGAATCCAATGATTTTGGACTGAATTGATCCAAACATCTTTGAAAATTTTTAATCTGCCCCCTACCAGCTGAGCTGGAATGAGGGCCGCACCCTGATGCTGACTTGGGGGCTGGCTTTGATCTTTTAAATGGCTTGGATTTATTCCAATTTGAGTAAAGCTTAAAATTGGAAACAGATTCCTTTGGGGAAGGATTAGATATCTGTTCCTTATTATGTCGAAAGGAATGAAAATGGTTAGAAGCTTTAGATTTGCCCTTAGTTTTTTTTATCCTGAGGCAAAAAGACTCCCTTCCCCCCAGTGACAGTTGAAATTATTGAATCCAACTGAGAACCAAATAATTTATTACCTTGGAAAGAAAGAGATAGCAATCTGGACTTAGAAGTCATATCAGCATTGCAAGATCTAAGCCATAAAGCTCTTCTAGCTAAAATAGCTAAAGACATATATCTAACATCAATTTTGATGATATCAAAAAACAGAATTTATGTTTACGTGATAAATTTCTTTCTCCTACGGTGTGTCCGGTCCACGGCTTCATCCTTACTTGTGGGATATTCTCATTCCCTACAGGAAATGGCAAAGAGAGCACACAGCAAAGCTTTCTATATAGCCCCCCCTCTGGCTCCGCCCCCCAGTCATTCGACCGACGGTTAGGAGAAAAAGGAGAAACCATAAAGGTGCCGTGGTGACTGTAGTGTACAGAAAAAATAAAAATGTTAAACCTGACTAAAAGCCAGGGAGGGCCGTGGACCGGACACACCGTAGGAGAAAGAAATTTATCAGGTAAACATAAATTGTTTTCTCCTACATTGGTGTGTCCGGTCCACGGCTTCATCCTTACTTGTGGGAACCAATACCAAAGCTTTAGGACACGGATGAAGGGAGGGAACAAGTCAGGTAACGTAAACGGAAGGCACCACAGCTTGCAAAACCTTTCTCCCAAAAACAGCCTCCGAAGAAGCACGAGTATCGAATTTGTAAAATTTGGCAAAAGTATGCAGAGAAGACCAAGTCGCTGCCTTACAGATCTGTTCAACAGAAGCCTCATTCTTGAAGGCCCATGTGGAAGCCACAGCTCTAGTAGAGTGAGCTGTAATTCGTTCAGGAGGCTGCCGGCCGGCAGTCTCATAGGCCAAACGGGTGATGCTTTTTAGCCAAAAGGAAAGAGAGGTAGCAGTTGCTTTCTGACCTCAAAGAAGATGTCTGTCTGAAATCCTTTGTTGCTTCTAAATAGAATTTTAAAGCACGAACTACATCTAAGTTATGTAACAAACGTTCCTTCTTCAAAACTGGATTCGGACACAGAGAAGGAACAACTATTTCCTGGTTAATATTCCTGTTAGAAACCACCTTTGGAAGAAAACCAGGCTTGGTACGTAAAACTACCTTATCTGTATGGAATACCAGATAGGGTGAAGTACACTGCAAAGCAGATAATTCAGAAACTCTTCTAGCAGAAGAAATAGCAACCAAAAACAGAACTTTCCAAGATAGTAACTTAATATCTATGGAATGCAAAGGCTCAAACGGAACCCCTTGAAGAACAGAAAGAACTAAGTTTAGACTCCATGGAGGAGTCATAGGTCTGTAGACAGGCTTGATTCTAACTAATGCCTGTACAAACGCTTGTACATCTGGCACGGCTGCCAGACGTTTGTGCAACAAGACAGACAGACAGAGCAGATATCTGTCCTTTTAGAGAACTAGCTGACAAACCTTTATCCAAACCCTCTTGCAGAAAGGAAAGTATCCTAGGAATCCTAATTTTACTCCATGATTAACCCTTGGATTCGCACCAACAGATATATTTTTGCCATATCTTATGGTAAATTTTCCTGGTCACAGGCTTTCTGGCCTGAACCAGAGTATCTATAACAGATTCCGAAAATCCACGCTTAGATAGAATCAAGCGTTCAATTTCCAAGCAGTCAGTTGCAGAGAAACTAGATTTGGATGTTCGAATGGACCTTGTACTAGAAGGTCCTGTCTCAAAGGTAGCTTCCATGGTGGAGCCAATGACATATTCACCAGGTCTGCGTACCAAGTCCTGCGTGGCCATGCAGGAGCTATTAGAATCACCGAAGCCTTCTCCTGTTTGATCCTGGCTACTAGCCTGGGAAGGAGAGGGAACGGTGGAAACACATAAGCTAGATTGAACGACCAAGGCGCCACTAAGGCATCTACTAGTGTCGCCTTGGGATCCCTGGATCTGGACCCGTAGCGTGGAACCTTGGAGTTCTGACGAGACACCATCAGATCCATATCTGGAGTGCCCCATAGTTGAATCAACTGGGCAAAGACCTCCGGGTGAAGTTCCCACTCCCCCGGATGGAAAGTCTGACGACTCAAATAATCCGCCTCCCAGTTGTCTACTCCTGGGATGTGAATTGCAGATAGATGTCAGGAGTGATCCTCCGCCCATTTGATGATCTTGGATACCTCTCTCATCGCCAGGGAACTCTTTGTCCCTCCCTGATGATTGATGTACGCTACAGTCATGTTGTCCGACTGAAATCTTATGAATTTGGCCTTCGCTAGTTGAGGCCAAGCCAGGAGCGCATTGAATATCGCTCTCAGCTCCAAAATGTTTATCGGGAGGAGTGACTCTTCCCGAGACCATAGACCCTGAGCTTTCAGGGAGTCCCAGACCACGCCCCAGCCTAAGAGACTGGCGTCGGTCGTGACAATGATCCACTCTGGTCTGCGGAAATTCATTCCCTGAGACAGGTGATCCTGAGACAACCACCAGAGGAGTGAGTCCCTGGTTTTCTGGTCCATTTGAATCTGGGGAGACAAGTCTGCATAATCCCCATTCCACTGTTTGAGCATGCACAGTTGCAATGGTCTTAAATGAATTAGAGCAAAAGGAACCATGTCCATTGCCGCAACCATTAGTCCTATTACCTCCATGCACTGAGCTATGGAGGGCTGAGGAATAGATTGAAGAACTCGACACACGTTCAGAAGCTTTAACTTCCTGACATCTGTCAGAAAGATCTTCATTTCTATGGAGTCTATTATTGTTCCCAGAAAGGGAACCCTTGTGGACGGGGACAGGGAACTTTTTTCTATGTTCACCTTCCACCCGTGAGATCTGAGAAAGGCTAAAACAATGTCTGTATGAGCCCTTGCTTTGGGAAGGGACGACGCTTGTATTAGAATGTCGTCTAGGTAACGTGCTACTGCAATGCCCCTCGGCCTTAGCACCGCTAGAAGGGACCCTAGCACCTTTGTGAAAATTCTGGGAGCAGTGGCTAAACCGAACGGAAGAGCCACAAACTGGTAATGTTTGTCCAGAAAGGCGAACCTCAGGAACTGATGGTGATCTTTGTGGATAGGAATATGCAGGTACGCATCCTTTAAGTCCACGGTAGTCATGTATTGACCCTCCTGGATCGTTAGTAAAATCGTCCGAATGGTTTCCATTTTGAATGATGGAACGCTGAGGAATTTGTTTAGAATTTTTAAATCCAGAATTGGTCTGAAAGTTCCTTCTTTTTTGGGAACTACAAACAGGTTTGAGTAAAAACCCAGACCTTGTTCCGATGTTGGAACTGGGTGTATCACTCCCATCTTTAATAGGTCTCCTACGCAACGTAAGAATGCCCGTCTCTTTATCTGGTCTAAAGATAAGCGAGACATGTGGAACCTTCCCCTTGGAGGAAGTTCCTAGAACTCTAGAAGATACCCCTGAGAAACAATTTCTAGTACCCAGGGGTCCGGAACATCTCTTGCCCAAGCCTGAGCAAAGAGAGAAAGTCTGCCCCTACTAGATCCGGTCCCGGATCGGGGGCTACCCCTTCATGCTGTCTTGGTAGCAGCAGCAGGCTTTTTGGCCTGTTTTCCCTTGTTCCAGCCTTGCAATGGTTTCCATGCTGGTTTAGGCTGGGAAGTGTTACCCTCTTGTCTAGAGGCTGCAGAGTTAGAAGCCGGTCCGTTCCTGAAATTGCGAAAGGAACGAAAATTAGACTTATTCTTAGCCTTGAAAGGCCTATCCTGTGGGAGGGCATGGCCCTTTCCCCCAGTGATGTCTGAAATAATCTCCTTCAATTCTGGCCCGAAAAGGGTCTTACCTTTGAAAGGAATATTAAGCAATTTTGTTTTGGACGACACATCCGCCGACCAAGATTTTAGCCAAAGCGCCCTGCGCGCCACTATTGCAAAACCTGAATTTTTCGCCGCTAATTTAGCTAATTGAAAAGCGGCATCCAAAATAAAGGAATTAGCCAACTTTAGTGCGTGAATTCTGTCCATGACCTCATCATATGGAGTCTACTTTTGGAGCGAATTTTCTAGTCCATCGAACCAAAAAGACGCCGCCGTGGTGACAGGAATAATGCACGAAATTGGTTGAAGAAGGAAACCTTGCTGAACAAAAATCTTTTTAAGCAATCCTTCCAATTTTTTATCCATAGGATCTTTGAAAGCGCAACTGTCTTCTATAGGAATAGTTGTGCGCTTAGCTAATGTTGAAACTGCCCCCTCTACCTTAGGGACCGTTTGCCATGCATCCCTTCTGGGGTCAACAATGGGGAACATTTTCTTAAATATAGGAGGGGGAACAAAAGGTACGCCTGGCTTCTCCCACTCCTTAGTCACTATGTCCGCCACCCTCTTGGGTATCGGAAAAGCATCAGCGTGCACTGGGACCTCTAAGAATTTGTCCATTTTGCACAACTTCTCTGGAATCACCAAAGTATCACAATCATCAAGGGTAGCTAGCACCTCCTTAAGCAGAGCGCGGAGATGTTCTAGCTTAAATTTAAATGCCACAATATCAGATTCTGCCTGCTGAGAAACTTTTCCTGAGTCAGAAATTTCTCCCTCAGACAGACCCTCCCTCACTGCCAACTCAGATTGATGTGAGGGTATAACAGATAAATTATCGTCAGCGCCTACTTGTTCATCCTCTGTATTTAAAACTGAGAAATCACGCTTTCTAGGAAATGTTGGCAGTTTGGATAAAAGAGCTGCTAGAGAATTATCCATTACTGCTGTTAATTGCTGCATAGTAACAAGCATTGGCGCGCTAGATGTACTAAGTATCGCCTGCGCGGGCAAAGCTGGCGTTGACACAGAAGGAGAGGATGAAGAACTATCCCCACTACCTTCATTTAAAGAATCATCTTGGGCAACCTTATTAAATGTGACAGTACTGTCCTTACTCTGTTTGGACGCCATGGCACAATTTGCACATACATTTAATGGGGGAAGAAATAAAACTACAACTAACACCACATACTCTTTACCATCCCCGTGGAGATGCTACTTGTTCAGAGCGGCAAAGAGAATGACTGGGGGGGCGGAGCCAGAGGGGGGGCTATATGGACAGCTTTGCTGTGTGCTCTCTTTGCCATTTCCTGTAGGGAATGAGAATATCCCACAAGTAAGGATGAAGCCGTGGACCGGACACACCAATGTAGGAGAAATGGCATCACAAATGAAATTATTAGCATGTTGAATTAATTTAACAATGTTAGACAAATCATGATCCGAAACTTGTTGCGCTAAAGTTTCCAACCAAAAAGTTGAAGCAGCTGCAACATCAGCCAAAGAAATTGCAGGCCTAAGAAGATGACCTGAATGTAAATAAGCCTTCCTTAGATAAGATTCAAGTTTCCCATCTAAAGGATCTTTAAAAGAAGTACTATCTTCCGTAGGAATAGTAGTACGTTCAGCAAGAGTAGAGATAGCCCCATCAACTTTGGGGATCTTTTCCCAAAACTCCAATCTGACAGTTGGCAAAGGATACAATGTTTTAAACCTTGAAGAACGAATAAAAGAAGTACCAGGCTTATTCCATTCCTTAGAAATCATATCTGAAATAGCATCAGGAACTCGAAAAACCTCTGGAATAACCACAGGAGGTTTATAAACAGAATTTAAACGCTTACTAGTTTTAATATCAAGAGGACTAGTTTCCTCCATATCTAATGTAATCAACACTTCTTTTAATAAAGAACAAATATACTCCATTTTAAATAAATAAGAGGATTTGTCAGTGTCAATATCTGAGGCAGGATCTTTTGAATCAGACAAATCCTCATCAGAGAAAGATAAATCAATATGTTGCCGGTCATTCGAAATTTCATCAACTCTATGAGAAGTTTTAAGAGACCTTTTACATTTATTAGAAGGCGGAATGGCAGACAAAGCCTTCTGAATAGAATCAGAAATAAATTCTTTTAAATTTACAGGTATATCTTGTGCATTAGATGTTAAGGGAACAGCAACAGGTAATGAACTACTACTGATGGAAACATTTTCTGCATGTAAAAGTTTATCATGACAATTATTACAAACCACAGCTGGAGCTATAATCTCCACAAGTTTACAACAAAAGCACTTAGCTTTGGTAGAACCGTTATCAGGCAGCAGGAATCCAGCAGTAAATTCTGAGACAGGATCAGATTGAGACATCTTCCAAGTGTAAGAGAAAAAAAACAATATTTAAAGCAAAATTATCAATTTCCTTATATGGCAGTTTCAGGAATGGGAAAAATGCTAACAGCATAGCCCTCTGACATAGAAAAAGGCCAGAGGCAAAAGGAATGGGGTTTTAAATAATGAAAATATTTGGCGGCAAGTATGACGCACCACAAACAGAAAAATATTTTTTGGCGCCAAAAACGTCCGGAAACAAAACACTTGCGTCATAGATGACGCAACCTTGTGAAGGACTCGGCGTCAACTAAGACGCCGGAAATGACGAATTTGCGTCAACGAACGTAAATTTGTGCCAAAAAAAAATATATCTTGCGCCAAATAAATTTTTGGCATTTTGTGCCCTCACAAGCCTAATTCTGCCCACAAATTTAAAAGACAGTCAATTGAAAAAGAGACTATACCCCAGGTAAGAAATAATTTTTCATAAAAAAAGCATTTCCCAGATATGAAACTGACAGTCTGCAAAAAAGGAAATATACTGAAAACCTGAATCATGGCAAATATAAGTACAATACATATATTTAGAACTTTATATAAATACATAAAGTACCAAACCATAGCTGAGAGTGTCTTAAGTAATGAAAACATACTTACCAAAAGACACCCATCCACATATAGCAGATAGCCAAACCAGTACTGAAACAGGTATCAGAGGTAATGGAATATGAGAGTATATCGTCGATATGAAAAGGGAGGTAGGAGATGAATCTCTATGACCGATAACAGAGAACCTATTAAATAGATCCCCGTGAGGAAAACCATTGCATTCAATAGGTGATACTCCCTTCACATCCCTCTGAAATTTACTGTACTCAGAGGAATCGGGCTTCAAAAAATGCTGAGAAGCGCAAATCAACGTAGAAATCTTAGCACAAACTTAGTTCACCACCTCCATAGGAAGCAAAGTTTGTAAAACTGAATTGTGGGTGTGGTGAGGGGTGTATTTATAGGCATTTTGAGGTTTGGGAAACTTTGACCCTCCTGATCGGATTGTATATCCCATCATCACTAGCACATGGACTCTTGCCAATTACATGAAAGAAAACATAATTTATGTAAGAACTTACCTGATAAATTAATGTCTTTCATATTGGCAAGAGTCCATGAGCTAGTGACGTATGGGATATACAATCCTACCAGGAGGGGCAAAGTCTCCCAAACCTCAAAAAGCCTACAAATACACCCCTCACCACACCCACAATTCAGTTTAACGAATAGCCAAGTTGTGGGTGAAAAAGAAAGGAGTAAAAAGCATCAACAAAGGAATTTGGAAATAATTGTGCTTTATACAAAAAAATCATAACCACCATAAAAAGGGGGGGGGGGGGGGCTTATTGACTCTTGCCAATATGAAAGAAATGAATTTATCAGGTAAGTTCTTACATAAATTATGTGCTCTTTCATGTAATTGGCAAGAGTCCATGAGCTAGTGACGTATGGGATAGCAATACCCAAGATGTGGAACTCCACGCAGGAGTCACTGGAGAGGGAGGGATAAAATAAAAACAGTCATTTTCTGCTGAAAAAAATTAATCCACAATCCAAAATATAAAGTTTATTCTCATAAATGAAAGGGAAAAACTTAAATCATAAGCAGAAGAATCAAACTGAAACAGCTGCCTGAAGAACTTTTCTACCAAAAACTGCTTCCGAAGAAGCAAATACATCAAAACGGTAGAATTTAGTAAATGTATGCAAAGAAGACAAAGTTGCTGCTCTGCAAATTTAATCAACAGAAGACTCATTCTTATAAGCCTACGAAGTGGAGACGGATCTAGTAGAATGAGCTGTAATACTCTGAAGCGGGGCTTGACCCGACTCCAAATAAGCTTGATGAATCAAAAGCTTTAACCACAATGCCAAGGAAACGGCAGAAGCCTTCTGACCTTTCCTAGAACCAGAAAAGATAACAAATAGACTAGAAGTCTTCCTGAAATCTTTAGTAGCTTCAACATATTTCAAAGCTCTCACCACATCCAAAGAATGTAAAGATCTCTCCAAAGAATTATTAGGACACAAGGAAGGGACAACAATTTCTCTATTAATGTTGTTAGAATTCACAACCTTAGGTAAGAATTTAAATGAAGTCCGCAAAACTGCCTTATGATGAAAAATCAGTAAAGGAGATTCACAAGAGAGAGCAGATAATTCAGAAACTCTTCTAGCAGAAGAGATGACCAAAAGGAACAACACTTTCCAAGAAAGTATTTTAATGTCCAAAGCATGCATAGGCTCAAATGGAGGAGCCTGTAAAGCCTTCAAAAACAAATTAAGACTCCAAGAAGGAGAGATTGGTTTAATAACAGGCTTGATATGAACCAAAGCCTGAACAAAACAGTGATTATCAGGAAGCTTAGCAATCTTTCTGTGAAATAAAGCAGAAAGAGCAGAGATTTGTCCTTTCAAGGAACTTGCAGACAAACCCTTATCCAAACCATCGTGAAGAAACTGTAAAATTCTAGAAATTCTAAAAGAATGCCAAGAGAATTTATGAGAAGAACACCATGAATTAAGTCTTCCAAACTTGATAATAAATCTTTCTAGAAACAGATTTACGAGCCTGTAACATAGTATTAATCACTGAGTCAGAGAAACCTCTATGACTAAGCACTAGGCGTTCAATTTCCATACCTTCAAATTTAATAATTTGATGGAAAAACGGACCTTGAGACAGAAGGTCCGGTCTTATTGGAAGTGACCAAGGTTGGCAACTGGATATATGAACAAGTTCCCGCATACCAGAACCTGTGAGGCCATGCTGGAGCTACCAGCAACACAAACGATTGCTCCATGATGATTTTGGAGATCACTCTTGGAGGAAGAACAAGAGGCGGGAAGATATAAGCAGGTTGGTAACACCAAGGAACTGCCAACGCATCCACCGCTTCCACCTGAGGATCCCTGGACCTGGACAGGTACCTGGGTAGTTTCTTGTTTAGATGGGAAGCCATCAGATCTATTTCTGGAAGACCCCACATCTGAACAATCTGAGAAAACACATCTGGATGGAGCGACCACTCCCTTGGATGAAAAGTCTGACGGCTGAGATAATCCGCTTTCCAATTGTCTATACCTGGGATATGAACCGCAGAGATTAGACAGGAGCTGGATTCCGCCCAAGCAAGTATCGGGGATACTTCTTTCATAGCTTGGGGACTGTGATGATTGACATATGCCACAGTAGTGATATTGTCTGTCTGAAAACAAATTAACGGTTCTCTCTTCAACAGAGGCAAAATCTGGAGAGCCCTGAAAATCGCACGGAGTTCCAAAATATTGATTGGTTATCTCGCCTCTTGAGATTTCCAAACCCCTTGTGATGTCAGAGATCCCCAAACAGCTCCCCAACCTGAAAGACTCGCATCTGTTGTGATCATAGTCCAGGTTGGACGAACAAAAGAAACCCCTAGAACTATACGATGGTGATCTAACCACCAAGTCAGAGATAGTCGAACATTAGGATTTAAGGATATGAATTGTGATATCCTTGTATAATCCCTGCACCACTGGTTCAGCATACAAAGCTGGAGAGGTCTCATATGAAAACAAGCAAAGGGGATCGCGTCCGATGCTGCAGTCATGAGACCTAAAACTTCCATGCACATAGCTACTGAAGGGAATGACAGACTGAAGGTTCCGACAGGCTGAAACCAATTTTAAACGTCTGTTGTCTGTTAGAGACAGAGTTATGGACACTGAATCTATCTGGAAACCTAAAAAGGTGACCCTTGTCTGAGGAATTTAAGAACTTTTTGGTAAATTGATCCTCCAACCATGTTTTCGAAGAAACACTAGTTGATTTGTGTGAGATTCTGCAGAATGTAAAGACTGAGCTATTACCAAGATATCGTCCAAATAAGGAAACACTGCAATACCCCACTCTCTGATTACAGAGAGTAGGGCACTGAGAACCTTTGAAAAGATTCTTGGAGCTGTCGCCAGGCCAAAAGGAAGAGCAACAAATTGGTAATGCTTGTCTTGAAAAGAGAATCTCAGAAACTGATAGTGATCTGGATGAATCGGAATATGAAGATATGCATCCTGTAAGTCTATTGTGGACATATATTGCCCTTGCTGAACAAAAGGCAGAATAGTCCTTATAGTCACCATCTTGAAAGTTGGTACTCTTACATAACGATTCAAAATTTTTAGATCCAGAACTGGTCTGAATGAATTTTCTTTCTTTGGGACAATGAATAGATTTGAATAAAACCCCAGACCCTGTTCCTGAAACGGAACTGGCATGATTACCCCTGAAATCTCCAGGTCTGAAACACACTTCAGGAAAGCCTGAGTCTTTACTGGATTTGCTGGTATGCGTGAGACAAAATATCTTCTCACAGGAGGTCTTACTCTGAATCCTATTCGATACCCCTGAGAGACAACACTCAGAATCCATTGATTTCGGACAGAATTTGTCCAAACATCCTTGAAAAATCTTAATCTGCCCCCTACCAGCTGAGCTGGAATGAGGGACGCACCTTCATGCGGACTTTGGGGCTGGCTTTGGTTTCTTAAATGGACTTAGAAGTCATGTCAGCATTCCAAGATTTAAGCTCATCTTCTAGCTAAAATAGCTAGACATAGATTTAACATCAATTTTGATGATATCAAAAATGGCATCACAAATAAAATGATTAGCATGTTGAAGCAAGCGAACAATGCTAGACAAATCAGAATCCAATTCTTGTTGCGCTAAATGTTCCAACCAAAAAGTTGATGCAGCTGCAACATCAGCCAAAGAAATTGCAGGCCTGAGAAGATGACCAGAATATAAATAGGCTTTCCTTAGATAAGATTCAAGTTTCCTATCTAAAGGATCTTTAAAAGAAGTACTATCTTCCATAGGAATAGTAGTACGTTTAGCAAGAGTAGAGATAGCCCCATCAACTTTTCCCAAAACTCCAATGTAACTGCTGGCAAAGGATACAATTTTTTAAACCTTAAAGAAAGAATAAAAGATGTACCAGGCCTATTCCATTTCTTAGAAATCATAACAGAAATAGCATCAGGAACTGGAAAAACTTCTGGAGTAACCACAGGAGGTTTATAAACAGAATTTAAACGTTTACTAGTTTTAATATCAAGAGGACTAGTTTCCTCAATATCCAATATAATCAACACTTCTTTTAACAAAGAACGAATGTACTCTATTTTAAATAAATAAGTAGATTTGTCAGTGTCAATATCTGAGGAAGGATATTCTGAATCAGATAGATCCTTATCAGAGGAGGATAATTTAGTATGTTGTCGGTCATTTTAAAACTTCTCATAAAGTTGATGAAATTTCAAAGACCTTTTACGTTTATTAGAAAGCGGGATGGCAGACAGAGCCTTCTGAATAGAATCAGCAATAAAATCTTTTAAATTCACAGGTATATCTTGTACATTATATGTTGAAGAAACAACAACAGACAATGCACTATTACTGATGAACACATTCTCTGCATGTAAAAGCTTATCATGACAACTATTACAAACCACAGCTGGAAATAATCTCCACAAGTTTACAACAAATGCACTTAGCTTTGGTAGAACTGTTATCAGGCAGCAGGGTTCCAACAGTGATTTCTGAGACAGGATCAGATTGAGACATCTTGCAAATGTAAGAGAAAAAACATATAAAGCAAAATTATCAATTTCCTTATATGGCAGTTTCAGGAATAGGAAAAAAATGCAAACAGAATAGCCCTCTGATAGAGAAAAAGGCAAGAGGCATATAGGAATGGGGTTTTAAATAATTAAAATATTTGGCGCCAAGTATGACGCACAACACAAACAGAATTTTTTTTGCCGCTAACAACATCCGGAAATGACACACTCACGTCAAAGACGTAACCTTGTGAAAGGACTCAGCGTCTACTAAGACGCCGGAAAGGACGAATTTGAGTCATCGAACGTAATTTCGCGGCAAAAATTATGAAACATACTTTGGCATTTTGCCCGCGAAAAAACAACAGTCAATTGAAGAAAGAAAAAAAAAAAAAAAAAAAAGACTATACCCCAGGTAAAAAAAATTCCTAAAAAATGCATTTCCCAGATATGAAACTGACAGTCTGCAAAAGGAAATATACTTAAACCTGACTTATGGCAAATATAAGTACAATACATATATTTAGAACTTTATATAAATACATAAAGTTTCAAACCATAGCTGAGAGTGTCTTAAGTAATGAAAACATACTTACCAAAAGGCACCCACCAACATATAGCAGATAGCCAAACCAGTACTGAAATGGTTATCAGTAGAGGTAATGGAATATGAGAGTATATCGTCGATCTGAAAAGGGAGGAGATGAATCTCTACGACCAATAACAGAGAACCTATGAAATAGATCTCCAGTGAGGAAAACCATTGCATTCAATAGGTGATACTCCCTTCACATCCCTCTGACATTCACTGTACTCCGAGAGGAATCAGGCTTCAAAATGCTGAGAAGCGCATATCAACGTAGAAATCTTAGCACAAACTTACTTCACCACCTCCATAGGAGGCAAAGTTTGTAAAACTGAATTGTGGGTGTGGTGAGGGGTGTATTTATAGGCATTTTGAGGTTTGGGAAACTTTGCCCCTCCTGGTAAGATTGTATATCCCATACATCACTAGCTCATGGACTCTTACCAATTACCTGAAAGAAAACCTTATCGTTTGCACGTAACGGTTAGTGCGCCACTCATAATCTGTCCCAAAACACATTCTTTATGCATAATATTGAAGTTTTTCCCCACCTTCCTCTGCCATGTTAAAATCTATTTTTCACTACATTACAGTGCTGGCCTGTTTGCACACGTCCAGAATCTCTTCAGATAAATGCGGTGTAACCTAGGTTCCATAATGGCAGCACCCACAATTAGAGGGAGGTGCATAAAATATAATTAGTGTCCCTTTAAATTGGATAATATGTAATGATACTAACTGAAGCAAATGTGTGTCACTTTACTGAAGTCTCCTTTATGCTCAAAGTCAAAAGTTAATTTTCAGGTTGTGTTTTTCAATAGCCAGAGTCAACACACCACATACCTTATTTGTAAGAGTTGGGTTAAATCTGCAGACAAGGCTAGCCACGGTCATAATGTTAGTACAAAAATGCACTGTTCAGCAGATAAAGCCAATTAGAGAAGGATACGTAGCAAGGTTAGCCTTGAAAAGTTAGTAGGGTAAATTTCAAGTTCAGAGACATAGAAAATACTGTAAACAGTTTTTAGAGCTAAATAACATGCAAAGGGGGCAAAATAATCTATACAGAAAAGTGTTTTCATTAAGCAAAACTAGATAACTAGATAAATGTAGTGTAAAACTGCAGCAGCTTTACTGCTAACAATGTCTGAATGATTAACAAGACAGCAGTAAAGAGAACTTTTTTAAAAGCTGGAGCAGGGGTTTGATACATTACTATCTATATTGTGTGCAGAGCTTTTTCATATGGTGAGCTGGTTGTCATAGTGGACCAGTAAGAGAGCACACAAAATAAATAAGGTAGTAAGGAGACACAGGAGAGACTTACTGTAATGGTTTCTCGCCTGTGTGGATCATACGATGAACAGCCAGATTGTGAGAACTCTTAAATGCCCGGGCGCAATATTCACAAATGTAATCTCGCTGATCTGAGAAAGAAAGGCATGTCACAAAACATCACTGTAAATGAATAATTCCTGCATTAAATCAAAGCACAAGGATACCTGTATGGTGCTTTGCATGGCGCAAGAGCTGCTTCTGCAGACGAAAGAGTCTCCCACAGGATGGGTGTGGACATACATATTTCTTTTTTAAAAGGTGCTGATATTTAATATGGTGCTGAAGTTAAAAAAAAAAAAAAAAAATCAGATTGGACGTTTTCTTCAGGGAAAGGACATCCAACTTTAGGGAACATTCACTTTTCTATGGCACCTACTTACCTGTAA
Source organism: Bombina bombina (assembly GCF_027579735.1). Lineage (NCBI taxonomy): Eukaryota > Metazoa > Chordata > Amphibia > Anura > Bombinatoridae > Bombina > Bombina bombina. The sequence goes on from NC_069507.1 coordinate 105,608,243, forward strand.
GTATCTGGGGTGGGCAAGTACTGTACCACATCCCTCCATCTCACAGCGCACATACTGTATAGGGGGCTTCTTCCTAGTGGAACCAAAGAGAGGAATAATTAGATTCTTCATAGCGAAAAACCACTTGTACTGTACATAAACAAAAAAAAGTAAACAATTTATCTAGTTTCTGTTGCAAGCTTTCTCAAGCAGCACAAGTTCCAACTTTAAAAAAAGATAATCAAAGTTTATTTTTATACATATGTAGACTATACTTTTAAAGGATACCATCTTTTCTTTTTACATATGCTTTATAGAATTTTTTTCCAGTAAGGTGGAGGCAGTATGATACTTTCTAATATGACATTTTCTGCTAGCCAAAGAACAAATTCATTGCATTAATTTGTTTCGTAGATGAGGAGTCCATGGGTGTCCATAACATGTTGGATATACTTCCTTCCAGCAGGTGGAGGCCAAAAACCCCCAGAAGAGCTTTCAATTCCTCACAACTCTACTCTTCTCCAGTTAGTTATTGGCGTCTGAGGTGAGAGGTTGAGTGAAGTGTTCCCCAATTAAGAACAACAAAAAGAAACAGATGCGCCACATGGCCCAATATTGTAGGTTCCAGATGATAGATATTTATGTGAAAATAGATACACTCACATATATTGAGGCACCTCAAATGGTGCTAAAGACACAGTCTGGGATCTATAACAGTCACCCAGCAGACCGACCTCCTGAGGTAAGGTGGAATCTGTATAGGGAAATATGGAAAACACAAAGTGCCAATATGGCCTAGTATTGTTTGGCATAAGTTGTCTGCAACCAAAAATAAAAAGTTACACTCACATTTGTTGTAGCATCTCCATTGATGCTAATAAGGCAAGCTGGGATCAATTCAGTCACCCAACAGACTTAGTCCCAAGGCAATCAGGATACCACAGTCCTCTTGACCTTTCTCAAGGCCCAAAATGTCCTCAAAATAACCAGATGTCAGGCAGCAAGTGTTTAAAGAAAGTTAAAATCACTTTAATAAAATATTATGAGATAAAAGCGACGCGTTTCTCAGTCTAAGACTGTTTCATCAGGCTTAATCAATTAAGATTTTATTATTTCTAATTTATTTATTGGGAGCTTAGACCCGATTTGAGACCCTATCCCCCCCCTTTCAGTTTCACTAAAAGAAGATTGGAATGGATGAGTGAAAAAGTGGTTGAGGATTACGTCTCTTATGACATGTCAGTACCCTCACGGGTAAATCGCTCAGTTATAACTGCCCTTTGGCGTTGCGGGTACCCGATCCCTCAGCCTCTAACAAAGGGGTTACAAGTAAATCAGTTCATATCCTCTCCACAGGGGCGAATTATGGCCTAGGCCAACAAGGCCGGTGCCTAGGGCAGCAGATTTGGGAGGGGCAGCACATCTGCCCTACCCTCTCTCTAAAAGCCAGCACACAGTACAGTGAGCGATAAAGTGCAGGCTTTTACAGAGAAGACAAGGCACATGCGCTGATTAAGTTCGCTCTTCACAGGCAGTGCTCCTTTAAACCGTTGCTTCATTTTGAACCGCCGACATTTTTGCAGTGGAAGCGTTCTTGGTGAGAAAATTGCCCGGGGATATGCTTACAAGGTGAGGCTGGCGGAGAAGACCTTGTGCCGATATGCTGCCTCCCCCTTGTCAGCTGTGGTGGGTCTGCGAGCGCAGTGCTTATGGCAGGTCTTAGTAACTAACAGACTGGACGTGTCTGTGCACTGTTAGATCAGCTTGTGATGTCTAATCATAAACTCTCAGTGCTAATGTATGTTAGCTACTAATAGCTAGCTTTCTCTGCATTCATGAACCCATGGAGTAAATAGTAAAACGGACACTTAAAACGTTTCATTACTTGAATGATGGTAATTACTGTATGTTGTTGCATGTGAAGGGCAGTGATTGTTTCAAAGTGTATTCTTCTTTCCCTTTCTCTCTTCCTTCTTTCCCTCCTCTCAACTCCCTCCCTTGCTCCCTTCTTTCAGTCCGTTCTGTTCCTCCCCCCTTTTCTCCTCTCTCTCCACTCCCCTTCTTTTCTCTCCCTTCTCTCAGGGAAAAAATGGTATGAGATGCATGCAATTCAACCCACCTGTATGCAAGTGTTTTGCTAGCCCATTTTTTTCTTTAATTGTTATGGGGGGGAAAAAAGAATTTTGAGTGCCTAAGGCAGCACAAAACCTAAATACGCCACTGCCTCTGCAGTATATTTACTTGCACTGGATGGGCTTTCTACGGCATCAGCGTTCAGTGAGGGAGAAAGGCCTCAGCAAGCTGGTAAGATCAGTGGAGGGGTTCTGCAGTCAAGGTAAGTGACTCAGATACCATATATAGCCCATTCACTATCACTGATATCCTATTCCATAGATACTATATAGCTTGGGTTTTTCCAGCCCTTTTACTTGGAATTTTTACCTATGTGCTTAACACCTAAAATATGTTTAAACGTGGGCTTTAAATTCTCCAGTATCATTCTCTACACTCCAGCTCATGTTTTTTTTCTACAAAATTTATTTTTCCCCTTTTTTTTATTAAATATGTTCCTGTCTCTTTAAGAGAACCGTTGATTGAGCTATGCAGTTAATAGTTATCTTCCTTTTCATATCGATTTGGATGGGGAGCATTTGGAGAACGTTATTTTTCTTCTTTATTTAAAACTTCATTGTTTACTTTTTCTTCAGGTTGCTTCCTGTGCATTGTTATGGCGGTTAGTCCCACCCCCTTTCCCAGGTGCCCCTTTCTCCTAATCTCCTCCACTCTAAAAATAGCAAGATTTTTTTTCTCCGAGTCACCCTTCAGACTTTTCATCTAATTGCCTGGATTTTAACCCTTCCTTGACCAGAAGGTCGTGAGTACCCTTAGAGCTGCTAAGTGGGTGGGAAACGTTTGTATACAATGTTTGTGTCTAAAAATGTTGGGGCCTTCATTTCTACCTTATTTAGGGTTAATAGGTGTAATTAAGGGCGGTTACTTGTACATTTGTAATTGCTTTCTGTATTGTACATTTATCTGTAATTCAGTATAATCAGAGTTTTGCCTAAATATACCCCCAATTAATATGTCTGACCCATTAGTGGGTAACCTCCATGGATTTTAATGCAGCTCAGGAAACTGCTGCTCATTTTCATAGTTTGCTTTGCAAAACTGTTCCAATGGTCCAGTTTGCCTGGCAGACACCTACCGGCCATGCATGTATTTTTCAACTGAGTTTAAAAATACCTTACAAAAGACTATGACAGAGCAGTTAGCTGCAATTCCCAGACCAAGGAAGCGTAAACGTAAACATGGAAATTTGTCTCATTCTCCCCGTCACTCTCAGGGAAATGAGCATTTAGCTCTGTTACCACCTAGTTTACAGTCCTCTGACAAGTCCTTTTCAGAATCTTCTGAGGGAGAAATCTTCTCAAATGACCCTGAACCCGTAACTGAAACAGAGCCGGATTCCACTTTTAGATTTAGAGTGGATCATATAAGTTCCCCCCTACAGGACGTTCTGAACACCCTTAAAAAGTCAGAAAAGAATCTGGAAATTTCAAAACCTGTAAATAAGTTAAATCAGGCTTTCAAAGTTCCGTCAAAGGTTAACAAGATTATGAACCTGCCTGGGAGGTGGTTCCTAAGGTGGACAGAGTTATTTCCACTCTAGCAAAACGCACACCTATATCCATGGAGGATAGTTCCACGTTTAAGGATCCAATGGACCAAAATTAGAGTCTTTACTAAGAAAATTATTTTCTCAAACAACGCTGCAGCTTAGACCAGCTATTGCAGTCACTTGTGTGGCAGTTGCATTATCCTTTTAGTGTGATTTTATTTCTCAGATGCTCCCTGAACAGTCATGTGAAGATATTCGTAACTGCATTAAAATGATTAAGATGTCTAATGATTTTATATGCAATGCAGTTTTTGACATAATTAAAATTGATGTTAAAAACATGTCCATTGCTATCCTGTAGAAGAGTCTTAAGGCTCAAATCATGGTCAGCTGATATGGTCTCTAAAAAATAGACTTTTGTGAAATCCATTTGAGGGCACATTGTTTTTTGGATGAGAGTTAGACTATCATTAAAGGGATACTGAACCCAAAATTTTTCTTTCACGATTCAGATAGAGCATGCCTTCTTTTTCAAATAAAGATAGCAAGAGAAAGGAAAGAAGAAAATTTGATAGTAGGAGTTAATTAGAAAGTTGCTTACAATTGCATGCTCCATCTGAATCATGAAAGAAAAAATTTGGGTTCAGTTTTCCTTTAAGACTGTTAATGGAGGTAAACGAGTTTTCCTTCCTCAGGACAGTAAGACATAAACAAACTAACAGCTAGATTTAGAGTTTTGTCGGTAACGACCCGCGTAGCTAACGCTGGGTTTTTTCCCCCCGCACCTTTTAAACACCGCTGGTAGTTAGAGTTCACAGAAAGGCTCCAAAAAGGGAGCGCAGAGCATAATTTACCGCTACTGCAACTCTCGATACCAGCGGCGCTTACGGACGCGGCCAGCTTCAAAAACGTGCTCGTGCACGATTCCCCCATAGGAAACAATGGGGCAGTTTGAGCTGAAAAAAAAACCTAACACCTGCAAAAAAGCAGCGTTTAGCTCCTAACGTAGCCCCATTGTTTCCTATGGGAAAACACTTCCTATGTCTGCACCTAACACCCTAACATGAACCCCGAGTCTAAACACCCCTAGCCTTACACTTATTAACCCCTAATCTGCCGCCCCGCTATCGCTGACCCCTGCATTTTATTATTAACCCCTAATCTGCCGCTCCGTACACCGCCACCTACGTTATCCCTATGTACCCCTAATCTGCTTCCCCTAACACCGCCGACCCCTATATTATATTTATTAACCCCTAATCTGCCGCCCCAACGTCGCCTCCACCTACCTACAATTATTAACCCCTAATCTGCCGACCGGACCTCACAGCTACTATAATAAAGTTATTAACCCCTAATCCGCCTCACTCCCACCTCAATAACCCTATAATAAATAGTATTAACCCCTAATCTGCCCTCCCTAACATCACCGACACCTAACTTCAAGTATTAACCCCTAATCTGCCGACCGGACCTCACCGCTACTCTAATAAATTTATTAACCCCTAAAGCTAAATCTAACCCTAACACCTCCCTAAATTAAATATAATTTAAATCTAACGAAATAAATTAACTCTTATTAAATAAATTATTCCTATTTAAAGCTAAATACTTACCTGTAAAATAAACCCTAATATAGCTACAATATAAATTCTAATTATATTGTAGCTATTTTAGGATTTATATTTATTTTACAGGCAACTCTGTATTTATTTTAACTAGGTACAATAGCTATTAAATAGTTATTAACTATTTAATAGCTACCTAGTTAAAATAATTACAAAATTACCTGTAAAATAAATCCTAACCTAAGTTACAATTAAACCTAACACTACACTATCAATAAATTAATTACATAAAATACCTACAATTATCTACAATTAAACCTAACACTACACTATCAATACATTAATTACATAAAATACCTACAAATAAATACAATTAAATAAAATAACTAAAGTACACAAAATAAAAAAAGAACTAAGTTACAAAAAATAAAAAAATAATTTACAAACATTAGAAAAATATTACAATTTTAAGCTAATTACACCTACTCTAAGCCTCCTAATAAAATAACAACGCCCCCCAAAATAAAAAAATTCCCTACCCTATTCTAAAATAAAAATAGAAAAGCTTTTTTACCTTACCAGCCCTTAAAAGGGCCTTTTGCGGGGCATGCCCCAAAAAATTCAGCTCTTTTGCCTGAAAAAAAAACATACAATACTCCCCCCCCAACATTACAACCCACCACCCACATACCCCTAATCTAACCCAAACCCCCCTTAAATAAACCTAACACTAAGCCCCTGAAGATCTTCCTACCTTATCTTCACCACGCCGGGTATCACCGATCGGTCCAGAAGAGCCTCCGAAGTCTTCACCCAAGCCCAAGCGGGGGCTGAAGAGATCCATCATCGGGCTGAAGTCTTCATCCTATCCGGTCAGAAGAGGACATCCGGACCGGTAGACATCTTCATCCAAGCGGCATCTTCTATCTTCATCCATCCAGAGCGGAGCGGAGCCATCTTCTTCCCAGCCGACGCGGATCCATCCTCTTCTACCGACGCCTACTTGCCGAATGACGGTTCCTTTAAATGACGTCATCCAAGATGGCGTCCCTCGAATTCCGATTGGCTGATAGAATCAGCCAATCGGAATTAAGGTAGGAAAATTCTGATTGGCTGATGGAATCAGCCAATCAGATTGAGCTTGCATTCTATTGGCTGATCGGAACAGCCAATAGAATGCGAGCTCAATCAGATTGGCTGATTCCATCAGCCAATCAGAATTTTCCTACTTTAATTCTGATTGGCTGATACAATCCTATCAGCCAATCGGAATTCGAGGGACGCCATCTTGGATGACGTCATTTAAAGGAACCGTCATTCGGCGAGTAGGCGTCGGTAGAAGAGGATGGATCCATGTCGGCTGGGAAGAAGATGGCTCCGCTCCGCTCCGGATGGATGAAGATAGAAGATGCCGCTTGGATGAAGATGTCTACCGGTCCAGATGTCCTCTTCTGCCCGGATAGGATGAAGACTTCTGCCACTCCGGATGTCTTCTTTTGGTCCATCGGTGCCCGGCTGGGTGAACACGACTCAAGGTAGGGAGATCTTCAGGGGCTTAGTGTTAGGTTTATTTAAGGGGGGTTTGGGTTAGATTAGGGGTATGTTTGTGGTGGGTTGTAATGTTGGGGGGGGTATTGTATGGGTTTTTTTTTTCAGGCAAAAGAGCTGAATTCTTTGGGGCATGCCCCGCAAAAGGCCCTTTTAAGGGCTGGTAAGGTAAAAGAGCTTTTCTATTTTTATTTTAGAATAGGGTAGGGCATTTTTTTATTTTGGGGGGCTTTGTTATTTTATTAGAAGGCTTAGAGAAGGTGTAATTAGCTTAAAATTGTTGTAATATGGAGGAGGCGGAGCTAGCCAGCAAGCAGGAAAGAAGCACTTAGCTGGAGCTCTGGGCTAAGAGAATAAAATTAAGTGTTTTCAAAGTTCTTTAGACCCAAATAGCAGTGTACATTTGGTCCTGTGTGCTTCCAAATACTACTGAGAGGCAGCAGGACAAATTTCAGGCGTTTTTAAGCCATTTTCGAGTGATCCGATTTTCAGGACCAGGCCAAAATCAGGAAAGGCTGGGGATGCGGCCTACCCCGGACCGGAGACAGAACAGCAAAGGGCCAAATTCATCATATATAAACTCCTAACCATCCGACCTCTCAGACTACACAGATCTGACCCTTGGCTCAGATGCAGCAAGCCAAAATTAAGCTTTAAAAGGTGAGCAGCTTACCGGAAGGTTTTTCACAAGAGGAGGTGAGGGAGGCCTCAGGAGTCATTGCTGGGAAGTGAAGACTGAGAAGATCAGACAAAAAGAAGGTGAAAAGAGCTTCTGGAAATCACATATATGCTCTGGAGACTACATCAGGGACCAACAACATAAGGGTGAGTGGCGGGAAAATCGCCATTTCTTTTTTCTTCTCTCTGATACATCATCACTATTAAGACTGAACTGTACATCCAATCAATATATCAATCTTTCACAAAATTTTACATTGAGAGTGAGTGGGCATTATAAACTGGCTCATTTTCTACAATATAAAGAGAAGATATTGGGGGAAATTCCCAGAGCATATAACTTCTAAAAGCTGCAGACTGATTAACTATATGCCTAACTAGGCAATGAGCATGAGAAGTCACTAATAACAGATTCAGGGCTCTTAACTTAAGTAGTTCTAAGTTTGCCACAGCAGGTAACATCTCACATCTCACTAACCTGACTCTGCACCTTATCAAGGCGAGAGTGGGACACTTTTAGCGAGAATATCTGTGGTAAAAGCTGTCACGTGGACACTAGAACGTAAGGCCCTGGGATACTAAAAAATACCTTCAGCACTTTAGAAAAAGATTTAAACTCTGCAATGTTTGGTTAAGCTTATAAAAATTCAACCTGGAGTAGTCTTACAGAGACAATGAAGTTATAATCTGTTAAAATGCTGCCCAGCAACTAACTTATGTTTTTGTAAAACGGATGGAGGAGGAAAGGGAGGCGAGGTGAGCAAAGGAAAATACAGGGGTCGTGTTTTCAATATATCTGTAGCCCAGATTAACTCTATAACATATTTTCTGAAAGAGGTCACTCTCCAAGATGAAGAGCAGGAACCAAACAGTAAAGGACTGCTTATCTAAGTCGCAGCTTAAACTTAAACTCATAGATAAAGCGGCCTCTCCAACAAAGCTACCTACTGAAGTAGAATCAACAGAAGAAGATAGCCAAATAGGAAAAGATATTCCAAACAATGAACTGTTAACCCAGATCAAATCCTTCTTCCATGAAGAGTTGAAAACAGCAATACATGACCTCAAAAAGGACATAAGAGAAATAGGGGGAAGGACAACAGAATTGGAAAACAAAATTGATGATATCACGGAAGAGATTCCCCAAATCAAACACACCCTGTTAGACCATGCTATATATATCAAAAAGCTTGAAGAGCAGGTGGAAGACTTAGAAAACAGATCTAGAAGATCAAACCTGAGAATCAGAAACCTCCCAGAAGATTACAAAAATCTCCAAGCGGATGTTACGGAAATATTCCACCAACTAATTCCAGATACAGAAATCAACATGCTGCTCTTCGACAGAATCCACAGAGCTCTCACCAGACCCTCCCAATCCAAAACCAGAGACATTATAGTTAAACTACATTATTATCATGTCAAGGAGATGATTTTGCAGGCAGCAAGACAAGCTAAGTCGATCACCTATGAGGGACACAATATCCAAATATATACGGATCTATCTCCCATAACACTGAGAAAAAGACGTGAAATGAAACCGATTGTAGAAGCACTTAACAAAGAGAAAATAAGATACCGCTGGAACTTTCCCTTCAAGTTGATCTTTACTCACCAGAATACCTTATATTCTTGCTCGTCACTAGAAGAGGGACAAATGACACTCAACAAACTGGATATAACAATGGAAGAACCCACAACGCAGTCCACACAGCAGACAGCGAGAAGACCACCCCAGAGAGAATGGACTATGGTCACTAAAAAAGGTAACCCAAAAAAATCAAGACCAACTACACCCTCCAATGAAGACCAGAACTCCAACAGCGAGGAGAATCCTCCTGTCCATTGAAGAAGACATCCTTATGGAGTCAGGATGAGAAGATCATTAAGAGTAACTTTACCTCACACAGTTGGACTAGGTATATGGTATAATTGAAGGAGACAGTCCACGAATGGTAATTGAAAAGTGTATTGTCTCTCTCTCCTTTCTTTTTTCCTTTTTCTCTTACTTTCTCAACTTATCTCTATCCTTCATTCTCCTTTTGCTGGTATGTTCTCTCCCTCAAGGTATAATATCTGATTACATCCTTATGGAACTAGGGTGAGAAGATCCATAAGAGTTTGAACATTACCTCACACAGTTGGACTGGATATAAGGTATAATGGAAAGATACATTAGTACACGAGTTGTAATGGAAAATTGTATTGCCCCTCTCTTCTTCTTTTCTTTTTCTCTTACTTTTCATACCGATCTCTATCCTTCACTCTCTTTTTTGCTGATATGTTTTCTCCCTCAAGGTATAATGTCAGATTATAGAAAATAAGAAAGTTATAACATGACTATTCCAGAGTTGATTACTGACCAGAAGGTCAAAAATTTCGCAGGTGCAGTTTGTGGCACCCAGTTTGAATGTTATATTTAACTGTTTTATGTTTTATTGTTCAGTTCTAAAGGTTCAGGCACAACAGTCACGAAAAACAGGTTCATTAAGACACTCCAAATATGAAGGTATCCTCCTAGTGTGCAAAGGTCCCACATCTCCGGCCCGTATAGGCTACAGGTACCAAGGTTTCATAGATGTTATTCAGCTTAAAAATAAAAAGTTACCATGCAGATTAAGATAATCTCACATAATGCCAGGGGCCTTAATTCCAATATAAAAAGAAAGAAAGCCATTATAGAGTATAAAGCTCAAAAAGCTAGCATAGTGATGATTCAGGAGAACCACTTCACCCCCACCACAACACCCAAATTTTGGGATAAACTTTTCCCTATTAAATATCATGCTATCAATAAAAAGAAAAAAACAGAATTTATGTTTACCTGATAAATTACTTTCTCCAACGGTGTGTCCGGTCCACGGCGTCATCCTTACTTGTGGGATATTCTCTTCCCCAACAGGAAATGGCAAAGAGCCCAGCAAAGCTGGTCACATGATCCCTCCTAGGCTCCGCCTTCCCCAGTCATTCGACCGACGTAAAGGAGGAATATTTGCATAGGAGAAATCATATGATACCGTGGTGACTGTAGTTAAAGAAAATAAATTATCAGACCTGATTAAAAAACCAGGGCGGGCCGTGGACCGGACACACCGTTGGAGAAAGTAATTTATCAGGTAAACATAAATTCTGTTTTCTCCAACATAGGTGTGTCCGGTCCACGGCGTCATCCTTACTTGTGGGAACCAATACCAAAGCTTTAGGACACGGATGAAGGGAGGGAGCAAATCAGGTCACCTAAATGGAAGGCACCACGGCTTGCAAAACCTTTCTCCCAAAAATAGCCTCAGAAGAAGCAAAAGTATCAAACTTGTAAAATTTGGTAAAAGTGTGCAGTGAAGACCAAGTCGCTGCCTTACATATCTGATCAACAGAAGCCTCGTTCTTGAAGGCCCATGTGGAAGCCACAGCCCTAGTGGAATGAGCTGTGATTCTTTCAGGAGGCTGCCGTCCGGCAGTCTCATAAGCCAATCTGATGATGCTTTTAATCCAAAAAGAGAGAGAGGTAGAAGTTGCTTTTTGACCTCTCCTTTTACCAGAATAAACAACAAACAAGGAAGATGTTTGTCTAAAATCCTTTGTAGCATCTAAATAGAATTTTAGAGCGCGAACAACATCCAAATTGTGCAACAAACGTTCCTTCTTTGAAACTGGATTCGGACACAAAGAAGGCACGACTATCTCCTGGTTAATGTTTTTGTTAGAAACAACTTTTGGAAGAAAACCAGGTTTAGTACGTAAAACCACCTTATCTGCATGGAACACCAGATAAGGAGGAGAACACTGCAGAGCAGATAATTCTGAAACTCTTCTAGCAGAAGAAATTGCAACCAAAAACAAAACTTTCCAAGATAATAACTTAATATCAACGGAATGTAAGGGTTCAAACGGAACCCCCTGAAGAACTGAAAGAACTAAATTGAGACTCCAAGGAGGAGTCAAAGGTTTGTAAACAGGCTTGATTCTAACCAGAGCCTGAACAAAGGCTTGAACATCTGGCACAGCTGCCAGCTTTTTGTGAAGTAACACAGACAAGGCAGAAATCTGTCCCTTCAAGGAACTTGCAGATAATCCTTTCTCCAATCCTTCTTGAAGAAAGGATAGAATCTTAGGAATTTTTACCTTGTCCCAAGGGAATCCTTTAGATTCACACCAACAGATATATTTTTTCCATATTTTGTGGTAAATTTTTCTAGTTACAGGCTTTCTGGCCTGAACAAGAGTATCAATAACAGAATCTGAGAACCCTCGCTTTGATAAGATCAAGCGTTCAATCTCCAAGCAGTCAGTTGGAGTGAGACCAGATTCGGATGTTCGAACGGACCTTGAACAAGAAGGTCTCGTCTCAAAGGTAGCTTCCATGGTGGAGCCGATGACATATTCACCAGGTCTGCATACCAAGTCCTGCGTGGCCACGCAGGAGCTATCAAGATCACCGATGCCCTCTCCTGATTGATCCTGGCTACCAGCCTGGGGATGAGAGGAAACGGCGGGAATACATAAGCTAGTTTGAAGGTCCAAGGTGCTACTAGTGCATCTACTAGAGTCGCCTTGGGATCCCTGGATCTGGACCCGTAGCAAGGAACCTTGAAGTTCTGACGAGAGGCCATCAGATCCATGTCTGGAATGCCCCACAGTTGAGTAATGTGGGCAAAGATTTCCGGATGGAGTTCCCACTCCCCCGGATGTAATGTCTGACGACTCAGAAAATCCGCTTCCCAATTTTCCACTCCTGGGATGTGGATTGCAGACAAGTGGCAGGAGTGAGTCTCCGCCCATTGAATGATCGGTAGAAGAGATTCTTTCCGAGACCAAAGACCCTGAGCTTTCAGGGGTCCCCAGACCGCGCCCCAGCCCATCAGACTGGCGTCGGTCGTGACAATGACTCACTCTGGTCTGCGGAAGCTCATCCCCTGTGACAGGTTGTCCAGGGACAGCCACCAACGGAGTGAATCTCTGGTCCTCTGATTTACTTGTATCGTCGGAGACAAGTCTGTATAGTCCCCATTCCACTGACTGAGCATGCACAGTTGTAATGGTCTTAGATGAATGCGCGCAAAAGGAACTATGTCCATTGCCGCTACCATCAAACCTATTACTTCCATGCACTGCGCTATGGAAGGAAGAGGAACGGAATGAAGTATTTGACAAGAGTTTAGAAGTTTTGTTTTTCTGGCCTCTGTCAGAAAAATCCTCATTTCTAAGGAGTCTATTATTGTTCCCAAGAAGGGAACCCTCGTTGACGGAGATAGAGAACTCTTTTCTACGTTCACTTTCCATCCGTGAGATCTGAGAAAGGCCAGGACAATGTCCGTGTGAGCCTTTGCTAGAGGAAGGGACGACGCTTGAATCAGAATGTCGTCCAAGTAAGGTACTACTGCAATGCCCCTTGGTCTTAGCACCGCTAGAAGGGACCCTAGTACCTTTGTGAAAATCCTTGGAGCAGTGGCTAATCCGAACGGAAGTGCCACGAACTGGTAATGCTTGTCCAGGAATGCGAACCTTAGGAACCGATGATGTTCCTTGTGGATAGGAATATGTAGATACGCATCCTTTAAATCCACCGTGGTCATGAATTGACCTTCCTGGATGGAAGGAAGAATTGTTCGAATGGTTTCCATTTTGAACGATGGAACCTTGAGAAACTTGTTTAGGATCTTGAGATCTAAGATTGGTCTGAACGTTCCCTCTTTTTTGGGAACTACGAACAGATTGGAGTAGAACCCCATCCCTTGTTCTCCTAATGGAACAGGATGAATCACTCCCATTTTTAACAGGTCTTCTACACAATGTAAGAATGCCTGTTTTTTTATGTGGTCTGAAGACAATTGAGACCTGTGGAAACCTCCCCCTTGGGGGAAGCCCTTTGAATTCCAGAAGATAACCTTGGGAGACTATTTCTAGCGCCCAAGGATCCAGAACATCTCTTGCCCAAGCCTGAGCGAAGAGAGAGAGTCTGCCCCCCACCAGATCCGGTCCCGGATCGGGGGCCAACATCTCATGCTGTCTTGGTAGCAGTGGCAGGTTTCTTGGCCTGCTTTCCCTTGTTCCAGCCTTGCATTGGTCTCCAGGCTGGCTTGGCTTGAGAAGTATTACCCTCTTGCTTAGAGGACGTAGCACTTGGGGCTGGTCCGTTTCTACGAAAGGGACGAAAATTAGGTTTATTTTTGGCCTTGAAAGACCTATCCTGAGGAAGGGCGTGGCCCTTGCCCCCAGTGATATCAGAGATAATCTCTTTCAAGTCAGGACCAAACAGCGCTTTCCCCTTGAAAGGAATGTTAAGCAATTTGTTCTTGGAAGACGCATCCGCTGACCAAGATTTTAACCAAAGCGCTCTGCGCGCCACAATAGCAAACCCAGAATTTTTCGCCGCTAACCTAGCCAATTGCAAAGTGGCGTCTAGGGTGAAAGAATTAGCCAATTTGAGAGCACGGATTCTGTCCATAATCTCCTCATAAGAAGGAGAATTACTAGTGATCGCCTTTTCTAGCTCATCGAACCAGAAACACGCGGCTGTAGTGACAGGGACAATGCATGAAATTGGTTGTAGAAGGTAACCTTGCTGAACAAACATCTTTTTAAGCAAACCTTCTAATTTTTTATCCATAGGATCTTTGAAAGCACAACTATCTTCTATGGGTATAGTGGTGCGTTTGTTTAGAGTAGAAACCGCCCCCTCGACCTTGGGGACTGTCTGCCATAAGTCCTTTCTGGGGTCGACCATAGGAAACAATTTTTTAAATATGGGGGGAGGGACGAAAGGTATACCGGGCCTTTCCCATTCTTTATTTACAATGTCCGCCACCCGCTTGGGTATAGGAAATGCTTCGGGGGGCCCCGGGACCTCTAGGAACTTGTCCATTTTACATAGTTTCTCTGGGATGACCAAATTCTCACAATCATCCAGAGTGGATAACACCTCCTTAAGCAGAGCGCGGAGATGTTCCAACTTAAATTTAAATGTAATCACATCAGGTTCAGCTTGTTGAGAAATTTTCCCTGAATCTGAAATTTCTCCCTCAGACAAAACCTCCCTGGCCCCCTCAGACTGGTGTAGGGGCCCTTCAGAAACAATATCATCAGCGACCTCATGCTCTTCAGTATTTTCTAAAACAGAGCAGTCGCGCTTTCGCTGATAAGTGGGCATTTTGGCTAAAATGTTTTTGATAGAATTATCCATTACAGCCGTTAATTGTTGCATAGTAAGGAGTATTGGCGCGCTAGATGTACTAGGGGCCTCTTGTGTGGGCAAGACTGGTGTAGACGAAGGAGGGGATGATGCAGTACCATGCTTACTCCCCTCACTTGAGGAATCATCTTGGGCATCATTTTCTCTAAATTTTGTGTCACATAAATCACATCTATTTAAATGAGAAGGGACCTTGGCTTCCCCACATTCAGAACACAGTCTATCTGGCAGTTCAGACATGTTAAACAGGCATAAACTTGATAACAAAGTACAAAAAACGTTTTAAAATAAAACCGTTACTGTCACTTTAAATTTTAAACTGAACACACTTTATTACTGCAATTGCGAAAAAGTATGAAGGAATTGTTCAAAATTCACCAAAATTTCACCACAGTGTCTTAAAGCCTTAAAAGTATTGCACACCAAATTTGGAAGCTTTAACCCTTAAAATAACGGAACCGGAGCCGTTTTTATATTTAACCCCTTTACAGTCCCTGGTATCTGCTTTGCTGAGACCCAACCAAGCCCAAAGGGGAATACGATACCAAATGACGCCTTCAGAAAGTCTTTTCTATGTATCAGAGCTCCTCACACATGCATCTGCATGTCATGCTTCTCAAAAACAAGTGCGCAATACAGGCGCGAAAATGAGACTCTGCCTATGATTAGGGAAAGCCCCTAGAGAATAAGGTGTCCAATACAGTGCCTGCCGGTTATTTTACAAAATTCCCAAGATTAAAATAATTCCTCAAGGCTATGGAGTATAAAATATGTTTATATATAAATCGATTTAGCCCAGAAATGTCTACAGTCTTAAAAAGCCCTTGTGAAGCCCTTATTTACTGTCTGTAATAAAATGGCTTACCGGATCCCATAGGGAAAATGACAGCTTCCAGCATTACATCGTCTTGTTAGAATGTGTCATACCTCAAGCAGCAAAAGTCTGCTCACTGTTCCCCCAACTGAAGTTAATTCCTCTCAACAGTCCTGTGTGGAACAGCCATCGATTTTAGTAACGGTTGCTAAAATCATTTTCCTCTTACAAACAGAAATCTTCATCTCTTTTCTGTTTCAGAGTAAATAGTACATACCAGCACTATTTTAAAATAACAAACTCTTGATTGAATAATAAAAACTACAGTTAAACACTAAAAAACTCTAAGCCATCTCCGTGGAGATGTTGCCTGTACAACGGCAAAGAGAATGACTGGGGAAGGCGGAGCCTAGGAGGGATCATGTGACCAGCTTTGCTGGGCTCTTTGCCATTTCCTGTTGGGGAAGAGAATATCCCACAAGTAAGGATGACGCCGTGGACCGGACACACCTATGTTGGAGAAATGTGGTGTTTCTATACTCCTACATGCCTCTCTTAACTTTAAGGAGGAAGAAATAATCACTGATAAGGAGGGGAGATACCTCATGGTAAGGGGATTGATACACAATACACCAATTCTGTTAGTGAACATTTATGCTCCTAATGATCACCAAGGGCCATTTTTCACCAAAATAAGTAAGCTGCTAATATCCTGGAAAAGACACAAAATAATCATGGGGGGCGACTTTAATATGACTTTAGACGATAAATTAGACAGGACAACAACGGACCCACAAAAGAATAGAAGACAGACCCCAGACCAGCAAATCTTAAGAGATTTATTATTAGACCACAACTTACTAGACAGCTGGAGAGCAGTAAATAGAGGAGCCAAAGAATACACCTACTATTCATCAGTACATGGCACACGCTCTAGAATCGACTTAATTTTAATAAGTCAAATCATACTCCCTCTAGTTACAGAGGCTACTATAAGCAGCTGCGTATGGTCAGACCATGACATGATGCCATTAGATCTAGAAGGAGTGTTAAATCCAGGCAGAATAAGATCCTGGACCCTACACCCCAAAGTACTTCAAAATGAAGTCTTTAAACAACAAATTGAGAAGCACATCGATGAATTCATGAGAATAAATGAGGGTTCCACAGCTAATCCAAACATAATTTGGAGTGCTCTGAAAGCTTCGATTAGGGGTTTGATTATAGCTGAATCCTCTAAAGTTAAAAAACAATATAACTCCACATTAGAAAAATTGAGGAAGGAGATTTCCACGATTCGAGAACAAATAATGAGAAATTCTAAGGGAGGGCTAACTAAATTATTAAAAAAGAAAAGTGAGGAACTTAACCTAATGCTTGATAAAGAGGCAATCTCCTCCTTCAAAGCAGTCGATACAAGATACTACACATATGGTAATAAACCTGACAAATTATTAGCAAATAAATTAAAAGATATGACCAGAGCCTCCACCATCCCACAAATACAATTAACAAATGGATCAGTAACCAATGATCCCCTGCAGATAGCTAATGAGTTTGCCAACTACTACAACTCACTCTATAACTTGCCACAACCCAATATTGCAGTAGATAAACAAAAAGAATTAGATAAGTTCCTGGAGAGTAGCTCACTAAAAAAAATCCCCCAAGAGGATCTAGATCTGCTTAATGCACCTATAACAATTCAGGAGATAAACCAAGCCATTAAAGGATTAAAGAGAAATAAAGCCCCGGGTCCGGACGGGTTCCCAGGCTCTTTTTATAAAGATCTTCAAAAATCGGTGGTACCACATCTAGTAACTATTTTTAATAATATTTTGCAAGGTACAGACATACCACAAGATATATTGACTGTGAGGGTGACAATCATCCCAAAGCCGGGGAAATGCAAACAATATTGTCAAAATTATAGGCCAATTTCACTAATAAATCAGGACCTCAAACTTTTCACCAAAATTTTGGCAAATCGATTGGCTACCCCCATCACAAATTTAATAAATACTGACCAAGTGGGATTCATAGCTCAAAGAGAAGCCCCAGACAATGTAAGAAAGATCATAGACTTGATAAATTTTGCAACAAATAAAGGAATGCCTTCTCTGCTCCTTACTCTGGATGCGGAGAAGGCATTTGACAGGATCAATTGGGATTACATGCTAGCAGTCCTAAATAAGGTAGGAATCAAGGGTCCATTTTATATGGGGTTAAAAAAGTTGTACTCTACGCCGGATGCGTTTATCAGACTCTCGGGATATCAATCGAAGCAAATCAAGATCAGGAATGGGACCAGACAGGGCTGCCCACTATCACCGTTATTGTTTGCATTATGTATTGAACCACTAGCACAGAAAATTAGAGACAACCCCAATATAACAGGAATCAAAGTAGGTGAAAATGAATACAAAATATCACTGTTTGCGGATGATGTCATCCTCGCAGTCACTAAGCCCCTACTTTCCCTACCAGTAATATACTCAGAGATAGGTAAGTTTGGTTCACTATCAGGATACAAGGTGAATGAAGGTAAATGTGAGGCCTTAGATATTCATTTACCTAATCACACGAAAAAATTACTGGAGATTAATTTTACCTTCTCTTGGGCAAAGACATCCATCAAGTATCTGGGTATTTTCCTTTCACGAAATGTGCATAATCTATACAAAGAAAATTACACAGGTATATTTAAACAGGTTAAAGCTTTGTTGACCAACTGGGCCAAATACAAACTCTCATTATATGGACGGATTATGTCCATCAAAATGACGATACTGCCCAAGATCCTCTATCTATTTCGCTCTCTCCCAATAAATGTACCGATTTCAGAACTACAAATAATGCAAAAGGAAATTCTTAAATTTATATGGCAAGGGAAAAGGGCAAGAATTAATAAGGACACGTTGACCAGACATAAATCAGGGGGGGGGTGGGACTTCCAGACTTAATATCTTATTATTATGCAGCTAGAATGGCCCAAACCATCCAATGGCATAGAACGACTAAGACTCCACAATGGGTTCAGTTAGAATCTGATATCATGGAAATAGGCAGATTAGATAGATTACTATGGGCAGACAAACAAGACAGACCTCAAATCCTACGACAGTATGTAGCAATACACCACACCATTATTCTATGGGACAAACTGAACAGAACCTTTTCAATTATCAATAACCGCTCTCAAGCGACACCCTTGATACCCATCAAGTTCATAACAAATTCACAAATGCAGGGAAAATGGGAAAATAAAGGCCTATATCGCATAGCAGATACACTTGTCAATGGTAGGATACTGTCTTTTAAACAATATGAAGAACTGGGGGAACCTGATAGAAATCTCTGGTTTCACTACCTACAACTCAAATCCAGGGTACAAGAGATATTAGGAAACACAAAGAAAGAACATAACACTATATACGAGTCACTGTGCTTAACTAAAGAATATAAGAGGGGTATGGTTACCTTACTATATCCACTTTTCAACATCAAAGAGAAGGATAAAAAAAACAATAGCATGATAAAATGGGAACAGGACTTAGGTAGATCTTGGTCAGTCGAAACCTGGGCAGAGAATATCCAGAGAGGTCTTAAATTCTCCCCTAATGCTACATTAAAAGAAAATTACCTCAAGGTAATACATAGGTGGTACATTTATCCCAATAGGTGGGCTAAAGCTGAGGACCGTGAACACCGTAAATGCTACAGAGGGTGCGACGAAGCAGGGACATATCTACATATGTGGTGGCATTGTAGTAAGGTTAGGAGAGTATGGGATCGCACCTCACACTATTTAAGCTTAATACTTGAAACTGATATAGCCCTTTCTCCAGAGCAGGCCCTTCTACATTTTCCATTAGAAGGGCATCTAAAGAGGCACTCCAAGTTAGTTAACATGATATGTACTGTTACACGTATGTGCATAGCGAAGTTCTGGAAGATAGATGTTCCTACCTTTGAGTATATTGAAAAGAGAATAGAATACCACTATAATATGTCAAATGCCACGGCAGAACTCCTAAATACTAGGGACCGCTTCATTGAAATGTGGGAACCATATATTATGTATGTGGAAGGGACTAGAAGGGTAAGAAGGATTGACACGTAGAAAATCAACGTTGAAGGTGATAATATATAAGAGTGTTTCTTTCTGTTGTGGATAAGATATTATGTTTATTACGATGACAAAGTTATTCGGAGTAAAATACCGACAAATATATGATGAATGTGACTCTTGAACAGACTGAACCTGTAATGTTACTTGTTTGAAGTTTATTTGTAAAATGATATTTTGATTTGAAAATTAATAAAAATATTTAAACAAAAAAATTGTTGTAATATTTTTCTAATGTTTGTAAATATTTTTTTATTTTTTGTAACTTAGTTCTTTTTTATTTTTTGTACTTTAGTTCGTTTATTTAATTGTATTTATTTGTAGGTATTTTATGTAATTAATTTATTGATAGTGTAGTGTTAGGTTTAATTGTAACTTAGGTTAGGATTTATTTTACAGGTAATTTTGTCATTATTTTAACTAGGTAGCTATTAAATAGTTATTAACTATTAAATAGCTATTGTACCTGGTTAAAATAAATACAAAGTTGCCTGTAAAATAAATATAAATCCTAAAATAGCTACAATATAATTTATATTGTAGCTATATTAGGGTTTATTTTACAGGTAAGTATTTAGCTTTAAATAGGATTAATTTATTTAATAAGAGTTAATTTATTTCGTTAGATAAAAATTATACTTAACTTAGGGGGGTGTTAGTGTTAGGGTTAGACTTAGCTTTAGGGGTTAATAAATTTATTAGAGTAGCGGTGAGGTCCGGTCGGCAGATTAGGGGTTAATACTTGAAGTTAGGTGTCGGTGATGTTAGGGAGGGCAGATTAGGGGTTAATACTATTTATTATAGGGTTATTGTGGCGGGAGTTTGAGGCGGATTAGGGGTTAATAACTTTATTATAGTAGCGGTGAGGTCCGGTCGGCAGATTAGAGGTTAATAATTGTAGGTAGGTGGCGGCGACGTTGGGGGCGGCAGATTAGGGGTCGGCGGTGTTAGGGGCAGCAGATTAGGGGTACATAGGGATAACGTAGGTTGCGGTGGTGTGCGGTCGGCAGATTAGGGGTTAAACAAATTTAATAGAGTGGCGGCGATGTGGGAGTGCCTCGGTTTAGGGGTACATAGGTAGTTTATGGGTGTTAGTGAACTTTAGAGCACAGTAGTTAAGAGCTTTATGAACCGGCGTTAGCCCAGAAAGCTCTTAACTCCTGGCTTTTCTCTGCGGCTGGAGTCTTGTCGTTAGAGTTCTAACGCTCACTTCAGCCACGACTCTAAATACCGGCGTTAGAAAGATCCCATTGAAAAGATAGGATACGCAATTGGCATAGGGGGATCTGCGGTATGGAAAAGTCGCGGCTGCAAAGTGAGCGTTAGACCCTTTCCTGACTGACTCTAAATACCAGCGGTAGCCCAAAACCAGCGTTAGGAGCCCCTAACGCTGCTTTTGACAGCTAACGCCAAACTCTAAATCTAGCCGTAATTGTTTTCGTTCCTTTCACTCTGCTGGAGATCAGAAGTCCTCTTCCAATCAAAGGTCTGACTCCTCCAAAACTTCCTGTAAGCCAGGATCCTCCTGGTCCAAGAGTAAACAGTCAAAAAAAACAGAATTTATGCTTACCTGATAAATTACTTTCTCCAACGGTGTGTCCGGTCCACGGCGTCATCAATTACTTGTGGGATATTCTCCTCCCCCACAGGGAAAGGCAAGGAGAGCACACAGCAAGAGCTGTCCATATAGTCCCTCCCAGGCTCCGCCCCCCCAGTCATTCGACCGACGGTTAGGAGAAAAAAAAAGAGAAACTATAGGGTGCCGTGGTGACTGTAGTGTATAGAGAAAGAAATTTTTCAAACCTGATTAAAAAACCAGGGCGGGCCGTGGACCGGACACACCGTTGGAGAAAGTAATTTATCAGGTAAGCATAAATTCTATTTTCTCCAACATTGGTGTGTCCGGTCCACGGCGTCATCCATTACTTGTGGGAACCAATACCAAAGCTTTAGGACACGGATGAAGGGAGGGAGCAAATCAGGTTACCTAAACAGAAGGCACCACGGCTTGCAAAACCTCTCCCCCAAAAATAGCCTCCGAAGAAGCAAGAGTATCAAATTTGTAGAATTTGGCAAAAGTGTGCAGAGACGATCAAGTCGCTGCCTTACATATCTGATCAACAGAAGCCTCGTTCTTGAAGGCCCATGTGGAAGCCACAGCCCTAGTAGAGTGAGCTGTGATTCGTTCAGGAGGCTGCCGTCCGGCAGTCTCATAAGCCAATCGGATAATGCTTTTCAGCCAGAAAGAAAGAAAGAGAGGTAGCAGTAGCTTTTTGTCCTCTCCTCTTACCAGAATAAACGACAAACAAAGAAGAAGTTTGTCTGAAATCCTTTGTTGCTTCTAAATAGAACTTTAAAGCACGGACTACATCTAAATTGTGTAACAAGCGTTCCTTCTTTGAAACTGGATTCTGACACAAAGAAGGGACAACTATTTCCTGGTTAATATTCTTGTTGGAAACAACTTTTGGAAGAAAACCAGGCTTGGTACGCAAAACAACCTTATCTGAATGGAACACCAGATAGGGTGGATCACACTGCAAAGCAGATAGTTCAGAAACTCTTCTAGCAGAAGAAATAGCAACCAAAAACAGAACTTTCCAAGATAGTAACTTGATATCTATGGAATGTAAGGGTTCAAATGGAACCCCTTGAAGAACTGAAAAAACTAAATTTAGACTCCAGGGAGGAGTCAAAGGTCTGTAAACAGGCTTGATTCTGACCAAAGCCTGTACAAAAGCTTGTACATCTGGCACAGCTGCCAGTCGTTTGTGTAAGAAGACAGATAAAGCAGAAATCTGTCCTTTTAGAGAACTCGCTGACAATCCCTTATCCAAACCTTCTTGGAGAAAGGAGAGGATCCTGGGAATTTTAATCCATGAGAAACCCTTGGATTCACACCAACAGATATATCTTTTCCATATTTTATGGTAAATCCTTCTAGTCACAGGTTTTCTGGCTTGGACCAGAGTATCTATCACTGAATCTGAAAACCCGCGCTTGGATAAAATCAAGCGTTCAATTTCCAAGCAGTCAGCTGGAGAGAAACTAGATTTGGATGTTCGAATAGACCTTGTACTAGAAGATCCTGTCTCAAAGGTAGCTTCCCTGGTGGAGCCGATGACATATTCACCAGGTCTGCATACCAAGTCCTGCGTGGCCACGCAGGAGCTATCAGAATCACCGAGGCCTTCTCCTGTTTGATCCTGGCTACAAGCCTGGGAAGGAGAGGGAACGGTGGAAACGCATAAGCTAGGTTGAACGACCAAGGCGTCACTAATGCATCCACTAGAGTCGCCTTGGGATCCCTGGATCTGGACCCGTAGCAAGGAACCTTGAAGTTCTGACGAGACGCCATCAGATCCATGACTGGAATGCCCCATAATTGAGTCAACTGGGCAAAAACCTCCGGGTGGAGTACCCACTCCCCCGGATGGAAAGTCTGACGACTCAGATAATCCGCCTCCCAGTTGTCTACTCCTGGGATGTGAATTGCAGATAAATGGCAGGAGAGATCCTCCGCCCATTTGATGATCTTGGATACCTCTCTCATCGCCAAGGAACTCTTTGTTCCTCCCTGATGGTTGATGTAAGCTACAGTCGTCATGTTGTCTGACTGGAATCTTATGAATCCGGCCTTCGCTAGTTGAGGCCAACCCCGGAAAGCATTGAATATCGCTCTCAGTTCCAGGAAGTTTATCGGGAGAAAAGACTCTTCCCGAGACCATAGACCCTGAGCTTTCAGGGAATCCCAGACCGTGCCCCAGCCTAATAGACTGGCGTCGGTCGTGACAATGACCCACTCTGGTCTGCGGAAACTCATTCCCTGAGACAGGTGATCCTGTGACAACCACCAACGGAGTGAGTCTCTGGTCATCTGGTCTACTTAAATCTTTGGAGACAAGTCTGTATAGTCCCCATTCCACTGCTTGAGCATGCACATTTGTAATGGTCTTAGATGAATTCGAGCAAAAGGAACTATGTCCATTGCTGCAACCATCAACCCTACTACTTCCATGCACTGAGCCATGGAAGGCTGCAGAATAGAGTGAAGAACTTGACAAGCGTTTAGAAGCTTTGACTTTCTGACTTGTCAGGAAGATCTTCATTTTTAAAGAATCTATTATCGTTCCCAAGAAGGGAACTCTTGTCGACGGAGACAGGGAACTCTTTTCTACGTTCACCTTCCACCTGTGAGATCTGAGAAAGGCTAGAACAATGTCTGTATGAGCCTTTGCTTTGGAAAGAGACGACGTTTGGATTAGAATGTCGTCCAGATAAGGTGCCACTGCAATACCCCTTGGTCTTAGAACCGCTAGAAGGGACCCTAGCACCTTTGTGAAAATCCTTGGATGATATTTGTGGATAGGAATATGTAGATACGCATCCTTTAAATCCACGGTAGTCATAAATTGACCCTCCTGGATTGAAGGTAAAATTGTTCGAATGGTTTCCATTTTGAACGATGGAACTCTGAGAAATTTGTTTAGAATTTTTAAATTCAGAATTGGTCTGAAAGTTCCCTCTTTTTTGGGAACTACAAACAGATTTGAGTAAAACCCCTGACCTTGTTCCACAGTTGGAACTGGGTGTATTACTCCCCTCTTTAACAGGTCTTCTACACAATGTAAGAATGCCTGTCTCTTTATTTGGTTTGAAGATAAGTGAGACATGTGGAACCTTCCCCTTGAGGGTAGTTCCTTGAATTCCAGAAGAAAACCCTGAGAGACTATTTCTAGTGCCCAGGGATCTAAACATCTCTTGCCCAAGCCTGAGCAAAGAGAGAGAGTCTGCCCCCTACAAGATCCGGTCCCAGATCGGGGGCTACCCCTTCATGCTGTTTTGGTAGCAGCAGCAGGCTTCTTGGCCTGTTTACCCTTGTTCCAGCCTTGCATTGATTTCCAAGCTGGTTTAGTCTGGGAAGCGTTACCCTCTAGTCTAGAGGCTGCCGAGTTGGAAGCCGGTCCGTTCCTGAAATTGCGAAAGGAACGAAAATTGGACTTATTCTTAGCCTTGAAAGGTTTATCTTGTGGGAGGGCATGGCCCTTTCCCCCAGAGATGTCTGAAATAATCTTTCAATTCTGGCCCAAAAAGGGTCTTACCCTTGAAATATTAAGCAATTTTGTCTTGGAAGATACATCCGCCGACCAAGACTTTAGCCAGAGCGCTCTGCGCGCCACAATTGTAAACCCTGAATTTTTCGCCGCTAACCTCGCTAACTGCAAAACGGCGTCTAAAATAAAGGAATTCGCTAACTTAAGTGCGTGAATTCTGTCCATGACTTCCTAATACGGAGTCTCCCTACTGAGCGACTTTTCCAGTTCCTCAAACTAGAACCATGCCGCTGTAGTGACAGGAATAATGCACGAAAACATAATTTATGCTTACCTGATAAATTCCTTTCTTCTGTAGTGTGATCAGTCCACGGGTCATCATTACTTCTGGGATATTACTCCTCCCCAACAGGAAGTGCAAGAGGATTCACCCAGCAGAGCTGCATATAGCTCCTCCCCTCTACGTCACTCCCAGTCATTCGACCAAGGACCAACGAGAAAGGAAAAGCCAAGGGTGAAGTGGTGACTGGAGTATAAATCAAAAAATATTTACCTGCCTTAAAAACAGGGCGGGCCGTGGACTGATCACACTACAGAAGAAAGGAATTTATCAGGTAAGCATAAATTATGTTTTCTTCTGTTAAGTGTGATCAGTCCACGGGTCATCATTACTTCTGGGATACCAATACCAAAGCAAAAGTACACGGATGACGGGAGGGATAGGCAGGCTCTTTATACAGAAGGAACCACTGCCTGAAGAACCTTTCTCCCAAAAATAGCCTCCGATGAAGCAAAAGTGTCAAATTTGTAAAATTTGGAAAAAGTATGAAGCGAAGACCAAGTTGCAGCCTTGCAAATCTGTTCAACAGAGGCCTCATTCTTGAAGGCCCAAGTGGAAGCCACAGCTCTAGTAGAATGAGCTGTAATTCTTTCAGGAGGCTGCTGTCCAGCAGTCTCATAAGCTAAACGAATTATGCTACGAAGCCAAAAAGAAAGAGAGGTAGCGGAAGCTTTTTGACCTCTCCTCTGCCCAGAGTAAATGGCCAACAGAGAAGACGTTTGTCGAAATTCCTTAGTTGCCTGTAAGTAAAATTTTAGAGCACGGACTACATCCAGGTTGTGCAGTAGACGTTCCTTCTTTGAAGAAGGATTTGGGCATAAGGAAGGAACAACAATCTCTTGATTGATATTCCTGTTAGTAACTACCTTAGGTAAGAACCCAGGTTTAGTACGCAGGACTACCTTATCCGAATGAAAAATCAAATAAGGAGAATCACAATGTAAGGCTGATAATTCAGAGACTCTTCGAGCCGAGGAAATAGCCATTAAAAATAGAACTTTCCAAGATAACAACTTTATATCAATGGAATGAAGGGGTTCAAACGGAACGCCCTGTAAAACATTAAGAACAAGGTTTAAACTCCATGGTGGAGCAACAGTTTTAAACACAGGCTTAATTCTGGCCAAAGCCTGACAAAAAGCCTGGACGTCAGGAACTTCTGACAGACGTTTGTGTAACAGAATGGACAGAGCTGAGATCTGTCCCTCTAATGAACTAGCAGATAAACCCTTTTCTAAACCTTCTTGTAGAAAAGACAATATCCTAGGAATCCTAACCTTACTCCAAGAGTAACCTTTGGATTCACACCAATATAGGTATTTACGCCATATCTTATGGTAAATCTTTCTGGTAACAGGTTTCCTAGCCTGTATTAAGGTATCAATAACTGACTCAGAAAATCCACGTCTTGATAAAATCAAGCGTTCAATTTCCAAGCAGTCAGCTTCAGAGAAGTTAGATTTTGATGTTTGAAGGGACCCTGTATCAGAAGGTCCTGTTTCAGAGGTAGAGACCAAGGTGGACAGGATGACATGTCCACCAGGTCTGCATACCAAGTCCTGCGTGGCCACGCAGGTGCTATTAGAATCACTGATGCTCTCTCTTGTTTGATTCTGGCAATCAATCGAGGAAGCAACGGGAAGGGTGGAAACACGTAAGCCATCCTGAAGTCCCAAGGTGCTGTCAGAGCATCTATCAGGACTGCTCCTGGATCCCTGGATCTGGACCCGTAACGAGGAAGCTTGGCGTTCTGTCGAGACGCCATGAGATCTATCTCTGGTTTGCCCCAACGTCGAAGTATTTGGGCAAAGACCTCCGGATGAAGTTCCCACTCCCCCGGATGAAAAGTCTGACGACTTAAGAAATCCGCCTCCCAGTTCTCCACTCCCGGGATGTGGATTGCTGACAGGTGGCAAGAGTGAGACTCTGCCCAGCAAATTATCTTTGATACTTCCATCATAGCTAGGGAGCTTCTTGTCCCTCCCTGATGGTTGATGTAAGCTACAGTCGTGATGTTGTCCGACTGAAACCTGATGAACCCCCGAGTTGTCAACTGGGGCCAAGCCAGGAGGGCATTGAGAACTGCTCTCAATTCCAGAATGTTTATTGGCAGGAGACTCTCCTCCTGACTCCATTGTCCCTGAGCCTTCAGAGAATTCCAGACGGCACCCCAACCTAGAAGGCTGGCGTCTGTTGTTACAATTGTCCAGTCTGGTCTGCTGAATGGCATCCCCCTGGACAGATGTGGCCGAGAAAGCCACCATAGAAGAGAATTTCTGGTCTCTTGATCCAGATTCAGAGAAGGGGATAAGTCTGAGTAATCCCCATTCCACTGACTTAGCATGCACAGTTGCAGTGGTCTGAGGTGTAAGCGTGCAAAGGGTACTATGTCCATTGCCGCTACCATTAAGCCGATTACCTCCATGCATTGAGCCACTGACGGGTGTTGAATGGAATGAAGGGTGCGGCAAGCACTTTGAAGTCTTGTTAGCCTGTCCTCTGTCAGGTAAATCTTCATTTCTACAGAATCTATAAGAGTCCCCAGGAAGGGAACTCTTGTGAGTGGAACGAGTGAACTTTTCTTTTCGTTCACCTTCCATCCATGTGACCTTAGAAATGCCAGCACTAACTCTGTATGAGACTAGGCAGTTTGAAAGCTTGAAGCTTGTATCAGAATGTCGTCTAGGTATGGAGCTACCGAGATTCCCCGCGGTCTTAGTACCGCCAGAAGAGCACCCAGAACCTTTGTGAAGATTCTTGGAGCTGTAGCCAATCCGAATGGAAGAGCCACAAACTGGTAATGCCTGTCTAGGAAGGCAAACCTTAGGTACCGATAATGATCTTTGTGAATCGGTATGTGAAGGTAAGCATCTTTTAAATCTACAGTGGTCATGTATTGACCCTCTTGGATCATAGGTAAAATTGTCCGAATAGTCTCCATCTTGAACGATGGAACTCTTAGGAATTTGTTTAGGATCTTTAAGTCCAGGATTGGTCTGAAAGTTCCCTCTTTTTTGGGAACCACAAACAGATTTGAGTAAAACCCCTGTCCCTGTTCCGATCGTGGAACTGGATGGATTACTCCCATTAACAAGAGCTCTTGTACGCAGCGTAGAAACGCCTCTTTCTTTGTCTGGATTGTTGACAATCTTGACAGATGAAATCTCTCTCTTGGAGGAGAGTATTTGAAGTCCAGAAGGTATCCCTGAGATATTATCTCTAGCGCCCAGGGATCCTGAACATCTCTTGCCCAAGCCTGGGCGAAGAGAGAAAGTCTGCCCCCCACTAGATCCGATCCCGGATCGGGGGCCCTCAATTCATGCTGTTTTAGGGGCAGCAGCAGGTTTCCTAGTCTGCTTGCCCTTGTTCCAGGACTGGTTAGGTTTCCAGCCTTGTCTGTAGCGAGCAACAGCTCCTTCCTGTTTTGGTGCAGAGGAAGTTGATGCTGCTCCTGCTTTGAAATTACGAAAGGAACGAAAATTAGACTGTCTAGTCTTGGCTTTGTCCTGAGGCAGGGCATGGCCTTTACCTCCTGTAATGTCAGCGATAATCTCTTTCAACCCGGTCCCGAATAAGGTCTGCCCTTTGAAAGGTATATTAAGCAATTTAGACTTAGAAGTAACATCAGCTGACCAGGATTTTAGCCACAGCGCCCTGCGTGCCTGAATGGCGAATCCTGAATTTTTCGCCGTAAGTTTAGTAAGATGTACTACGGCCTCCGAAATGAATGAATTAGCTAGTTTAAGGACTCTAAGCCTGTCCGTAATGTCGTCCAGAGTAGCTGAACCAATGTTCTCTTCCAGAGACTCAATCCAGAATGCCGCTGCAGCCGTGATCGGCGCAATGCATGCAAGGGGTTGCAATATAAAACCTTGTTGAACAAACATTTTCTTAAGGTAACCCTCTAACTTTTTATCCATTGGATCTGAAAAAGCACAGCTATCCTCCACCGGGATAGTGGTACGCTTAGCTAAGGTAGAAACTGCTCCCTCCACCTTAGGGACCGTTTGCCATAAGTCCCTTGTGGTGGCGTCTATTGGAAACATTTTTCTAAATATCGGAGGGGGTGAGAACGGCACACCGGGTCTATCCCACTCCTTAGTAACAATTTCAGTAAGTCTCTTAGGTATAGGAAAAACCTCAGTACTCGTCGGTACCGCAAAATATTTATCCAACCTACACATTTTCTCTGGTATTGCAACTGTGTTACAATCATTCAGAGCCGCTAACACCTCCCCTAGTAATACACGGAGGTTTTCCAGTTTAAATTTAAAATTTGAAATATCTGAATCCAGTCTGTTTGGATCAGAACCGTCACCCACAGAATGAAGTTCTCCGTCCTCATGTTCTGCCACCTGTGACGCAGTGTCTGACATGGCCCTAATATTATCAGCGCACTCTGTTCTCACCCCAGAGTGATCACGCTTATCTCTTAGTTCTGGTAATTTAGCCAAAACCTCAGTCATAACAGTAGCCATATCCTGTAATGTGATTTGTAATGGCCGCCCAGATGTACTCGGCGCTACAATATCACGCACCTCCCTCTGAGCGGGAGATGTAGGTACTGACACGTGAGGCGAGTTAGTCGGCATAACTCTCCCCTCGTTGTTTGGTGAAATTTGTTCAATTTGTACAGATTGACTTTTATTTAAAGTAGCATCAATACAGTTAGTACATAAATTTCTATTGGGCTCCACTTTGGCATTGCAACAAATGACACAGGTATCATCCTCTGAATCAGACATGTTTAACACACTAGCAAATAAACTTGCAACTTGGAAATACAATTCAATTAGAATAATATTAAAATGTACTGTGCCTTTAAGAAGCACAGAAGATCTATGACAGTTGAAAATTAATAAATTGAAACAGTTATAGCCTCAATCCTTGTAAACAACACAACTTTAGCAAAGGTTTAATTCTGAAAGCAGGAAACAAATTACAGAATAAACGTTTTTTATCTCAGTCAAACTATAATTCTCACAGCTCTGCTGAGAGAAATTACCTCCCTCAAAATAAGTTTTGAAGACCCCTGAGCTCTGTAGAGATGAACCGGATCATGCAGGGAATACAATGAGTTGCTGACTGAAATATTTGATGCATAGAAAAAGCGCCAAAAAACGGCCCCTCCCCCTCACACACAGCAGTGAGGGAGAACAGAAACTGTCAGAAAAACAGATTAAGCAACTGCCAAGTGGAAAAATAGTGCCCAAACATTTATTCACACAGTACCTCAGCAAATGAAAACGATTTTACATTCCAGCAAAAACGTTAAACATAATCTCTAGTTATTAAACAGCTTTATGTATTTCTTACAGTGTAATTCTAGTGAAGTACCATTCCCCAGAATACTGAAGTGTAAAGTATACATACATGACATTATATCGGTATGGCAGGATTTTCTCATCAATTCCATTGTCAGAAAATAAAAACTGCTACATACCTCTATGCAGATTCATCTGCCCGCTGTCCCCTGATCTGAAGTTTACCTCACTCCTCAGATGGCCGAGAACAGCAATATGATCTTAACTACTCCGGCTAAAATCATAGCAAAACTCTGGTAGATTCTTCTTCAAACTCTGCCAGAGAGGTAATAACACACTCCGGTGCTATTTTAAAATAACAAACTTTTGATTGAAGATATAAAACTAAGTATAATCACCATAGTCCTCTCACACATCCTATCTAGTCGTTGGGTGCAAGAGAATGACTGGGAGTGACGTAGAGGGGAGGAGCTATATGCAGCTCTGCTGGGTGAATCCTCTTGCACTTCCTGTTGGGGAGGAGTAATATCCCAGAAGTAATGATGACCCGTGGACTGATCACACTTAACAGAAGAAATAGGTTGAAGGAGTTATCCTTGCTGTACAAAAATCTTTTTAAGCAAACCCTCCAATTTCTTTCATGTAATTAGCAAGAGTCCATGAGCTAGTGACGTATGGGATATACATTCCTACCAGGAGGGGCAAAGTTTCCCAAACCTCAAAATGCCTATAAATACACCCCTCACCACACCCACAATTCAGTTTTACAAACTTTGCCTCCGATGGAGGTGGTGAAGTAAGTTTGTGCTAGATTCTACGTTGATATGCGCTCCGCAGCAAGTTGGAGCCCGGTTTTCCTCTCAGCGTACAGTGAATGTCAGAGGGATGTGAGGAGAGTATTGCCTATTTGAATGCAGTGATCTCCTTCTACGGGGTCTATTTCATAGGTTCTCTGTTATCGGTCATAGAGATTCATCTCTTACCTCCCTTTTCAGATCGACGATATACTCTTATATATACCATTACCTCTGCTGATTCTCGTTTCAGTACTGGTTTGGCTATCTGCTATATGTAGATGAGTGTCCTGGGGTAAGTAAGTCTTATTTTCTGTGACACTCCAAGCTATGGTTGGGCACTTTGTTTATAAAGTTCTAAATATATGTATTCAAACATTTATTTGCCTTGACTCAGAATGTTCAACTTTCCTTATTTTCAGACAGTCAGTTTCATATTTGGGATAATGCATTTTGATTTGACCATTTTTTCTTACCTTAAAATTTGACTTTTTCCCTGTGGGCTGTTAGGCTCGCGGGGGCTGAAAATGCTTCATTTTATTGCGTCATTCTTGGCGCGGACTTTTTTGGCGCAAAAATTCTATTTCCGTTTCCGGCGTCATACGTATCGCCGGAAGTTGCGTCATTCTTTGACGTTATTTCGCGCCAAAAATGTCGGCGTTCCGGATGTGGCGTCATTTTTGGCGCCAAAAAGCATTTAGGCGCCAAATAATGTGGGCGTCTTATTTGGCGCGAAAATATATGGGCGTCGCTTTTGTCTCCACATTATTTAAGTCTCATTTTTTATTGCTTCTGGTTGCTAGAAGCTTGTTCTTTGGCATTCTTTCCCATTCCTGAAACTGTCATTTAAGGAATTTGATCAATTTTGCTTTATATGTTGTTTTTTCTCTTACATATTGCAAGATGTCTCACGTTGCATCTGAGCCAGAAGATACTACAGGAAAATCGCTGTCAAGTGCTGAATCTACCAAAGCTAAGTGTATCTGCTGTAAACTTTTGGTAGCTATTTCTCCAGCTGTTGTTTGTATTGATTGTCATGACAAACTTGTTAAAGCAGATAATATTTCCTTTAGTAAAGTACCATTGCCTGTTGCAGTTCCCTCAACATCTAAGGTGCAGAATGTTCCTGATAATATTAGAGATTTTGTTTCTGAATCCATAAAGAAGGCTATGTCTGTTATTTCTCCTTCTAGTAAACGTAAAAAATATTTTAAAACTTCTCTCCCTACAGATGAATTTTTAAATGAACATCATCATTCTGATTCTGATGACTCCTCTGGTTCAGAGGATTCTGTCTCTGAGGTTGATGCTGATAAATCTTCATATTTATTTAAAATGGAATTTATTCGTTCTTTACTTAAAGAAGTTCTAATTGCTTTAGAAATAGAGGATTCTGGTCCTCTTGATACTAATTCTAAACGTTTAGATAAGGTATTTAAAGCTCCTGTGGTTATTCCAGAAGTTTTTCCTATTCCTAATGCTATTTCTGCAGTAATTTCCAAAGAATGGGATAAATTGGGTAATTCATTTACTCCTTCTAAACGTTTTAAGCATTTATATCCTGTGCCGTCTGACAGATTAGAATTTTGGGACAAAATCCCTAAAGTTGATGGGGCTATTTCTACCCTTGCTAAACGTACTACTATTCCTACGTCAGATGGTACTTCGTTTAAGGATCCTCTAGATAGGAAAATTGAGTCCTTTCTAAGAAAAGCTTATCTGTGTTCAGGTAATCTTCTTAGACCTGCTATATATTTGGCTGATGTTGCTGCAGCTTCAACTTTTTGGTTGGAAACTTTAGCGCAACAAGTAACACATCGTGATTCTCATGACATTATTATTCTTCTTCAGCATGCTAATAATTTTATCTGTGATGCCATTTTTGATATTATCAGAGTTGATGTCAGGTTTATGTCTCTAGCTATTTTAGCTAGAAGAGCTTTATGGCTTAAAACTTGGAATGCTGATATGGCTTCTAAATCAACTTTACTTTCTATTTCTTTCCAGGGTAACAAATTATTTGGTTCTCAGTTGGATTCCATCATTTCAACTGTTACTGGTGGGAAAGGAACTTTTTTACCACAGGATAAAAAATCTAAAGGTAAAAGCAGAGCTAATAATCGTTTTCGTTCCTTTCGTTTCAACAAAGAACAAAAGCCTGATCCTTCATCCTCAGGAGCAGTTTCAGTTTGGAAACCATCTCCAGTCTGGAATAAATTCAAGCCAGCTAGAAAGGCAAAGCCTGCTTCTAAGTCCACATGAAGGTGCGGCCCTCATTCCAGCTCAGCTGGTAGGGGGCAGGTTACGTTTTTTCAAGGAAATTTGGATCAATTCTGTTCACAATCTTTGGATTCAGAACATTGTTTCAGAAGGGTACAGAATTGGTTTCAAGATAAGACCTCCTGCAAAGAGATTTTTTCTTTCCCGTGTCCCAGTAAATCCAGTAAAAGCTCAAGCATTTCTGAAATGTGTTTCAGATCTAGAGTTGACTGGAGTAATTATGCCAGTTCCAGTTCAGGAACAGGGGATGGGGTTTTATTCAAATCTCTTCATTGTACCAAAGAAGGAGAATTCCTTCAGACCAGTTCTGGATCTAAAAATATTGAATCGTTATGTAAGGATACCAACGTTCAAAATGGTAACTGTAAGGACTATCTTGCCTTTTGTTCAGCAAGGGAGTTATATGTCCACAATAGATTTACAGGATGCATATCTGCATATTCCGATTCATCCAGATCATTTTCAGTTCCTGAGATTCTCTTTTCTGGACAAGCATTACCAGTTTGTGGCTCTGCCGTTTGGCCTAGCTACAGCTCCAAGAATTTTTACAAAGGTTCTCGGTGCCCTTCTGTCTGTAATCAGAGAACAGGGTATTGTGGTATTTCCTTATTTGGACGATATCTTGGTACTTGCTCAGTCTTTACATTTAGCAGAATCTCATACGAATCGACTTGTGTTGTTTCTTCAAGATCATGGTTGGAGGATCAATTTACCAAAAAGTTCTTTGATTCCTCAGACAAGGGTAACCTTTCTGGGTTTCCAGATGGATTCAGTGTCCATGACTCTGTCTTTAACAGACAAGAGACGTCTAAAATTGATTGCAGCTTGTCGAAACCTTCAGTCACAATCATTCCCTTCGGTAGCCTTATGCATGGAAATTCTAGGTCTTATGACTGCTGCATCGGACGCGATCCCCTTTGCTCGTTTTCACATGCGACCTCTTCAGCTCTGTATGCTGAAGCAATGGTGCAAGGATTACACGAAGATATCTCAAACAATATCTTTAAAACCGATTGTTCGGCACTCTCTAACATGGTGGACAGATCACCATCGTTTAATTCAGGGGGCTTCTTTTGTGCTTCCGACCTGGACTGTAATTTCAACAGATGCAAGTCTCAAGGGTTGGGGAGCTGTGTGGGGATCTCTGACGGCACAGGGAGTTTGGGAATCTCAGGAGGTGAGATTACCTATCAATATCTTGGAACTCCGTGCAATTTTCAGAGCTCTTCAGTTTTGGCCTCTTCTGAAGAGAGAATCGTTCATTTGTTTTCAGACAGACAATGTCACAACTGTGGCATACATCAATCATCAAGGAGGGACTCACAGTCCTCTGGCTATGAAAGAAGTATCTCGAATTTTGGTTTGGGCGGAATCCAGCTCCTGTCTAATCTCTGCGGTTCATATCCCAGGTGTAGACAATTGGGAAGCGGATTATCTCAGTCGCCAAACGTTGCATCCGGGCGAATGGTCTCTTCACCCAGAGGTATTTCTTCAGATTGTTCAAATGTGGGGGCTTCCAGAAATAGATCTGATGGCGTCCCATCTAAACAAGAAACTTCCCAGGTATCTGTCCAGATCCCGGGATCCTCAGGCGGAGGCAGTGGATGCATTATCACTTCCTTGGAAGTATCATCCTGCCTATATCTTTCCGCCTCTAGTTCTTCTTCCAAGAGTGATCTCCAAGATTCTGAAGGAATGCTCGTTTGTTCTGCTGGTAGCTCCAGCATGGCCTCACAGGTTTTGGTATGCGGATCTTGTCCGGATGGCCTCTTGCCAACCGTGGACTCTTCCGTTAAGACCAGACCTTCTGTCACAAG
This sequence comes from Bombina bombina, assembly GCF_027579735.1. Lineage (NCBI taxonomy): Eukaryota > Metazoa > Chordata > Amphibia > Anura > Bombinatoridae > Bombina > Bombina bombina. Next base: position 105,643,319 of record NC_069507.1, read on the forward strand.
GTCCTTTTTTCCATCAGGATCTGAAATCCTTAAATTTAAAGGTATGGAGATTGAACGCTTGATTCTTGGTCAAAGAGGTTTCTCTGACTCTGTGATTAATACTATGTTACAGGCCCGTAAATCTGTATCTCGAGAGATATATTATAGAGTCTGGAAGACTTATATTTCTTGGTGTCTTTCTCATCATTTTTCTTGGCATTCTTTTAGAATACCGAGAATTTTACAGTTTCTTCAGGATGGTTTAGATAAGGGTTTGTCCGCAAGTTCTTTGAAAGGACAAATCTCTGCTCTTTCTGTTCTTTTTCACAGAAAGATTGCTATTTTTCCTGATATTCATTGTTTTGTACAAGCTTTGGTTCGTATAAAACCTGTCATTAAGTCAATTTCTCCTCCTTGGAGTTTGAATTTGGTTCTGGGAGCTCTTCAAGCTCCTCCGTTTGAACCTATGCATTCATTGGACATTAAATTACTTTCTTGGAAAGTTTTGTTCCTTTTGGCCATCTCTTCTGCCAGAAGAGTTTCTGAATTATCTGCTCTTTCTTGTGAGTCTCCTTTTCTGATTTTTCATCAGGATAAGGCGGTGTTGCGAACTTCTTTTGAATTTTTACCTAAAGTTGTGAATTCCAACAACATTAGTAGAGAAATTGTGGTTCCTTCATTATGTCCTAATCCTAAGAATTCTAAGGAGAAATCGTTGCATTCTTTGGATGTTGTTAGAGCTTTGAAATATTATGTTGAAGCTACGAAATCTTTCCGTAAGACTTCTAGTCTATTTGTTATCTTTTCCGGTTCTAGAAAAGGCCAGAAAGCTTCTGCCATTTCTTTGGCATCTTGGTTGAAATCTTTAATTCATCTTGCCTATGTTGAGTCGGGTAAAATTCCGCCTCAGAGAATTACAGCTCATTCTACTAGGTCAGTATCTACTTCCTGGGCGTTTAGGAATGAAGCTTCGGTTGACCAGATCTGCAAAGCAGCAACTTGGTCCTCTTTGCATACTTTTACTAAATTCTACCATTTTGATGTATTTTCTTCTTCTGAAGCAGTTTTTGGTAGAAAAGTACTTCAGGCAGCGGTTTCAGTTTGAATCTTCTGCTTATGTTTTTCGTTAAACTTTATTTTGGGTGTGGATTATTTTCAGCAGGAATTGGCTGTCTTTATTTTATCCCTCCCTCTCTAGTGACTCTTGTGTGGAAAGATCCACATCTTGGGTAGTCATTATCCCATACGTCACTAGCTCATGGACTCTTGCTAATTACATGAAAGAAAACATAATTTATGTAAGAACTTACCTGATAAATTCATTTCTTTCATATTAGCAAGAGTCCATGAGGCCCGCCCTTTTTTTGTGGTGGTTATGATTTTATATAAAGCACAATTATTCCAATTCCTTATTTTATATGCTTTCGCACTTTTTTATCACCCCACTTCTTGGCTATTCGTTAAACTGAATTGTGGGTGTGGTGAGGGGTGTATTTATAGGCATTTTGAGGTTTGGGAAACTTTGCCCCTCCTGGTAGGAATGTATATCCCATACGTCACTAGCTCATGGACTCTTGCTAATATGAAAGAAATGAATTTATCAGGTAAGTTCTTACATAAATTATGTTTTTTTATCCATAGGATCTTTGAAAGCACAATTGTCCTCAATAGGAAAGGTTGTGCGCTTGGCTAGAGTAGAAACCGCCCCCTCGACCTTAGGGACTGTTTGCCATGTGTCCTTCCTGGGGTCGACCATAGGGAACAATTTCTTAAATATAGGAGGAGGGACAAAAGGTATGCCTGGGTTCTCCCACTCCTTATACACTATGTCCGCCAACCGTTTAGGTATCGGAAAAGCATCAGGCTGCACCGGGACCTCAAGGAACTTGTCCATCTTGCACAATTTTTCTGGGATGACCAGATTGTCACAATCATCCAGAGTAGATAGCACCTCCTTAAGTAATGCGCGGAGATGCTCTAATTTAAATGTCACAACATCAGGTTCTGCCTGCTGAGAAATTCTTCCTATCAGAAATTTCCCCATCTGACAAACCCTCCCTCACTGCCACTTCAGATTGGTGTGAGGGTATGACAGAAAAATTATCATCAGCGCCCTCCTGCTCTACAGTGTTTAAAACAGAGCAATCGCGCTTTCTCTGAAATGCTGGCATTTTGGATAAAATATTAGCTATGGAGTTATCCATTACTGCCGTCAATCGCTGCATAGTAACAAGCATTGGCGCGCTAGAAGTACTAGGGGTCGCCTGCGCAGGCATAACTGGTATAGACACAGAAGGAGATGATGTAGAACTATGTCTACTTCCTTCTAGATAGCACCTCCTTATCTGAGGAATCATCCTGGGCAACTTTATTTGTGACAGTACTGTCCTTACTTTGTTTGGACGCTATGGCACAATTATCACACATATTTGAAGGGGGAACCACATTGGCTACCATACATACAGAACATGATCTATCTGAAGGTACAGACATGTTAAACAGGCTTAAACTGGTTAATAAAGCACAAAAACCGTTTTAAAACAAAACCGTTACTGTCTCTTTAAATGTTAAACAGGGCACACTTTATTACTGAATATGTGAAAAACTATGAAGGAATTATCCAATCTTTACCAAATTTTCACCACAGTGTCTTAATGCATTCAAAGTATTGCACCCCAATTTGTTAGCTGTTAACCCTTAAAATGTTGAAACCGGAGCCGTTTACAATTTTAACCCCCTTACAGTCCCAGCCACAGCCTTTGCTGCGACTTCACCAATCCCAGGGGGGTATATGATACCAAATGAAGCCTTCTAGGAATGTTTTTAGTGGATTCCAGACCCTCACACATGCAGCTGCATGTACGGTACTCAAAAGTAACTGAGCAATAATGGCGCGAAAATGAGGCTCTGCCTACTACAGAGAAAGGCCCTTCCTGACTGGGAAGGTGTCTTAACAAGTGCCTGGTGCTAAAAATGTTCCCCAATGTTATAAAAGTGTGAAATTCAACTTCAAACTGCATATAATACTTAAATAAAGCAATCGATTTAGCCCCTAAAAGTGTCTATCAGTTTACAGCCCATAATAAGCCCTTTATTCTGTTTGAGACTAAGAAAATGGCTTACCGATCCCCATGAGGGAAAAATGACAGCCTTCCAGCATTACACAATCTTGTTAGAAAAATGGCTAGTCATACCTTGAGCAGAAAAGTCTGCAAACTGTTCCCCCCAACTGAAGTTCTCTCAGCTCAACAGTCCTGTGTGGGAACAGCAATTGATTTTAGTTACTGCTGCTAAAATCATACACCTCTTATAAACAGAACTCTTCATCTCTTTCTGTTTCAGAGTAAATAGTACATACCAGCACTATTTTAAAATAACAAACTCTTGATAGAAGAATAAAAAACTACAACTAAACACCACAAACTCCTCACCATCCCAGAGGAGATGCTACTTGTTCAGAGCGGCAAGGAGAATGACTGGGGGGCGGAGCCTGGGAGGGACTATATGGACAGCTCTTGCCGTGTGCTCTCCTTGCCTTTCCCTGTGGGGGAGGAGAATATCCCACAAGTAATGGATGACACCGTAGACCGGACACACCAATGTTGGAGAAACAAACTTTAATCACAAGTCAGCATGAAGGGACGGCCCCCTTTCCAGAGTATTCTCTGGTAGGGGAGCAGATTGATTAGATTTCAGGAAGCCTGCCGCAGATCAGTTCAGGATCCCTGGGTTCTCAACCTTATTTCCCAGGGTTACCACATAGGATGTTGCACCAGGCCTCCTTGGGAGCGGTTTCATTTGTCTCATGTTCCGAAGGAGTCTCAAAAGGCAGCTGCCTTAAATATTTTCAATGTTTATTACAAAATGAATCAATATTGGCAAAAGTTTACCTCAATATTGGGTCAAATTAGCTGCCGGGTGATCCACGTATTAAAATGGTCCTATGGAGAACACTGCTCCGTAACTTATTGCGCAATCCATGGTCATTGGGCACATTAAATTACTTACCTTGGCAGAGGATTACATAAAGGGACAGCCTACTTGAATTTTTTTTATTTATTTTTTTAAAAGATAAATAACACCTTTAGTATCCATTCCCCAGCTTTGTATAAACAACATTGTTATATTAATATACTTTATAAGCTCTAAGTATGCCTGTTTCTAAGCCCCTGCAGGCTGCCACTTATTTCAGTACTTTTTAATAGCTTTTTAAATATTGAACAACAGCCAGACAGTGCTAGTTCATGTGTGCCACATAGATAACATTGTGTTCACTCTCTTGGAGAATGAAAATGGTTATACAAGAACCAGCACTGATTGGCTAAAATACAAGGTTCTAAAAAGCTCTGAGATAAGGGGCAGTCTGCAGGTGCTTAGATACAGGTAATCATAGAGGTAAAAAGTATATTAATATAACAGTGGTGGTTATGTAAAACTAGGGAATGGGTAATAAAGGGATTATCCATCTTTTTAAACAATTTTCATGTAGGCTGTACCTTTAAAAAAAGGGACATTGAAGTCATTATTTCTTTGTGTCATATTTTAAAATGTTTAAACAGTGCTAGTTTTGTGTTTTTAGAGATTGCAGTCCCTTTAATATGGTCAAAGGAATACCAGTCTATATTAACAAAGCAGATATCACAAAACAGAGTACACAATTATTATTGCCTAGTAGCAAATTTCAAACAATTTTTTAAAAAGGCATTAAAGGACTTTCTGCTTACATTCCAGAGAACAAGGTAAATTGGTTATGGTACTATTGGACAGAAATACTACAGACAGGAACAACTGGAAAATCAGAAACTAATATCAAGAAACAAATGACAGAATGCTGTGAAATGCCACATAATTTACAGGTATGCTTACCTGATAAATTCTTTTCTTTTTTTTGGTAGTGAGAGCCCACAAATTCCTTTTCAGAACATATGGGAAATACTTCACTTGGACATCAGGAGGAGGCAAAGACACCCCAAACCGAGCAAACAGAGCATTGAAATATCCCTCCCACTTCCCTACCCTCTTAGTTCAAGCCGAGGATAAGGAAAAGTAGAGAGAGATAAAAGGGGTAAAAAGGTGCCATAAGACTGCCGCCACTACACTGTTCGTGGACTCTCACTACCAAGAAAGAAAATAATTTATCAGGTAAGCATAAATTATATTTCCTTTCTAATGGTAGTGAGAGTCTACACATTCCTATTCATAACTTATGGGAAACCAATACCCAAGCTATGGAGTCCACAAAAAAATAGGTAAGGCAGTCCCCAAGTACTAGGCACCACCGCCTTAAGAACCTTTCTCCCAAATGAAGCCTCAGTTGAGGCAAAGACATCAAACCGATAAAATTTTGTGAAAGTATGTAATGAGGACCAGATCTGTTTAACCGAAGCCTCCATCTTGAAGGACCTGGAAGTAGACACCTCACTAGTGGAATGTGCAGTAATCCAGGATGAAGGTTGCTGACCTGCCTCTAAATAAGCCATGCGAATCCGCCTTCTGAGCTAGAAAGATAAGAGAAACAGCTGTGGCATTCTGACCCTTGAGCTTATCAGAAAACAGAACAAACAAGGAAGATGGCCGAAAGTCCTTTGTAGCATGAAGATAAAACTTCAAAGCTCAAACATCCAGGATTATGCCACAACCTCACCTTGGAGGAAGGATTGGGGCAAAGATGGAACAACAATCTCCAGATTGATATTATGAGTTGAATCTACCTTAGGTAAAAACCCCATCTTTGTCTGAAGAACAGCCTTACCCAAATAGACAATTCCAAACCTCTATGAGCAGAGGAAATTACCACCAGAAACAACACTTTCCAAGATAATAACTTGATATCAATAGAATGCATAGGCTGAAACAGAGCCTGTGCGAGAACTCCAAGAACAAGATTATGACACCATGGAGGAGAAATAGGTCTGAAAGCAGGTCTAATTCTAGCTATAGATTGAACAAAAGACAGAACATCTGGCAAACAAGCCAACCTTTTATGCAACAATACAGAAAGAGCAGATCTGACCCTTAAGAGAACTAGCTGACAGACCTTTCTCCAGTCCATCCTGCAGTAACTGAAGAATATGCAGAATCTTCACTCTATGCCAAGAGAACCCATGTTCCGCACCAAGACAGTTAAGCAATCCACACCCTATAGTAAATACGTCTGGTAACTGGCTTACCTGCCTCAGTATCAATCACAGCCTCAGAGAATCTTCTCTGAAAGAAAAATAATATTTGTTCACTCTCCAAGCAGTCAGCCGCAGAGAATCGAGATTGTGATAGAAAAACAGACCTAGAGCCAGAAGGTCCGGCCTCTGAGAAAGCCACCATGGAGTAGACAGTTTCACAAGGTCTGCATACCAAGTCCTGCGCTGCCACGCAGGAGCTAACAGGATCGCTGATACTCCCTCCTGCTTGATACGAGCTATTATCTGAGGGAGCAGAACAACTGGAGGAAAAGAATAAACTTGCTGTTAAGGAGTCCACTGGCTCCACTTGAGGATCTCTCTATCTCAACCCGTATCTTGGCAGTTTGTCAATGAGATGAGAAGCCATAAGAACTCCGGGCACCCCGACCGACACATGATCTTGCAAAAAACCTCCTGTTTTAGAGACCATTCCCCGGAGTGAAGAGTCTGCCTACTCGGAAAATACACCTTCCAGTTCTCCACACCTGAAATGTGAACGGCTGAAATCTGGCATTGATATGTCTCTGCCCATTTAAGAATACCAGACACCTCCAGCATCCCCAGAGAGAGTTCCGCCCTGATGATTGACATAAGCTACCGTAGTGATGTTTTCCGATTTAAATTGAATATAAAACAGATGGAACTTAACTGGGGCCATGACAGTAGTGCATTGAAAATGGCCCCTTAGCTTCAGGACATTGATCAGAAGAGTCACCTCCTCTGACTGCTTAATTCCCTGAGCTCTCAGAGAGCCCCATACCACACCTCATCCTGTCAGACTCGCGTTTATTATAATTTCCCAGGATAGGTGCAGGAAGCGCATAACCTGAAGAATAGGTTCCTGAGATATCCACCAGGAAAGAGAGTTTCTGGACTCTTGATTCAGAGAGATTACCTGAGACAAATTTAAGTGATTCCCATTCCATTGTTTGAGCATACATAACAGTAAAGGTCTTAAATGAAAGTGGGCAAAAGGAATAGCATCCGATGCCACTACCATGCCACCTTCCATGCATTGAGCTACAGAAGAATGAGGAGTAGATTGTGACAGACAGGCAGACTGATGCTTCTCTCTGCGTTAGTCTGAGAGATAAATATGCATGCTCATAGAATCTATGACTATCCCTAGAAAGTTCACTCATGTTGGGAATGAGAGAGCTCTTTTCCAAGTTTAACTTCCATCCATGTGTCTGAAGACACCAGAGTAACTTCTCTTTGTCAGATGTTGCTAAATGAAAAGATAGTGCCTGAACCAAGATGTCGTCAAAGTATGGCGTCACAGCAACTCCCCATAGTCTGACTACAGCAAAAAGGGCCCCCCAGTACCTGGGAGCAGTAGCTAAACCGAATTGATGAGCCTTGAATTGGTAATGCCTGTACAGAAATGCAAAGTATATATATATATATATATATATATATATATATATATATATATATATATATATATATAAATATAACCAATGATCTGGGTGAATTGGAATATGAAGGTATGCATCCTTCAGATCTATGGTAGTATTAAATTTACCTTCCTGAATGAGAGGAATAATGGACCTGTTAGTTCCCATTTTAAAGGAAGGAACTCGTATAAAAATTTTGAGGCACTTTAGATCTAAGATGGGGCGAAAGGTTCCCTCCTTTTTGGGAACGATGACATGATTCCTTACTGTTGCTTTAAGTGAAATACCATTTCTCTTCCTTCAGTCAAACTCCTCCTATCCTGCCTATTTAAACCAGCACTTCACTACAGTCATTGCTTGATTATTTGCTCATTTGCCTAGGGATTTATTCCCTCTGTCCATAAGTAAATTTAAGCTAAGCTCTGTTATTTCAAGGTTTATTAAACCTTAGAGTTTATTTTCTGACATTGTCAGTATCCTTTGTTTACTTGTTCCTGAATTCAACTAATAACTCCTAAGACTTTCTAGTATTTACTTTTGCCAGCTAATTACCTTCAGCTACCAACAACCTGTGTTAGTGTTCATACGCTCCTCCTTCCAACAAGGGACTGTTTCAAGCGGATATCTGAGCAAAGTATTCATCTAGCAGGACGCCAAGATTCACAGCTGACAACGGAGGAACACTTCTGCTGACCTCTCAGCAACGGCTGCTTATCCGGTACCGGATCAGGTTAATTAATTTGCCTGAGATCAAGTTGCTACTATATAGATAAATATTAATTTTCCTTCTCAATTCTCATTAACTTGTTTATTGCTCAATTGCATACTATTCTTATAATGTTGCAACCATTTATTTTTTACACTTCATCAGCTGATTATATTTTACTTTATATCATATCTAATATATATTTCTTGGAGATACTTATTGATGCCAACTTTATTTCCTATAAGATATTATGTTAGTAGTCTTATTCCATTGCTTTAAGTTTGCAGCAAGTTTGTTACAAAATTTAAAGCTACAGCAACTGCTAAGTTTTACTTCAACTCTGAACTTCATTTCATTGTTGTATTATAACCAAGCTAAACAACTAAATTATAGTTCTAGGCAAGTCAATAGCACTATGCTATTCAGACATGGCAGTATAATACAGCCTTAAAAAAAAACAAAAAAAAAACATAATTTATGTAAGAACTTACCTGATAAATTCATTTCTTTCATATTGGCAAGAGTCCATGAGCTAGTGACGTATAGGATATACATTCCTACCAGGAGGGGCAAAGTTTCCCAAACCTCAAAATGCCTATAAATACACCCCTCACCACCCCCACAATTCAGTTTAACGAATAGCCAAGAAGTGGGGTGATAAGAAAGGAGCGAAAGCATCAACAAGGAATTGGAATAATTGTGCTTTATACAAAAAAATCATAACCACCACAAAAAAGGGTGGGTCTCATGGACTCTTGCCAATATGAAAGAAATGAATTTATCAGGTAAGTTCTTACATAAATTATGTTTTCTTTCATGTAATTGGCAAGAGTCAATGAGCTAGAGACGTATGGGATAACAAATACCAAAGATGTGGAACTCCACGCAAGAGTCACTAGAGAGGGAGGGATAAAATAAAGACAGCCAATTTAGCTGAAAAAACAATCCACAACTCAAATCAAAAGTTTTAATCCTTATAATGAAAAAAACTGAAATTATAAGCAGAAGAATCAGACTGAAACAGCTGCCTTAAGTACTTTTCTACCAAAAACTGCTTCAGAAGAAGAGAAAACATCAAAATGGTAGAATTTAGTAAAAGTATGCAAAGAAGACCAAGTTGCTGCTTTGCAAATCTGATCAACAGAAGCTTCATTCATAAAAGCCCAGGAAGTAGAAACTGACCTAGTCCAAAAGCTTTAACCAAGACGCCAAAGAAATGGCAGAAGCCTTCTGACCTTTCCTAAAACCAGAAAAGATAACAAATAGACTAGAAGTCTTTCTGAAATCTTAGTAGCTTCAACATAACATTTCAAAACTCTGACCACATCCAAAGAATGTAAGGATCTTTCCAAAGAATTCTTAGGATTTAGGACAAAAGGAAGGAACAATAATTCCTCTATTAATGTTGTTAGAATTCACAACTTGAAGTAAAAATTTAAATAAATACAGCAAAACCACCTTATCCTGATGAAAAATCAGAAAAGGAGACTCACAAGAAAGAGCAGATAATTCAAAAACTCTTCTAGCAGAAGAGATGGCCAAAAGGAACAATACATTCCATGAAAGTAATTCAATGTCCAAAGAATGCATATGCTCAAACGGAAGAGCCTGTTAAGCCCTCAGAACCAAATTAAGACTCCAAGGAGGAGAAATTGGCTTAATGACAGGCTTGATACGAACCAAAGCCTGAACAAAACAATGGATATCAGAAAGATTAGCAATTTTCTCTGTGAAACAGCACAGAAAGAGCAGAGATTTGTCCTTTCAAGGAACTTGCAGACAAAACCTTATGAAGAAACTATAAAATCCTAGGAATTCTAAAAGAATGCCAAGAGAAATTATGAGAAGAGCATCATAAGATGTAAGTCTTCCAAACTCGATAACAAATCTTTCTAGACACAGATTTACGAACCTGCAACATAGTATTAATCACTGGGTCAGAGAAACCTCTATGACTAAGCACTAAGCGTTTTAATTTCCATACCATCAAATTTAATAATTTGATTTCCTGACGGAAAAAACGAATCTTAAGATATAAGGTCTGGCCTAAATGGAAGTGACCAAGGTTGGCACATACGAACAAGAACCATATACCAAAACCTGAGCGGCCATGCTGGAGCCACCAGCAGCACAAACGATTGCTCCATGATGATTTTGAAAAATCACTCTTAAAAAGAAGACCCAGAAGGAGCAAAAATATAGGCAGATTGATAACTCCAAGGAAGTGTCAATGCATACACTGTTTCCGCCTGAGGATCTCCGGACCTGAAGTTTTCTTATTTAGATGAGATGCCATCAGAACTATTACTGGAAACCCTCACATCAGAACAATTTGAAAAAACACATCTGGGTAAAGAGACCATTCTCCCGGATGTAAAGCTTGATTGACAGAGATAATCCGCTTCCCAATTGTTTAAACCTGGGATATGGACCGCAGAAATTAGACAGGAGCTGGATTTAGCCCATGCAAGTATCCGAGATACTTCTTTCACAGCCTAAGGACTGAGAGTCCCACCCTGATGATTGACATACGCCACAGTTGTGACATTGTCTGTCTGAAAAACAATAACGTCTCTCTCTTCAAAAAGAAGCCAAAACTGACAAACTCTGAGAATGCACGGAGTTCCAAAATACTGAATGGTAATCTCGCCTCCTGAGATTTCCAAACCCCTTGTGCTGACAGATATCCCCAGACAGCCTCCCAACCTAAAAGACTCGCATCTGAAGTGATCAAGGTCCAGGTTGGATGAATCAAAGAGACCACCAGGTCAAAGATAGTTGAACATTGGAATTCAAAGATATTAAAAATGATATCCTAGAATCCCTGCACCATTAATTAAGCATAAAAAACTGGAAAGGTTTCATATGAAAATGAGCAAAGGGAATTGAATCCAATACTGCAGCCATGAGACCTAAAACTTCCATGCATATAGCTACTGAAGTAAATAATAGAGACTGAAGGTTCCGACAAACTGAACCCAATATAATTGTCTCCTGTCTGTTAGAGACAAAGACATTGACACAATCTATCTGGAAACCTAAAAAAGGTGACCCTTGTCTGAGCAACCAAGGATCTTTTGATAAAAAGATCCTCCAACCATGTCTTAGAAGAAACAACAAAAGTTGAATCGTATGAGATTCTGCTGAACAAAAAGACTGAGCCAGTACCACAAGATCGTCCAAATAAGGAAACACTGAGAACCTTGAAGATTCTCAGAGCTGTCGCTAGACCAGAAGGAAAAGCAACAAATTGGTAATGCTTGTCAAAAAAAAGAGAATCTCAGAAAATGAAAATAATCTGAATGAAAACAGAAGAAGATATGCATCTATTGTATCTATTGTAAACAAATAATGCCCTTATTGACCAAAAAGGCAGAATAGACCATATAAACACCATTCTGAAAGAAGGAACTCTTATATGACAAATCAAAAAGATTTTCTATCTTTGGGACAATGAATAGTTTTGAACAAAACCCCAAACCCTGTTCCTGAAATGGAACTGGTATGAATACCCCAGATAACTCCAGGTCTGAGCAGCGCCTTGAGACCCCAACGGGTAACCAGCCGCGCCTCACAAGTACCCAACACATACAGGTCTGAAGCATACTTCAGAAAAGTGTGAGCCTTTACTGGAATAGCTGGAATATGCTAGAGAGAAAAAAACTTCACAGGCGGTTTTACTCTGAATCCTATTCAGTACCCCAATCTAAGAAGTTTGGACCGAATTGAACCAAACAAATTTAAAAAAAAAAGTCAAAACCTGCCCCTTACCAGCTAAGCTGGAATAAAAAAAACGCACCTACATGCAAATTTGGGGGGCTGACTTTGATCTTTTAAATAGCTTAAATTCATTCCATGTTGAAGAAAGCTTCCAATTATAAACATGTTACTTGGGGAAGAATTAGGATTCCGTTCCTTATTAAGAACAAACTAATATAAGCTTAAGATTTACTCTTAGAACTCAATCTAGAAGCAACAAAAAACTCCCTTCTCCAGAGTAACAGTTGAAAAAAATTGAATCCAATTATGAACCAAATAATTGATTACCTTGGAAAAAAAGAAATATGAATTTTAGAAATCAAATTAGCATTCCAAGATTAAGTCACAAAGTTCTTCTAGCTAAAAATAGCTAAAGACATATATTAAACCTCAATTGTGAAAATATAAAAAAAATGACGACAATTGAAATTATTAGCATGTTGATCAACTTAACAATGCTAAAACAAATCATAATCCGATACTTGTTGCACTAAAGTAACAGAATTTATGCTTACCTGATAAATTACTTTCTCTTGCGGTGTATCCAGTCCACGGATTCATACATTACTTGTGGAATATTCTCATTCCCTACAGGAAGTGGCAAAGAGAGCACACAGCAGAGCTGTCCATATAGCTCCCCCTCTAGCTCCACCCCCCAGTCATTCGACCAAAGGTTAGGAAGAAAAAGGAGAAACCATAGGGTGCAGTGGTGAGTGTAGTTTAAACAAAAAAATTTTTACCTGACTTAAATGCCAGGGCGGGCCGTGGACTGGATACACCGCAAGAGAAAGTAATTTATCAGGTAAGCATAAATTCTGTTTTCTCTTGCAAGGTGTATCCAGTCCACAAATTCATCCAATACCAAAGCTTTAGGACACGGATGAAGGGAGGGAACAAGACAGGTACCTTAAACGGAAGGCACCACTGCTTGCAAAACCTTTCTCCCAAAAATAGCCTCAGAAGAAGCAAAAGTATCGAATTTGTAAAATTTGGAAAAAGTATGCAGTGAAGACCAAGTCGCTGCCTTACAAATCTGTTCAACAGAAGCCTCGTTTTTAAAAGCCCATGTGGAAGCCACTGCTCTAGTAGAATGAGCAGTAATTGTTTCAGGAGGCTGCTGGCCAGCAGTTTCATAGGCCAAACGGATGATGCTTTTCAGCCAAAAGGAAAGAGAGGTAGCAGTCGCTTTCTGACCTCTCCTCTTACCAGAATAGATAACAAACAAGGAGGATGTTTGTCTGAAATCCTTAGTTGCTTGTAAATAGAATTTTAAAGCACGAACCACATCAAGATTGTGTAACAGACGTTCCTTCGTCGAAGAAGGATTAGGACAAAGAGAAGGAACAACTATTTCCTGGTTAATATTCTTGTTAGAAACAACTTTAGGTTTATAGACAGGCTTGATTCTGACTAATGCCTGAGCAAACGCTTGAACGTCTGGTACCTCTGCCAGACGCTTGTGTAAAAGAATAGACAGAGCAGATATCTGTCCCTTTAAGGAACTAGCTGACAATCCTTTCTCCAATCCTTCTTGGAGAAAAGACAATATCCTGGGAATCCTAATCTTACTCCATGAGTAACCCTTGGATTCACACCAACAAAGATATTTTCGCCATATCTTATGGTAGATTTTCCTGGTGACAGGCTTTCTAGCCTGAATCAGAGTATCTATAACTGACTCAGAGAAACCACGCTTTGATAGGATTAAGCGTTCAATCTCCAAGCAGTCAGACGCAGAGAAACTAGATTTGGATGCTTGAATGGACCCTGTATTAGAAGATCCTGCCTCATTAACAGTGTCCATGGTGGGACAGATGACATGTCCACTAGGTCTGCATACCAAGTCCTGCGTGGCCACGCAGGCGCAATCAGAATCACCGAAGCCTTCTCCTGCTTGATTCTGGCGACCAGATGAGGGAGAAGAGGAAACGGTGGGAAAACATTAGCCAGATTGAAGGACCAAGGCGCTGCTAGAGCATCTATCAATACCGCCTTGGGGTCCCTGGACCTGGATCCGTAGAGAGGAAGTTTGGTGTTCTGACGGGACACCATCAGATCCAACTCTGGAGTGCCCCATAGCTGAGTCAGCTGGGAAAATACCTCCGGGTGGAGTTCCCACTCCCCAGGGTGAAAATTCTGACGACTTAGAAAATCCGCCTCACAGTTGTCTACTCCTGATTATTTTGGTTACTTCCTTCATCGCTAGGGAACTCTTTGTTACCCCCTAATGATTGATGTAAGCTACCGTCGTGATGTTGTCCGACTGAAATCTGATGAATTTGGCCGCAGCTAGTTGAGGCCATGCCTGAAGCGCGTTGAATATCGCCCTCAGTTCCAGAATGTTCATCGGGAGAAGAGTTTCTTCCCGAGACCATAAGCCCTGAGCTTTCAGGGAGTCCCAGACTGCACCCCAGCCCAACAGACTGGCGTCGGTCGTTACAATGATCCACTCTGGTCTGCGGAAACATATTCCCTGAGACAGGTGATCCTAAGACAACCACCAGAGAAGAGAATCTCTGGTCCCCTGGTCCAACTGTATTTGAGGAGACAAATCTGCATAATCCCCATTCCACTGTTTGAACATGCACAGTTGCAGTGGTCTGAGATGTATTCGAGCAAAAGGGACTATGTCCATTGCCGCTACCATTAATCCGATTGCCTCCATGCACTGAGCTACAGATGGCCGAGGAATGGAATGAAGAACTCGGCAAGTAGTTAAAAGTTTTAACTTTCTGATCTCCATCAGAAATATTTTCATTTCTACCGAATCTATCAGAGTTCTTAGGAATGGAACCCTCGTGAGTGGGGATAGAGAACTCTTTTTGACGTTCACCTTCCACCCATGAGACCTCAGAAAGGCCAATACAATCCCCGTGTGAGACTTGGCTCTTTGAAAGGACGGCGCCTGAATTAAGATGTCGTCCAAATAAGGCGCCACTGCTATGCCCCGCGGTCTAGAACCGCCAGAAGGGACCCTAGTACCGTTGTGAAAATTCTGGGAGCAGTGGCTAACCCGAATGGAAGAGCCACAAACTGCTAATGCTTGTCTAGAAAAGCGAACCTGAGAAACTGATGATGATCTATGTGGATAGGAATGTGCAGGTACGCATCCTTTAGATCCACGGTAGTCATATATTGACCTTCCTGGATCATAGGTAAGATTGTCCGAATGGTCTCTCTCTTGAATGATGGGACTCTGAGGAATCTGTTTAGAATTTTTAGATCCAGGATTGGTCTGAAAGTTGCTTCTTTTTTGGGAACCACAAACAGGTTTGAGTAAAAACCCAGTCCTTGTTCTGCCATTGGAACTGGGTATATCAATCCTATCGTATGTAGATCTTCTACACAGCGTAAGAACGCCTCTTTCTTTGTCTGGTCTGTGGACAGACGAGAAATGTGTAACCTTCCCCTTGGAGGGGAGTCCTTGAATTCCAGAAGATATCCCTGGGAAACAATCTCTAATGCCCAGGGATCGTGAACATCTCTTGCCCAGGCCTGGGCGAAGAGAGAGAGAGAGTCTGCCCCCTACTAGATCCGGTCCCGGATCGGGGGCTACCCCTTCATGCTATCTTGGTAGCAGCTGCAGGCTTTTTGACCTGCTTACCCTTGTTCCAGCCCTGGTAAGGCTTCCAGGTTGCCTTGGGCTGTGAAGCGTTATCTTGCTTTGCAGCCATAGAGGCTGAAGCGGGACCATTCCTGAAATTACGAAAGGAACGAAAATTAGCTTTGTTTTTAGCTTTGAAAGGCTTGTCCTGAGGTAGAGCATGGCCCTTTCCCCCGGTGATTTCTGAAATAATCTCTTTCAATTCTGGCCCGAAGAGGGTCTTTCCTTTGAAAGGGATATTTAAGAGTTTGGATTTTGACGACACGTCGGCCAACCAGGACTTGAGCCAAAGCGCTCTGCGCGCCATAATGGCGAAACCTGAATTTTTTGCCGCTAACTTGGCTAATTGCAAAGCGGCATCTGTGATAAAAGAATTAGCCAGCTTTAGAGCCTTAATTCTATCCATAATTTCATTGTATGAGGTCTCCGTCTGGAGCGAGTCCTCCAGCGCCTCAAACCAGAAAGCAGCTGCAGTAGTTACAGGAATAATGCAGGCAATAGGTTGGAGAAGAAAACCTTGTTGAACAAAAATTTTCTTAAGTAAACCCTCTAACTTTTTATCCATAGGGTCTTTAAAAGCACAACTGTCTTCGATTGGTATGGTTGTGCGTTTAGCAAGTGTAGAAACAGCCCCCTCTACCTTAGGGACCGTTTGCCACGAGTCCCGCATGGGGTCAGTTATGGGGAACATTTTCTTAAAAATAGGGGGGGGGGGGACAAAAGGGACACCTGGTCTATCCAACTCCCTAGTAACGATATCCGCAACCCTCTTAGGGACCGGAAACGCATCAGTGTATACAGGAACCTCTAGGTACTTGTCCATTTTACACAATTTCTCTGGGACCACCATAGGGTCACAATCATCCAGAGTAGCTAATACCTCCCTGAGCAATACGCGGAGGTGTTCTAATTTGAATTTAAACGCCAAAGTATCCGACTCTGCCTGATGAGAAACCTTTCCTGAGTCGGAAATTTCTCCTTCAGACATCAAATCCCTCACCCCCACTTCAGAGCGTTGTGAGGGCACATCAGATAAGGCTACCAAAGCTTCAGACTGCTCATAATCTGTTCTTAAAACAGAGCTATCACGCTTTGCAGGGAAAACTGGCAGTTTAGATAGAAAGGCCGCAAGGGAATTATCCATGACTGCCGCTAGTTGTTGCAATGTAATAGGGGCAGACGCGCTAGAGGTACTAGGCATCGCTTGAGCGGGCGTAACTGGTTGTGACACATGGGGAGAGGTAGACGGACTATCCTCATTACCTTCAGTCTGAGAATCATCTTGGGCCACACTTAAGTGCAACAATATGATCTTTAAAGTGTATAGACATATTAGTGCAATTGGGACACATTCTGAGAGGGGGTTCCACCATGGCTTCTAAACACATTTAACAAGGATTTTCCTTAGTGTCAGACATGTTTAACAGACTAGTAATATTTACAAACAGGCTTAGAAATTACTTTAAACAAACAAAATACACAATTTGAAAAAACGTTACTGTGCCTTTAAGAAATAAAAAGATCACACAATTTTACAAAACAGTGAAAAATGCACCAATCTTTTTGAAATTTTCACAGTATGTACCTAAGGCCTTAATATGATTGCACCATAACCCCTTAATGCCCAAACCGGAGCAGCCTAAAGCCAACAACCGGTTAAAGAACTACAGCACCTTGCCACAGCACTGCTGTGGCCCTACATTGCCCTTAGGGATCAGATTTGGGGAAATAAAGCTTCTTCTAGGCCCACAATCAGCAGCAGGACCCTCAATGTGAAGCAGCATGAACTTGTCTTGCAATTCTAACTGTGCATCTGAGGCGTGAAATTAGGCCCCTCCCACTCCACTCCGGAGTTGTAAGGCCTACAAAAATCACTTCTAAGTGACTAAATTTTTGCCATGTGGAAAATAACCCCAGAAAACACTCCAAAGTGCTTAAAAAGTGTCTCCAACGAGTATTTCTAAAACCAAATAATCGATTTCCCTGAATTAGTGTCAACCAGCATAACTAGCCCAGTTATGTAAGCATTCAATTCTTTACTAAGTCTCAGAACATAGCTTACCCTCCCCACATGGGGATCTTGTCAGTCTTCTAGCATTATCTCAGTCTTGTCTAGAATAAATGACTGAACATACCTCATTGCAGTCAAGCCTGCAAACTGTTCCCCCCAACTGAAGTTTTCTGGTACTCCTCAGTCCTGTGTGGGAACAGCAATGGATTATAGTTACAACATGCTAAAATCCTCTTCCTCTCAGCAGAATTCTTCATCTTTTTTCTGCCAGAGAGTAAATAGTACAAACCGGTACCATTTAAAAATAACAACCTTTTGATTAAAGATATAAAACTACAATTCTAACACCACATTCACTTTACCCTCCCGTAGAGAGACCCTAGTGCTTAGAGCCGGCAAACAGAATGACTGGGGGGTGGAGCTAGAGGGGGAGCTATATGGACAGCTCTGCTGTGTGCTCTATTTGCCACTTCCTGTAGGGAATGGGAATATCCCACAAGTAATGGATGAATCCGTGGACTGGATACACCTTGCAAGAGAAATCCAACCAGAAAGTTGAAGCATTTGCAACATCAGCCAAATAAATTGCAGGCCTAAGAAAAGGACCTGAAATAAAATAATTTTCCTTAAATAAGATACAAGTTTCCCATCTGAAGGAAAAAAATAAATACTATTTTATATAGGAATAGTTTGTTTAGCAAGAGTAGAGATAGCCCCATTAACTTTGGGGATCTTCCTCAAAACTTTAAACTAACTGCCAGCAAAGGATACAATTTAAAAACCTTAAAGAAGGAATAAAAGAAGTCCCAGGCCTATTCCATTCCCTAGTATCATGAACTGGGAAAAAAACCTTTGAAGAAACCACAGGAGGTTAATGAGCAGAATTTAAATGTTAGCTAGTCTTAAATCAAAAGAACTAGACTCCTCAATATCCAATATAATCAACACCTTTTCAACAACGAATGTACTCTATTTAAAAATAAAAAACATAATTTATGCTTACCTGATAAATGTATTTCTCTTGTAGTGTATCCAGTCCACGGATCATCCATTACTTGTGGGATATTCTCCTTCCCAACAGGAAGTTGCAAGAGGATCACCCACAGCAGAGCTGCTATATAGCTCCTCCCCTCACTGTCATATCCAGTCATTCGACCGAAACAAGACGAGAAAAGAGAAACCATAGGGTGCAGTGGTGACTGTAGTTTAATTAAAATTTAGACCTGCCTTAAAAGGACAGGGCGGGCCGTGGACTGGATACACTACAAGAGAAATAAATTTATCAGGTAAGCATAAATTATGTTTTCTCTTGTTAAGTGTATCCAGTCCACGGATCATCCATTACATGTGGGATACCAATACCAAAGCTAAAGTACACGGATGATGGGAGGGACAAGGCAGGAACTTAAACGGAAGGAACCACTGCCTGTAGAACCTTTCTCCCAAAAACAGCCTCCGAAGAAGCAAAAGTGTCAAATTTGTAAAATTTTGAAAAGGTGTGAAGCGAAGACCAAGTCGCAGCCTTGCAAATCTGTTCAACAGAGGCCTCATTTTTAACGGCCAAGGTGGAAGCCACAGCTCTAGTAGAATGAGCTGTAATCCTTTCAGGGGGCTGCTGTCCAGCAGTCTCATAGGCTAAGCGTATTATGCTCTGAAGCCAAAAGGAGAGAGAGGTTGTCGAAGCTTTTTGACCTCTCCTCTGTTCAGAGTAAACGACAAACAGGGCAGATGTTTGACGAAAATCTTTAGTAGCCTGTAAGTAAAACTCTCTTGTAGGGGTGCCTAAAATAATCGATTCTGCGATGCATCGCGATGCAGCCTGTTAACGATGCTGCATCGATGCAGTGCAGATCAGAATCGATTCAGGGGTGACATCATCGCGCAACGTCACGTGACCCCGCCTCTCTCACATAGCAGACGAGCCGACAGCATTTGTGTCAGGATTAATCTGGTTACAGCCCCCAGCTACACCACATCAGGACTTGCTGTGCACTCTGCGCAGATATCTGACCCAGAGAGCATTACCAATAGACCTCCTCTCACATGTTCCGGTCAGGAATTTTTATGACACCTATCCTAAAGAGCCGACAGCAGCCTCATGTAAACAGTGAATCTTTTCTTGTATTATAGATTCACTGTTTACTGTTGCGGTCTCTGCTGCATGTTTCCTCTCTGTCAGACCCCTAGCCCAAAGGAGCATTTGAGGGTTGCTATTAGATACAGCAAGTCAAAAGTTTTACAGCAACCCTCAAATGCTCGTTTGGGCTAGGGATCTGACAGAGGAAACATGCAGCAGAGACCGCAACAGTAAACAGTGAATCTATAATACAAGAAAAGATTCACTGTTTACATGAGGCTGCTGTCGGCTCTTTAGGATAGGTGTCATAAAAATTCCTGACCGGAACATGTGAGAGGAGGTCTATTGGTAATGCTCTCTGGGTCAGGTTTCAGATGTCTGCATGTACTCTGTGAGAATGTTTGAGTGAGTACACTGCTGCTGGTTTTCCTTTGTAAAATAAATCTACACATACATATCTGTGCATATTGTAGCATTATGTTTATAAGTGCTCTTCCATCTTACACAGTTGTTTAAAAGATTATTATATATACACACACACACACACTATATATATATATATATATATATATATATATATATATATATATATATATATATATATATATAGTGTGTGTATGTATAGATCTCTCTCTCTCTATATATATATAAATAAATGTGTGTATGTGTATATATATATATATATATATATATATATATAAGTGTGTGTATATATATATATATATATATATATATATAATATGGAATAGAACAAGATCATGAAAATCATAGGCAGTAATCGTGATGCATCGCGATGCATCGTAGAATCGAATCGTATCGAATCGTTACGATGATAATCGTAATCGAATCGAATCGTGAGACAAGTGAAGATGCGCAGCTCTACTCTCTTGATTGATATTCCTGTTAGAAACCACCTTAGGTAAAAACCCAGGTTTGGTACGCAGAACTACCTTGTCTGAATGAAAAATCAGATAAGGAGAATCACAATGTAAGGCAGATAACTCAGAGACTCTTCGAGCCGAGGAAATAGCCATCAAAAACAGAACTTTCCAAGATAAAAGTTTAATATCAATGGAATGAAGGGGTTCAAAAGGAACTCCCTGAAGAACTTTAAGAACCAAGTTTAAGCTCCACGGGGGAGCAACAGTTTTAAACACAGGCTTAATCCTAACCAAAGCCTGACAAAATGCCTGGACCTCTGGAACTTCTGCCAGACGCTTGTGCAAAAGAATAGACAGAGCAGAGATCTGTCCTTTTAAGAACTAGCTGATAAGCCTTTGTCCAAATCCTTTTGGAGAAAGGACAATATCCTAGGAATCCTAACCTTGCCCACGCCTGGGCGAAGAGAGAAAGTCTGCCCCCCCCAACTAGATCCGTTTCCGGATAGGGGGCCGTTCCTTCATGCTGTCTTGGGGGCAGCAGCAGGCTTTCTGGCCTGCTTGCCCTTGTTCCAGGACTGGTTAGGTTTCCAGGCCTGTCTGGAATGAGCAACAGTTCCCTCTTGTTTTGAAGTGGAGGAAGTTGATGCTGCTCCTGCCTTGAAATTTCGAAAGGCACGAAAATTAGACTGTTTGGCCTTTAATTTGGCCCTGTCCTGAGGAAGGGTATGACCCTTACCTCCAATAATGTCAGCAATAATTTCCTTCAAGCCAGGCCCGAATAAGGTCTGCCCCTTGAAAGGAATGTTGAGTAATTTAGACTTTGAAGTCACGTCAGCTGACCAGAATTTAAGTCATAGCGCCCTACGCGTCTGGATGGCGAATCCGGAATTCTTAGCCGTTCGTTTAGTCAAATGAACAATGGCATCAGAAACAAATGAGTTAGCTAGCTTAAGCGTTCTAAGCTTGTCAATAATTTCATTCAATGGAGCTGTCTGGATGGCTTCTTCCAGGGCCTCAAACCAGAATGCCGCCGCAGCAGTGACAGGCGCAATGCATGCAAGGGGCTGTAAAATAAAACCTTGTTGAGTAAACATTTTCTTAAGGTAACCCTCCAATTTTTTATCCATTGGATTTGAAAAAGCACAACTGTCCTCAACCGGGATAGTGGTACGCTTTGCTAAAGTAGAAACTGCTCCCTCCACCTTAGGGACCGTCTGCCATAAGTCCCGTGTAGTGGCGTCTATTGGAAACATTTTTCTAAATATAGGAGGTGGGGAAAAGGGCACACCGGGTCTATCCCACTCCTTGCTAATAATTTCTGTAAGCCTTTTAGGTATAGGAAAAACGTCAGTACACACCGGCACCGCATAGTATCTATCCAGCCTACACAATTTCTCTGGAATTGCAACTGTGCTACAGTCATTCAGAGCAGCTAATACCTCCCCAAGCAATACACGGAGGTTCTCAAGCTTAAATTTAAAATTAGAAATCTCTGAATCAGGTTTCCCTGAGTCAGAGATGTCACCCACAGACTGAAGCTCTCCGTCCTCATGTTCTGCATACTGTGACGCAGTATCAGACATGGCTCTAACAGCATTTGCGCGCTCTGTATCTCTCCTAACCCCAGAGCTATTGCGCTTGCCTCTTAATTCAGGCAATCTAGAAAATACCTCTGACAGGGTATTATTCATGATTGCAGCCATGCCCTGCAAGGTAATCGCTATGGGCGTCCCTGATGTAATTGGCGCCATATTAGCGTGCGTCCCCTGAGCGGGAGGCGAAGGGTCTGACACTTGGGGAGAGTTAGTCGGCATAACTTCCCCCTCGACAGAACCCTCTGGTGATAATTCTTTTATAGATAAAGACTGATCTTTACTGTTTAAGGTGAAATCAATACATTTAGTACACATTCTCCTATGGGGCTCCACCATGGCTTTCAAACATAATGAACAAGTAGGTTCCTTTGTGTCAGACATGTTTAAACAGACTAGCAATGAGACTAGCAAGCTTGGAAAACACTTTAAAACAAGTTTACAAGCAATATAAAAACGTTACTGCGCCTTTAAGAAACACAAATTTTCCCAAATTTTGAAATAACAGTGAAAAAATGCAGTTACACTAACAAAATTTTTACAGTGTATGTAATAAGTTAGCAGAGCATTGCACCCACTGGCAAATGGATGATTAACCCCTTAATACCAAAACGGAATAACAAATGACAAAAACGTTTTTTAAACAGTCACAACAACTGCCACAGCTCTACTGTGGCTTTTTACCTCCCTCAATACGACTTTTGAAGCTTTTTGAGCCCTTCAGAGAAGTCCTGGATCATGCAGGAAGAAGCTGGATGTCTGTGTCTGTAATTTTTGCTGTGCAAAAAAACACCAAAATAGGCCCCTCCCACTCATATTACAACAGTGGGAAGCCTCAGGGAACGGTTTCTAGGCAAAATTCAAGCCAGCCATGTGGAAAAAACATAATTTATGCTTACCTGATAAATTCCTTTCTTCTGTTGTGTGATCAGTCCACGGGTCATCATTACTTCTGGGATATAACTCCTCCCCAACAGGAAATGCAAGAGGATTCACCCAGCAGAGCTGCATATAGCTCCTCCCCTCTACGTCACTCCCAGTCATTCGACCAAGAATCAACGAGAAAGGAGAAACCAAGGGTGAAGTGGTGACTGGAGTATAATTTAAAGGATATTTACCTGCCTTAAAACAGGGCGGGCCGTGGACTGATCACACAACAGAAGAAAGGAATTTATCAGGTAAGCATAAATTATGTTTTCTTCTGTTATGTGTGATCAGTCCACGGGTCATCATTACTTCTGGGATACCAATACCAAAGCAAAAGTACACGGATGACGGGAGGGATAGGCAGGCTCATTATACAGAAGGAACCACTGCCTGAAGAACCTTTCTCCCAAAAATAGCCTCCGAAGAAGCAAAAGTGTCAAATTTGTAAAATTTGGAAAAAGTATGAAGCGAAGACCAAGTTGCAGCCTTGCAAATCTGTTCAACAGAGGCCTCATTCTTAAAGGCCCAAGTGGAAGCCACAGCTCTAGTGGAATGAGCTGTAATTCTTTCAGGAGGCTGCTGTCCAGCAGTCTCATAGGCTAAACGTATTATGCTACGAAGCCAAAAAGAGAGAGAGGTAGCAGAAGCTTTTTGACCTCTCCTCTGTCCAGAATAAACGACAAACAGGGAAGAAGTTTGGCGAAAATCTTTAGTTGCCTGCAAGTAGAACTTGAGGGCACGAACTACATCCAGATTGTGTAGAAGACGTTCCTTCTTTGAAGAAGGATTTGGACACAAGGATGGAACAACAATCTCTTGATTGATATTCCTGTTAGTGACTACCTTAGGTAAGAACCCAGGTTTAGTACGGCAGAACTACCTTGTCTGAGTGAAAAATCAGATAAGGAGAATCACAATGTAAGGCTGATAACTCAGAGACTCTTCGAGCCGAGGAAATAGCCATTAAAAACAGAACTTTCCAAGATAACAATTTTATATCAATGGAATGAAGGGGTTCAAACGGAACACCCTGTAAAACGTTAAGAACTAAGTTTAAACTCCATGGCGGAGCAACAGCTTTAAACACAGGCTTGATCCTAGCTAAAGCCTGACAAAAGGCCTGGACGTCTGGATTTTCTGACAGACGCCTGTGTAACAAGATGGACAGAGCTGAGATCTGTCCCTTTAATGAGCTAGCCGATAAACCCTTTTCTAAACCTTCTTGTAGAAAGGACAATATCCTAGGAATCCTAACCTTACTCCAGGAGTAACCTTTGGATTCGCACCAGTATAGGTATTTACGCCATATCTTATGGTAAATCCTTCTGGTAACAGGCTTCCTAGCCTGTATCAGGGTATCAATAACCGACTCAGAAAAACCACGTTTTGATAAAATCAAGCGTTCAATTTCCAAGCAGTCAGCTTCAGAGAAGTTAGATTTTGATGTTTGAATGGACCCTGTATCAGAAGGTCCTGTCTTAGAGGTAGAGACCAAGGCGGACAGGATGACATGTCCACTAGATCTGCATACCAAGTCCTGCGTGGCCATGCAGGCGCTATTAGAATCACTGATGCTCTCTCCTGTTTGATTTTGGCAATCAATCGAGGAAGCAGCGGGAAGGGTGGAAACACATAAGCCATCCCGAAGTTCCAAGGTGCTGTCAAAGCATCTATCAGAACCGCTCCCGGATCCCTGGATCTGGACCCGTAGTGAGGAAGTTTGGCGTTCTGGCGAGACGCCATGAGATCTATCTCTGGTTTGCCCCAACGTCGAAGTATTTGGGCAAAGACCTCCGGATGAAGTTCCCACTCCCCCGGATGAAAAGTCTGGCGACTCAAGAAATCCGCCTCCCAGTTCTCCACTCCCGGGATGTGGATTGCTGACAGGTGGCAAGAGTGAGACTCTGCCCAGCGAATTATCTTTGATACTTCCATCATTGCTAGGGAGCTTCTTGTCCCTCCTTGATGGTTGATGTAAGCTACAGTCGTGATGTTGTCCGACTGAAACCTGATGAACCCCCGAGTTTTTAACTGGGGCCAAGCCAGAAGGGCATGGAGAACTGCTCTCAATTCCAGAATGTTTATTGGCAGGAGACTTTCCTCCTGATTCCATTGTCCCTGAGCCTTCAGAGAATTCCAGACAGCGCCCCAACCTAGTAGGCTGGCGTCTGTTGTTACAATTGTCCAGTCCGGCCTGCTGAATGGCATCCCCCTGGACAGATGTGGCCGAGAAAGCCACCATAGAGGAGAGTTTCTGGTCTCTTGATCCAGATTCAGAGTAGGGGACAAGTCTGAGTAATCCCCATTCCACTGACTCAGCATGCACAATTGCAGCGGTCTGAGATGTAGACGTGCAAAGGGAACTATGTCCATTGCTGCTACCATTAAGCCGATCACCTCCATGCATTGAGCTACTGACGGGAGTTGAATGGAATGAAGGACACGGCATGCATTTAGAAGCTTTGTTAATCTGTCTTCTGTCAGATAAATCTTCATTTCTACAGAATCTATAAGAGTCCCCAAGAATGGAACTCTTGTGAGAGGAAAAAGAGAACTCTTCTTTTCGTTCACTTTCCATCCATGCGACCTTAGAAATGCCAGAACTAACTCTGTATGAGACTTGGCAGTTTGAAAGCTTGATGCTTGTATCAGAATGTCGTCTAGGTACGGAGCTACCGAAATTCCTCGCGGTCTTAGTACCGCCAGAAGGGCACCCAGAACCTTTGTGAAGATTCTTGGAGCCGTAGCCAATCCGAATGGAAGAGCTACAAACTGGTAATGCCTGTCTAAGAAGGCAAATCTTAGATACCGGTAATGATCTTTGTGAATCGGTATGTGAAGGTAAGCATCCTTTAAATCCACTGTGGTCATGTACTGACCCTTTTGGATCATGGGTAAGATTGTCCGAATAGTTTCCATTTTGAACGATGGAACTCTTAGGAATTTGTTTAGGATCTTTAAATCCAAGATTGGCCTGAAAGTTCCCTCTTTTTTGGGAACCACAAACAGGTTTGAGTAAAACCCTTGACCTTGTTCCGACCGCGGAACCGGATGGATCACTCCCATTAATAACAGATCTTGTACACAGCGTAGAAACGCTTCTTTCTTTATCTGGTTTGTTGACAACCTTGACAGATGAAATCTCCCTCTTGGGGGAGAGAATTTGAAGTCTAGAAGGTATCCCTGAGATATGATCTCTAGCGCCCAGGGATCCTGAACATCTCTTGCCCAAGCCTGGGCGAAGAGAGAGAGTCTGCCCCCCACTAGATCCGGTCCCGGATCGGGGGCCCTCGGTTCATGCTGTCTTTGGGGCAGCAGCAGGTTTCCTGGCCTGCTTGCCCTTGTTCCAGGACTGGTTAGGTTTCCAGCCTTGTCTGTAACGAGCAGCAGCTCCTTCCTGTTTTGGTGCAGTGGAAGTTGATGCTGCTCCTGCTTTGAAATTCCGAAAGGGGAGAAAATTAGACTGTCTAGCCTTAGCTTTGGCTTTGTCTTGAGGCAGGGCGTGGCCCTTACCTCCTGTAATGTCAGCGATAATTTCTTTCAAACCGGGCCCAAATAAAGTTTGCCCCTTGAAAGGTATATTAAGTAATTTGGACTTAGAAGTTACATCAGCTGACCAGGATTTTAGCCACAGCGCCCTACGTGCCTGAATGGCGAATCCTGAGTTCTTAGCCGTAAGTTTGGTTAAATGTACTACGGCCTCCGAAATGAATGAATTAGCTAGTTTAAGGACTCTAAGCCTGTCCGTAATGTCGTCCAGCGTAGTTGAACTAAGGTTCTCTTCCAGAGACTCAATCCAAAATGCTGCCGCAGCCGTAATCGGCGCGATGCATGCAAGGGGTTGCAATATAAAACCTTGTTGAACAAACATTTTCTTAAGGTAACCCTCTAATTTTTTATCCATTGGATCTGAAAAAGCACAGCTATCCTCCACCGGGATAGTGGTACGCTTAGCTAAAGTAGAAACTGCTCCCTCCACCTTAGGGACCGTTTGCCATAAGTCCCGTGTGGTGGCGTCTATTGGAAACATCTTTCTAAATATTGGAGGGGGTGAGAACGGCACACCGGGTCTATCCCACTCCTTAGTAACAATTTCAGTTAGTCTCTTAGGTATAGGAAAAACGTCAGTACTCGCCGGTACCGCAAAGTATTTATCCAACCTACACAATTTCTCTGGTATTGCAACAGTGTTACAATCATTAAGAGCCGCTAAAACCTCCCCTAGTAATACACGGAGGTTTTCCAATTTAAATTTAAAATTTGAAATATCTGAATCCAATCTGTTTGGATCAGAACCGTCACCCACAGAATGAAGCTCTCCGTCCTCATGCTCTGCAAGCTGTGACGCAGTATCAGACATGGCCCTAGTATTATCAGCGCACTCTGTTCTCACCCCAGAGTGATCACGCTTGCCTCTTAGTTCTGGTAATTTAGCCAAAACTTCAGTCATAACAGTAGCCATATCTTGTAATGTTATCTGTAATGGCCGCCCAGATGTACTAGGCGCCATAATATCACGCACCTCCCGGGCGGGAGATGCAGGTACTGACACGTGAGGCGAGTTAGTCGGCATAACTCTCCCCTCGCTGTTTGGTGAAATTTTTTCAAATTGTACAGATTGGCTTTTATTTAAAGTAGCATCAATACAGTTAGTACATAAATTTCTATTGGGCTCCACCTTGGCATTGGAACAAATGACACAGGTATCTTCCTCTGAGTCAGACATGTTTAACACACTAGCAATAAACTTGCAACTTGGTTACAATCTTATTTAACAAAAACGTACTGTGCCTCAAAGAAGCACTAAACGATTAAATGACAGTTGAAATAATGAACTGAAAAACAGTTATAGCATCAATCCTTAAAAACAACACAACTTTTAGCAAAGGTTTGTTCCCATTAGTAAAGTAACAATAATTAAATTTGAAAATAAAAATTACAGAGCAACGTTTTTAATCACAGTCAATATATAAGTCTCACAGCTCTGCTGAGAGAATCTACCTCCCTCCAAAGAAGTTTGAAGACCCCTGAGTTGCAGGAAATACAAGAGTAACTGACTGGAAATTTTTGATGCGTAGCAAAGAGCGCCAAAAACGGCCCCTCCCCCTCACACACAGCAGTGAGAGAGAAACGAAACTGTCACAATTAAAACAAGCAACTGCCAAGTGGAAAAATAATGCCCAAATATTTATTCACTCAGTACCTCAGAAAATGCAAACGATTCTACATTCCAGCAAAAACGTTTAACATGATAAATACCTATTAAAAGGTTTAGTGTACTTTTAACAGAGTAATTCCGGTGAAATACCATCCCCAGAATACTGAAGTGTAGAGTATACATACATGTCATTATAACGGTATGGCAGGATTTTCTCATCAATTCCATTCAGAAAATAAAAACTGCTACATACCTCAATGCAGATTCATCTGCCCGCTGTCCCCTGATCTGAAGCTTTTACCTCCCTCAGATGGCCGAGAAACAGCAATATGATCTTAACTACTCCGGTTAAAATCATAGTAAAAACTCTGGTAGATTCTTCTTCAAACTCTGCCAGAGAGGCAACAACACGCTCCGGTGCTATTGTAAAATAACAAACTTTTGATTGAAGTTATAAAAACTAAGTATAATCACCATAGTCCTCTCACACATCCTATCTAGTCGTTGGGTGCAAGAGAATGACTGGGAGTGACGTAGAGGGGAGGAGCTATATGCAGCTCTGCTGGGTGAATCCTCTTGCATTTCCTGTTGGGGAGGAGTTATATCCCAGAAGTAATGACCACCCGTGGACTGATCACACATAACAGAAGAAAACTAGGCCCCAATAAGTTTTATCACCAAACATATGTAAAAAAACGATTAAACATGCCAGCAAACGTTTTAAAATACACTTTTATAAGAGTATGTATCTCTATTAATAAGCCCGATACCAGTCGCTATCACTGCATTTAAGGCTTTACTTACATTACTTCGGTATCAGCAGCATTTTCTAGCAAATTCCATCCCTAGAAAAATATTTTAACTGCACATACCTTATTACAGGAAAACCTGCACGCTATTCCCCCTCTGAAGTTACCTCACTCCTCAGAATATGTGAGAACAGCAAAGGATCTTAGTTACTTCTGCTAAGATCATAGAAAACGCAGGCAGATTCTTCTTCTAAATACTGCCCGAGATAAACAGTACACTCCGGTACCATTTAAAAATAACAAACTTTTGATTGAAGAAATAAACTAAGTATAAAACACCACAGTCCTCTTACGACCTCCATCTTAGTTGAGAGTTGCAAGAGAATGACTGGATATGGCAGTGAGGGGAGGAGCTATATAGCAGCTCTGCTGTGGGTGATCCTCTTGCAACTTCCTGTTGGGAAGGAGAATATCCCACAAGTAATGGATGATCCGTGGACTGGATACACTTAACAAGAGAAAAGTAGATTTGTTAGTGTCAAATATCTGATGTATATTCTAAATGAGAAAAAACATCATCAGAGAAGGATAATTCAGTATGTTGTCAGTGATTTAAAAATTCATCAACTAAATGAGAAGTTTAAAAAAGACCTATAAATTTTATTAGAAGGTGGGATGTCAGACAAAGCCTTTAGGATAGAATCAGAAAAACACACTCATAGATTCCTAGGTACATCTTGTAAATTGATGTAAAAACATAATTTATGCTTACCTGATAAATTTATTTCTCTTGTAGTGTGTTCAGTCCACGGGTCATCCATTACTTATGGGATATATTCTCCATCCCAACAGGAAGTTGCAAGAGGATCACCCAAGCAGAGCTGCTATATAGCTCCTCCCCTCACATGTCATATCCAGTCATTCGACCGAAACAAGACGAGAAAGGAGAAACTATAGGGTGCAGTGGTGACTGGAGTTATAATTTAAAATTTAGAACCTGCCTCAAAAAGACAGGGCGGGCCGTGGACTGAACACACTACAAGAGAAATAAATTTATCAGGTAAGCATAAATTATGTTTTCTCTTGTTAAGTGTGTTCAGTCCACGGGTCATCCATTACTTATGGGATACCAATACCAAAGCTAAAGTACACGGATGAAGGGAGGGACAAGGAACAGAAGGAACCACTGCCTGTAGAACCTTTCTCCCAAAAACAGCCTCCGAAGAAGCAAAAGTGTCAAATTTGTAAAATTTGGAAAAAGTATGAAGGGAAGACCAAGTTGCAGCCTTGCAAATCTGTTCAACAGAGGCCTCATTTTTAAAGGCCCAAGTGGAAGCCACAGCTCTAGTGGAATGAGCTGTAATTCTTTCAGGAGGCTGCTGTCCAGCAGTCTCATAGGCTAAACGTATTATGCTACAAAGCCAAAAAGAGAGAGAGGTAGCCGAAGCCTTTTGACCTCTCCTCTGTCCAGAGTAAACGACAAACAGGGAAGAAGTTTGTCGAAAATCTTTAGTTGCCTGTAAGTAGAACTTCAGGGCACGGACCACGTCTAGATTATGCAAAAGACGTTCCTTCTTTGAAGAAGGATTAGGACACAATGATGGAACAACAATCTCTTGATTGATATTCCTGTTAGAAACAACCTTAGGCAAAAATCCAGGTTTAGTACGCAGGACTACCTTGTCTGAATGAAAGATCAGATAAGGAGAATCACAATGTAAGGCAGATAACTCCGAGACTCTTCGAGCCGAGGAAATAGCCATCAAAAATAGAACTTTCCAAGATAAAAGCTTAATATCAATGGAATGAAGGGGTTCAAACGGAACACCCTGAAGAACTTTAAGAACCAAGTTTAAGCTCCACGGAGGAGCAACAGCCTTAAACACAGGCTTAATCCTAGCCAAAGACTGACAAAAAGCCTGGACGTCTGGATTCCCTGCCAGACGCTTGTGTAAAAGAATAGACAGAGCAGAAATCTGTCCCTTTAGTGAACTGGCGGATAAGCCCTTTTCTAAACCCTCTTGTAGAAAAGCCAATATCCTAGGAATCCTAACCTTACTCCATGAGTAACTCTTGGATTCACACCAATATAAATATTTACGCCATATCTTATGGTAAATTTTTCTGGTAACAGGTTTCCGAGCCTGTATCAATGTATCAATAACCGAATCCGAAAACCCACGCTTTGATAGAATCAAGCGTTCAATTTCCAGGCAGTCAGCCTCAGAGAAATTAGGTTTGGATGGTTGAAAGGACCCTGAATTAGAAGGTCCTGCCTCAGAGGTAGAGACCATGGTGGACAGAACAACATGTCCACTAGGTCTGCATACCAGGTCCTGCATAGCCACGCAGGCGCTATCAGAATCACTGATGCTCTCTCCTGTTTGATCCTGGCAATCAGTCGAGGTAGCAACGGAAAAGGTGGAAACACATAAGCTATGTTGAAAACCCAAGGGGCTGCAAGTGCATCTACCAGCACCGCTCCCGGGTCCCTGGACCTGGATCCGTAACGAGGAAGCTTGGCGTTCTGGCGAGATGCCATAAGATCCAGATCCTGTTTGCCCCAACGACAAATCAAAAAAAAGAAAAAAAATTGTAATCAGCTGCACTGGCGGTTGTAGTATAAAAATCAAAAATTTATTAGTTCTGTTTAAAAACAAGGTACAAGCAGGCTAGGCAGACAGAACATCCTAACATGTTTCGTGCCCAACACGGCACTTAATCATAGGACAGGTGTTCAAGGTATGGCCTCTTCCTTTTAAAGGGGCCATATCCAATAGAATGCTAAGTACAATTTAAAAAGACAGTACTTGGGAAACCTATGCACTAAATGGGAAACACGGGGAGACAAATATAGGGGCCAAATGTGAAAGTGAAAAAGGACATCATATGAATCACCCCATAATGTAATGCAAAAATTGATAAGTAAATGCATAAATAAATTGCCTTAAATAATGCTAATATATTATGTCTAATAGCAATCACACTACTACAACTCTAATTTAAGCCTAAAGTTCTTTTAGAGCAACATCAATAGTAATGATGTAATAGATTAAATGCACAATAAAACTTGCTATAATATGTATATTAACTATGGTGCTTTAAAAGCCTATCATTATCTATTTATGATTGGATACAAGAGTATACAGATATATATAACGGTACTTCCTTGATGGTACCCTAAAACATTAAACATGACGGTACCATTCATTTAAAGTTAGTATTGTATGCTCCTAACATGAAACATTGCATATCAAGAATAGATAAGACCAAAACAGAAACAGAAATGAGAAAAGGTCACTTATTCAAAGTAATAAGACATATCCCACTCTCTATTTAAACCTGAGGGAGTTACAGTTTTGAGTTTGTGTATCCAATATAACTCACGTTTCTGTAATAATTTACATTTATTCCCCCCTCTAATTGGAGCTTCTATTTTGTCTATCACCATAACAGTTAGTAGTGCCTCATGAGTGAAGTGTATTTGATTAAAGTGTCTCGCCACAGCGGAATCCTTGTTATAATTCTTGGTGTCATTAATGTGTTCCCTAACCCTAGATCTAAGTTCCCTCGTCGTTTGTCCGACGTATTGAAGGGAGCAAAGATTACATTCAAGTAGGTAAACAGTGAATTCACTTCTGCAGTTGGCATAAAAGTTAACCATAAAGTTTTCCCTGGTTACAGAGCTGGAGAAGCTATTGCTTTGTTTGATGACACCACAAGTAATGCAAAACCTTGCTCCACACTTAAAAGTGCCTTTTCTCTTTAACCAATTGGCTGCTTGTTTTCTATTGCTAGTAACCAAGCTAGGAGCCAGTTTGGTAGCTAAGGTAGGGGGCTTTTTAGAGACAAATTTGCAAGACTCAGAGATATTACACAGAAGTTCATCACTATTCAAAATGTGGAGATTGTTTCTCAAAATCTTACAGATATCATTAAATTGTTTAGAATATTCTGTAGAAAATACCACAGAGTCTCTATTAAATTTGCTCTTCTCCTTTTTATGACCAATAACTTCTGATTGTTTTTTATCTCTGATATTATCAAATGATTTCTGTAGCTCTTTTTCTGAATAACCCCTCATTTTGAGCCTATTGGTAAGATCCACTGACTGTATGTGAAAGTTACTATCGGAGTTGGTATTCCTCCTCATACGAATATATTGAGCTCTCGGAATGGAGCGAATAAGATGAGGTGGATGACATGACTTAGCATGGAGTATAGTATTCCCTGCTGTGGGCTTGCGGAAAGTATCAGTGAGTATGATACCACTATCAGCATCTCCTGTTAGTGTTAAATCCAAAAAGCATATTTTATATGGATCTATTTGTCCCGTGAATCTAAGATTCAACTGATTATCATTAAGATAGTGTAAAAAATTATTGAAATCTAATGAGTCTTGTACTATAAAGATCAAGTCATCAATAAATCTCATGTATTTAATTATTGATTCTGCAAAGGGATTCAGGGTAGTGTAAAGATACATATCCTCCCACCATGCAACAAATAAGTTGGCAAACGAGGGGGCAAACTTGGCCCCCATCGCCGTGCCACATACTTGTAAAAAATAAATGCCATCAAACATAAAAAAATTATGCTTCAATAAAAACTCCACAGTTTCACAGAAAAAAAACATAATTTATGCTTACCTGATAAATTCCTTTCTTCTGTTGTGTGATCAGTCCACGGGTCATCATTACTTCTGGGATATAACTCCTCCCCAACAGGAAATGCAAGAGGATTCACCCAGCAGAGCTGCATATAGCTCCTCCCCTCTACGTCAGTCCCAGTCATTCGACCAAGAATCAACGAGAAAGGAGTAACCAAGGGTGAAGTGGTGACTGGAGTATAATTTAAAAAATATTTACCTGCCTTAAAACAGGGCGGGCCGTGGACTGATCACACAACAGAAGAAAGGAATTTATCAGGTAAGCATAAATTATGTTTTCTTCTGTTATGTGTGATCAGTCCACGGGTCATCATTACTTCTGGGATACCAATACCAAAGCAAAAGTACACGGATGACGGGAGGGATAGGCAGGCTCATTATACAGAAGGAACCACTGCCTGAAGAACCTTTCTCCCAAAAATAGCCTCCGAAGAAGCAAAAGTGTCAAATTTGTAAAATTTGGAAAAAGTATGAAGCGAAGACCAAGTTGCAGCCTTGCAAATCTGTTCAACAGAGGCCTCATTCTTAAAGGCCCAAGTGGAAGCCACAGCTCTAGTGGAGTGAGCTGTAATTCTTTCAGGAGGCTGCTGTCCAGCAGTCTCATAGGCTAAACGTATTATGCTACGAAGCCAAAAAGAGAGAGAGGTAGCAGAAGCTTTTTGACCTCTCCTCTGTCCAGAGTAAACGACAAACAAGGAAGAAGTTTGGCGAAAATCTTTAGTTGCCTGCAAGTAGAACTTGAGGGCACGAACTACATCCAGATTGTGTAAAAGACGTTCCTTCTTTGAAGAAGGATTTGGACACAAGGATGGGACA
Source organism: Bombina bombina (assembly GCF_027579735.1). Taxonomy (NCBI): domain Eukaryota; kingdom Metazoa; phylum Chordata; class Amphibia; order Anura; family Bombinatoridae; genus Bombina; species Bombina bombina. Next base: position 105,677,823 of record NC_069507.1, read on the forward strand.
ACAATCTCTTGATTGATGTTCCTGTTAGTGACTACCTTAGGTAAGAACCCAGGTTTAGTACGCAGAACTACCTTGTCTGAGTGAAAAATCAGATAAGGGGAATCACAATGTAAGGCTGATAACTCAGAGACTCTTCGAGCCGAGGAAATAGCCATTAAAAACAGAACTTTCCAAGATAACATTTTTATATCAATGGAATGAAGGGGTTCAAACGGAACACCCTGTAAAACGTTAAGAACTAAGTTTAAACTCCATGGTGGAGCAACAGCTTTAAACACAGGCTTGATCCTAGCTAAAGCCTGACAAAAGGACTGGACGTCTGGATTTTCTGACAGACGTCTGTGTAACAAGATGGACAGAGCTGAAATCTGTCCCTTTAATGAACTAGCTGATAAACCCTTTTCTAAACCTTCTTGTAGAAAAGACAATATCCTAGCGATCCTAACCTTACTCCAGGAGTAACCTTTGGATTCGCACCAGTATAGGTATTTCCGCCATATTTTATGGTAAATCCTTCTGGTAACAGGCTTCCTAGCCTGAATCAGGGTATCAATAACCGACTCAGAAAAACCACGTTTTGATAAAATCAAGCGTTCAATTTCCAAGCAGTCAGCTTCAGAGAAGTTAGATTTTGATGTTTGAATGGACCCTGTATCAGAAGGTCCTGTCTTAGAGGTAGAGACCAAGGCGGACAGGATGACATGTCCACTAGATCTGCATACCAAGTCCTGCGTGGCCAAGCAGGTGCTATTAGAATTACTGATGCTCTCTCCTGTTTGATTTTGGCAATCAATCGAGGAAGCAGCGGGAAGGGTGGAAACACATAAGCCATCCTGAAGTTCCAAGGTGCTGTCAAAGCATCTATCAGAACTGCTCCCGGATCCCTGGATCTGGACCCGTAGCGAGGAAGTTTGGCGTTCTGGCGAGACGCCATGAGATCTATCTCTGGTTTGCCCCAACGTCGAAGTATTTGGGCAAAGACCTCCGGATGAAGTTCCCACTCCCCCGGATGAAGAGTCTGGCGACTCAAGAAATCCGCCTCCCAGTTCTCCACTCCCGGGATGTGGATTGCTGACAGGTGGCAAGAGTGAGACTCTGCCCAGCGAATTATCTTTGATACTTCCATCATTGCTAGGGAGCTTCTTGTCCCTCCCTGATGGTTGATGTAAGCTACAGTCGTGATGTTGTCCGACTGAAACCTGATGAACCCCCGAGTTATTAACTGGGGCCAAGCCAGAAGGGCATTGAGAACTGCTCTCAATTCCAGAATGTTTATTGGAAGGAGACTCTCCTCCTGATTCCATAGTCCCTGAGCCTTCAGAGAATTCCAGACAGCGCCCCAACCTAGTAGGCTGGCGTCTGTTGTTACAATTGTCCAGTCTGGCCTGCTGAATGGCATCCCCCTGGACAGGTGTGGCCGATGAAGCCACCATAGAAGAGAATTTCTGGTCTCTTGATTCAGATTCAGAGTAGGGGACAAATCTGAGTAATCCCCATTCCACTGACTTAGCATGCATAATTGCAGCGGTCTGAGGTGTAGGCGTGCAAAAGGTACTATGTCCATTGCCGCTACCATTAAGCCGATCACCTCCATGCATTGAGCTACTGACGGGTGTTGAATGGAATGAAGGACGCGGCATGCATTTTGAAGTTTTGTTAACCTGTCTTCTGTCAGGTAAATCTTCATTTCTACAGAATCTATAAGAGTCCCCAAGAATGGAACTCTTGTGAGAGGAAAGAGAGAACTCTTCTTTTCGTTCACTTTCCATCCATGCGACCTTAGAAATGCCAGAACTAACTCTGTATGAGACTTGGCAGTTTGAAAGCTTGAAGCTTGTATTAGAATGTCGTCTAGGTACGGAGCTACCGAAATCCCTCGCGGTCTTAGTACCGCTAGAAGGGCACCCAGAACCTTTGTGAAGATTCTTGGAGCCGTAGCCAATCCGAATGGAAGAGCTACAAACTGGTAGTGCCTGTCTAAGAAGGCAAACCTTAGATACCGGTGATGATCTTTGTGGATCGGTATGTGAAGGTAAGCATCCTTTAAATCCACTGTGGTCATGTACTGACCCTCTTGGATCATGGGTAAGATTGTCCGAATAGTTTCCATTTTGAACGATGGAACTCTTAGGAATTTGTTTAGAGTCTTTAAATCTAAGATTGGCCTGAAAGTTCCCTCTTTTTTGGGAACCACAAACAGGTTTGAGTAGAACCCTTGTCCTTGTTCCGACCACGGAACCGGATGGATCACTCCCATTGTTAACAGATCTTGTACGCAGCGTAGAAACGCTTCTTTCTTTATCTGGTTTGCTGACAACCTTGACAGATGAAATCTCCCTCTTGGGGGAGATAATTTGAAGTCTAGAAGGTATCCCTGAGATATGATCTCTGGTGCCCAGGGATCCTGAACATCTCTTGCCCAGGCCTGGGCGAAGAGAGAGAGTCTGCCCCCTACTAGATCCGGTCCCGGATCGGGGGCTCTCGGTTCATGCTGTCTTTGGGGCAGCAGCAGGTTTCCTGGCCTGCTTGCTTTTGTTCCAGGACTGGTTAGGCTTCCAGCCTTGCCTGTAACGAGCAACAACTCCTTCCTGTTTTGGTGCAGTGGAGGTTGATGCTGCTCCTGTTTTAAAATTCCGAAAGGGACGAAAATTAGACTGTCTAGCCTTAGCTTTGGCCTTGTCTTGAGGTAGGGCGTGGCCCTTACCTCCCGTAATGTCAGCGATAATTTCTTTCAAACCGGGCCCGAATAAGGACTGCCCCTTGAAAGGTATATTAAGTAATTTGGACTTAGAAGTAACATCAGCTGACCAGGATTTTAGCCACAGTGCCCTGCGTGCCTGTATGGCGAATCCTGAGTTCTTAGCCGTAAGTTTGGTTAAATGTACTACGGCCTCCGAAATGAAAGAATTAGCTAGTTTAAGGACTCTAAGCCTGTCCGTAATGTCGTCTAGCGTAGAGGAACTAAGGTTCTCTTCAAGCGACTCAATCCAAAACGCTGCCGCAGCCGTAATCGGCGCGATACATGCAAGGGGTTGTAATATAAAACCTTGTTGAACAAACATTTTCTTAAGGTAACCCTCTAATTTTTTGTCCATTGGATCTGAGAAAGCACAGCTATCCTCCACCGGGATAGTGGTACGCTTAGCTAAAGTAGAAACTGCTCCCTCCACCTTGGGGACCGTTTGCCATAAGTCCCGAGTGGTGGCGTCTATTGGAAACATCTTTCTAAATATTGGAGGGGGTGAGAACGGCACACCGGGTCTATCCCACTCCTTAGTAACAATTTCAGTTAGTCTCTTAGGTATAGGAAAAACGTCAGTACTCGCCGGTACCGCAAAGTATTTATCCAACCTACACAGTTTCTCTGGTATTGCAACAGTGTTACAATCGTTGAGAGCTGCTAAGACCTCCCCTAGTAGTACACGGAGGTTCTCCAATTTAAATTTAAAATTTGAAATATCTGAGTCCAATCTGTTTGGATCAGAACCGTCACCCACAGAATGAAGCTCTCCGTCCTCATGCTCTGCGAGCTGTGACGCAGTATCAGACATGGCCCTAGCATTGTTAGCGCACTCTGTTCTCACCCCAGAGTGATCACGCTTGCCTCTTAGTTCAGGTAATTTAGACAAAACTTCAGTCATAACAGTAGCCATATCTTGTAATGTTATCTGTAATGGCCGCCCAGATGTACTAGGCGCCAAAATATCACGCACCTCCCGGGCGGGAGATGCAGGTACTGTCGCGTGAGGCGAGTTAGTCGGCATAACTCTCCCCTCGCTGTTTGGTGAAATTTGTTCACATTGTACAGATTGACTTTTATTTAAAGTAGCATCAATACAGTTAGTACATAAATTTCTATTGGGCTCCACCTTGGCATTGGAACAAATGACACAGATATCTTCCTCTGAGTCAGACATGTTTAACACACTAGCAAAAAAAAAAAAAACTTACAACTTGGTTATAATCTTTTTTAGCAAAAAAACGCACTGTGCCTCAAAGAGGTACTAACGATTAAATGACAGTTGAAATAATGAACTGAAAAACAGTTATTGCATCAAACTTTAAAACAACACAACTTTTAGCAAAGGTTTGTTCCCATTAGTAAAAAACAACACTAATTAAATTTGTACATAAGAAAACAAAACAACGTTTTTTATACACAGTCACTATAAGAATTCTCACAGCTCTGCTGAGAGAATTTACCTCCCTTCAAAGAAGTTTGAAGACCCCTGAGATCTGTCAGAGATGAACCGGATCATGCAGGAAATATAAAAGTAGCTGACTGGAATTTTTTGATGCGTAGCAAAGAGCGCCAAAAACGGCCCCTCCCTCTCCCACACAGCAGTGAAGAGAAACGAAACTGTCACAATTAAAGCAAAAAACTGCCAAGTGGAAAATAATGCCCAAATATTTATTCACACAGTACCTCAGCAATGTAAACGATTCTACATTCCAGCAAAAACGTTTAACATGAGAATAGTTATTAAAAGGATTAGTGACCTTTAACACAGTAGTTCCGGTGAAATACCATCCCCAGAATACTGAAGTGTATACATACATGTCATTTTAACGGTATGGCAGGCTTTTCTCATCAATTCCATTCAGAAAATAAAAACTGCCACATACCTCAATGCAGATTCATCTGCTCGCTGTCCCCTGATCTGAAGCCTTTACCTCCCTCAGATGGTCGAGAACAGCAATATGATCTTAACGACTCCGGTTAAAATCATAGTAAAAAATCTCTGTCAGATTCTTCCTCAAACTCTGCCAGAGAAGTAATAACACGCTCCGGTGCTATTTTAAAATAACAAACTTTTGATTGAAGTCATAAAAACTAAGTATAATCACCATAGTCCTCTCACACATCCTATCTAGTCGTTGGGTGCAAGAGAATGACTGGGACTGACGTAGAGGGGAGGAGCTATATGCAGCTCTGCTGGGTGAATCCTCTTGCATTTCCTGTTGGGGAGGAGTTATATCCCAGAAGTAATGATGACCCGTGGACTGATCACACATAACAGAAGAAATAATGAATTCAACGGAATATTGAGTCCTGGAGGTTAAGACATATTGTAATGCCCTTATCCCCAAGGCATGAGGTATGCTTGAGTATAATGCTGTAGCATCCACAACTACCCAGCTAAAACTTTTGCACCACCTAGTATTTTCGAGACAGCTAATGAGGTGTGTTGAATCCCTCAAATAGCTATTCAAGTCCTGAACAAGAGGCTGCAAGATTGAGTCCACCCATTCAGACAGTGGCTCAAACATTGAGCCAATCCCCGAAATGATGGGTCTCCCCGGGGGACGTTGAATATCTTTATGTGTTTTTGGCACATGATGAAATATAGGAGTGATAGGGTGTGTGGGAATCAATGACTCTGCTTGTTCCTCTGAAAAAATATTTAAGGCTATGCCTTGTTCAATTAAATGGCGTAGCTTAGATTTGAACACAGTAGTGGGATTACTCTCTAATCTTCTGTACGTATTGGCATCAGCTAATTGACGTTGGGCTTCCTCAATGTAGTAGTCTTTGTCAAGGACCACTACATTGCCACCCTTATCTGACGCCCTGATGACTATGTTTTCATTTGTTTGTAATTTTTGAAGGGCTAATTTTTCACCTTTTGTAAGATTAGAGTGGACGATGTGTTGACTGGCAGTGGTTTCTAATTCTAATAGCTCTTTCTGTACTTTTTTCTGAAAAAGATTAATTGCATGACCCCTGGCAAAGGTAGGATAAAATTCAGATGGCTTCTTACTTGGCGATGGAATTTCACTATCTTTTGGACCAAACAAGTCCTCATTTTGCTTCAATTGATTTAGTGTTATAAAATCGCCAAATCCGAAGTCAGCCCCTCTATCAGTTTCAATGTTAGTGTTAACAGTTGTGTCAGTATTGCTACCTTCTGCACAGATGGCATTATCCCCATTACTTTCCTGTAGCTTAAAAAACCTTTTCAAGGTGATTTTTCTGACAAATTTATTAACATCTATCATGGTTTTAAATGCAGAAAAAGTGTTGGTAGGGGCAAAGCCCAGTCCTTTGCTAAGAAGTGACCTTTCTTCAACAGTAAGATCTACTTTAGACAAGTTTAAGACTGAGAGTCCTTCTGATTCTGTTTCTGTTTCCTCGTTAGTTTTCTTTTTTCTTCTGCCACCCCTCCTGATGCGTTTCCTAAAGGGACTGCAGGTTCTATTGTGTCCCCTGAGCGAACCACTGGAGTCTCGTCTTCATCTGTGTCGCTATCGCTTAATACCTGTAACGACAGAAGGGAGCAGGAGGAATGGGGAACAGAGGAAGAAAAGGAAGAAATAGTAGAAGAAGAAGCTTTTGTGGCCACTGCTGGTAAAGAAGCTCCACTGCTGTCAGATGCATAGGAAACGACAAATCAGTTGAGCAAATACCTCCGGGTGTAGTTCCCACTCCCCCGGATGAAAAGTCTGGCGACTTAGAAAATCCGCTTCCCAGTTCTCCACACCTGGGATGTAGATCGCTGACAGGTGGCAAGAGTGTGACTCTGCCCAGCGAATTATCTTCGAGACTTCCAACATCGCTAGGGAACTCCTGGTTCCCCATTGATGATTGATGTAAGCCACAGTCGTGATGTTGTCCGACTGAAACCTGATGAACCTCAGTGTTGCTAACTGAGGCCAAGCTAGAAGAGCATTGAATATTGCTCTTAATTCTAGAATGTTGATTGGTAGGAGTTTCTCCTCCTGAGTCCACGATCCCTGAGCCTTCAGGGAGTTCCAGACTGGTCCCCAGCCTAGAAGGCTGGCATCTGTTGTTACAATCGTCCAATCTGGTCTGCGAAAGGTCATTCCTTCGGACAGATGAACCCGTGACAACCACCAGAGAAGAGAATCTCTGGTCTCCTGGTCCAGATTTAGCAAAGGGGACAGATCTGAGTAATCCCCGTTCCACTGACTTAGCATGCATAGTTGCAGCGGTCTGAGATGCAGGCGCACAAATGGCACTGTGTCCATTGCCGCGACCATCAAGCCGATTACTTCCATACACTGAGCTACTGATGGGCTTGGAATGGAGTGAAGGGCACGGCAAGCATTGAGAATCTTTGATAACCTGAACTCCGTTAGGTGAATCTTCATCTCTACAGAATCTATAAGAGTCCCTAGAAAAGGAACCCTTGTGAGCGGTAACAGAGAACTCTTTTCCACGTTCACTTTCCACCCATGCGACCTCAGAAATGCTAGAACTATCTCTGTATGAGACTTTGCATTTTGAAAACTAATTCAGTTATAGACAACAATTCTTAACGAGAAATGTATTAATTAGCAGAGGATTGCACCCATTAGCAAAAGGATGATTAACCCCTCAATACCCAAAAACGGATATCAAATTAAGATTTAACGCTTTTATCACAGTCAAACACACTGTCACAGATCTGCTGTGACTGATTACCTCCCTCAAAAACGAATTTTGAAGACCCCTGAGCTCTCTAGAGACGTCCTGGATCAAGGAGGAAGAAAACAGGAAGACTGTGCTAGAATTTTAACTGCGCAACAAGGCGCTAAAACAAGGTCCCTCCCACTCATATTACAACAGTGGGAGACCTGATATAACGGTTTCTATGCAGAAAATACGTTAGCCATGTGGAAAAAAATCATGCCCAAAAAGATTTATCACCAAAGTACCTCACAAAACGAATAACATGCCAGTAAACGTTTTAAAAACAACATTTTGAATGTCATGCAAAGTTATCACTAAGCCTGCTACCAGTCGCTTCCACTGCAGATAAGGCTTAAACATTATTTCAGTATTAACAGTATTTTCTCAGTCAAATTCTAGTCCCTAGAAAATAACTCAACTGCGCATACATTTATCAGCCTGATACCAGTCGCTACTACTGCATTTAAGGCTGTACTTACATCATATAGGTAACAGCAGTATTTTCTTAGTCAATTCCATTCCCAGAAAATAATGTACTGCACATACCTCATTTGCGGGGGACCCCGCATGCTATTCCCCTCTTTCTGAAGTTACCCTACTCCTCAGAATGTCGAGAACAGCCAGCGGATCTTAGTTACGCCTGCTAAGATCATAGAAAACACAGGCAGTTTCTTCTTCCAAATACTGCCTGAGATAGAAAAACAGCACACTCCGGTGCCATTTAAAATAACAAACTTTTGATTGAAGAATAATTAAGTAAAAACTCCAGCTCCTCTCGCGACCTCCTTCTTTGTTGAGGGTTGCAAGAGAATGACTGGATATGACATGTGAGGGGAGGAGCTATATAGCAGCTCTGCTTGGGTGATCCTCTTGCAACTTCCTGTTGGGAAGGAGAATATATCCCATAAGTAATGGATGACCCGTGGACTGAACACACTTAACAAGAGAAAAGAATAGCAATAGATAATGCATAAATACTAATGGACTCTGCATGTAAAAGTTTATCATGATAACTTATTACAAACCATAGCTAAAGATAAAATTCATAACATTAAAATAAATGAACTTAGCTTTGGTAGGACTGATATCAGTCATCAGGAATCCAACAGTATTTTCTGATACAGGAACAGTTTTTGGAATATCTTGCAATATGTAATAGAAAAACAACATATAAAGCAAAATTATCAAATTCCTTAAATGACAGTTTCAGGAATGGGAAAAAATGCAAACAGAACAAGCCTCTAGAAACCAGAAGCAACTAAAACGTCAGACAAACGTCAATCTCGCGCCAAAAAAGTCTTGCGCCAAAAATGACGCAATAAATTCTAGCATTTTTTTGCACCCGCGAGCCTAACAGCCTGCAATTTAAAGGAAAAAAGTCAATTGAAAATTTTAGGTAAGAAAAATATTTAATTCATATGCATTTTCCCAAAAAATGAAACTGACAGTCTGAAAGAAGGAAAATAAACTGATTGACCTGAATCATGGCAAATATAAGTATAAAACATATATTTAGAACTTTACATATAAAGTGCCAAACCATAGCTGAGAGTGTCATAAATAAAATAAGACTTACTTACCCAAAGACACTCATCTACATAAAGTAGATAGCCAAACCACTACTGAAACGAGAATCAGTAGAGGTAATGGTATATAAAAAAGTATATCGTCGATCTGAAAAGGGAGGTAGGAGAAGAAATCTCTACGACCGATAACAGAGAACCTACGAAATAGATCCCGTAGAGGAAGACCATGGTATTCAAATAGGCAATACTCTCTTCACATCCCTCTGACATTCACTGCACTCTGAGAGGAAAACCGGGCTTCAGCCTGCTGCGAATCGCATATCAACATAGAAATCTAGCACAAACTTACTTCACCACCTCCATGGGAGGCAAAGTTTGTAAAACTGAATTGTGGGTGTGGTGAGAGGTGTATTTATAGGCATTTTGAGGTTTGGGAAACTTTGCCCCTCCTGGTAGGAATGTATATCCCATACGTCACTAGCTCATGGACTCTTGCCAATTACATGAAAGAAATATATATATATATATATATATATATATATATATATATATATATATATATATATATATATATATATATATTTGTTCTCTGTCTTTAGAATTTTCTGCTGTCTAACATGGACCCACTTGAGGTGTCAAGCCATATTATCAACCTCAATCAGAAAATTGATATACTAGCTCAAGGGTTAACTGACTTAAAGAAAGAAAATGACATTTTAAAAGGGTTATAAAATGATGTACAGCGAAAAATTCAGAAACTCCTGAACCTTTAGTTAATCCTCCCATAATATTCTCTGGCAATAGATCAGACTTCAGAGAGTTTAGAGCAGCCTGTTTAATGTACTTTGCAATGAAACCTAAAACTTATACTAATGACAGAACCAATGTATGCACAATAATTTCCTTTTTAAAAGGAGAGCCAAGGATTTGGGCAAACAGGTTTTATGAAACCAACCATACCATTCTGAATTCTGTGGATGAGTTTTTTTTACAACCATGGCTACACTATATGATACTAATAAACAACTGCAGACAAATGTCAGAACCCTTAAACAGGGTAAAAGACAAGTTGAGGATTATCTCTCTGAATTTCAAATGTGGGCCACAGATTCAGGTTGGAATGCCTTCAGTCTAAAAAAAATCAGTTTCGTATTGGCTTATCTGAGGCATTAAAAGACGAACTCTCTAGAATAGAAATGCCTGAAACTCTGGAGACTTTAATGAAACTAAGAATCTCCATAGATAGAAGGTTCCGTGAGAGGAAAGCTGAAAAATCAGTCGCAGATCACACACAGAAGAGAGTAACGACGTACAATTATTCTAAAAACAATAACACTGAGACACCTATGGAGGTAGGAACTATAAGAGGCCCCTTAAGTCAAGAGTAGAAAACACGAAGACGTTTGTCAAAACTATGCCTATATTGTGCAAGTCATGAACATCCAGTTTCTGCTTGTCCCTTATTAATACGCCAAAGGAAAGGTAAGACATTTTCCTTTTCTAAAATCTGTAATACTAATTCTTTGATGACTCACTGCTCCTGTAATCTTTCCTTACAGTGGGATCAACATCTAATCCAGTCCGAAGCAATGATTGACTCCGGTGCATTTGGGTTGTTTATTGATGAAAATTTTGTTAAACAAAATAAAATACCATGTGTGAAAAAGCAAACTCCGTTACCCATTAGAGTTATTGACGGTTCCTATATCCTGAATGGTCCAATCACACAACACAATTCCGCTATTGATATCTTTTCCTACAGGTCATAAAGAATACCTATCATTTGACATTATACCATCTTGCATACAATCACTCATACTTGGGTATCCTTGGCTTATAATGTAAGCGGAAATACTGGCGCTGAAAGCAGGGTAGTACACAAATACAATATACGGGTAACCTAAAAGGGTCTACCTTAGCAGAAATATAATCGTTATAAAAGTCAATAAAGGGTAATAGCCTAATATATATCTTAGAAAATATATTTAATAGTGTAAAATTACAATACAATCAAGATTATAAAATCAGTGTTAATAAAATCAGTACATATATACTAAAAAGTAATTAATGGGGCCCTTTAAATTAGTTTGAAAAAACATACAGAAAGGGGAAAGATTAACCACAAATCTATATATATATATATATATATACTCTATGATTGAGGATAGAAGAAAACTATACTCAAATAAATATAAGTATAAAGAGGGCAGAGATATTCAAACAGTATAAATAAAAACAAATAGCAATACAAACAGACTTAATAACTGGACGTCCAGCGTAAAAACCAGGGGTTAAAACAGTAATAATCTAGGGTTAAAACAGTATTAACCTGAAAGTGCACTATAGTGAACAAAAACACTCGTGACTAGATGATCATACTAATAGCATTGGATCAAGCTAATGGGCGAGTGAGGTACCTTGCGCTAATCTGTGGAGCACAGATTGAATATTGTTCGTCCTGTACCTCCTCCTGAAGTGGGTGTGTACTCCTAGAGTAGTTCACTTACATCACCCTTTCTGAAAATGTCTTGCTGATTTCGGGAGGAACAGAATGTAAACGATCTCTGGGGTAATAGCAATCCTTTAGATGATGGTAGATAGTAACTTCAAGGCACTCTTATTCTGTGGTGCTTAGTGCAGGTACTAGATCATCTGGCAGTATATTCAATTTGTAGACTGGTGCGCTCCCTCAGAGGGCTGTATTCAAATTCACAGGCCTTGGGGGTAGTGAGCCAGGCGTTGGTAGTTGTCCTGTGTGCTTTTTCAACACAATAGCGATCCTTTCGGCGGCTGTATCAAGTTCACAAGCCTTAAAGGAGTTCAGCTTAGCAGTAGTTCTTCTTGTAGGAAATGAGACACAGTCATCAACCGGTTTCTCCCCTCACTTGGGGCTTTTTCAAGATGTGTTCTCATTGCTGGCAGGTATTCCTTTATAGGGCTATCCTGCATCCTTATTGGTTAGTTCAAAGGGGTGTGTGATCCCAGTTAAGGTGGAATTTGAGTTATATCCCTTAAACTTTTAAGGAGGTATCTTATTGTCTCTTGTAGTTTTTTGGAAATTTCCCGTTGTTAATATAAGGGTTGATATAAGCGCCAATTCTCACCTATCCTCCTTATCCTTGGCTTATAAAACACAACCCAGATATAGATTGGTCATCAAATAAAAACATAATTTATGCTTACCTGATAAATTTATTTCTCTTGTAGTGTATCCAGTCCACGGATCATCCATTACTTGTGGGATATTCTCCTTCCCAACAGAAAGTTGCAAGAGGATCACCCACAGCAGAGCTGCTATATAGCTCCTCCCCTCACTGCCATATCCAGTCATTCGACCGAAACAAGACGAGAAAGGATAAACCATAGGGTGCAGTGGTGACTGTAGTTTAATTAAAATTTAAACCTGCCTTAAAAGGACAGGGCAAGCCGTGGACTGGATACACTACAAGAGAAATAAATTTATCAGGTAAGCATAAATGATGTTTTCTCTTGTTAAGTGTATCCAGTCCACGGATCATCCATTACTTGTGGGATACCAATACCAAAGCTAAAGTACACGGATGATGGGAGGGACAAGGCAGGAACTTAAACGGAAGGAACCACTGCCTGTAGAACCTTTCTCCCAAAAACAGCCTCCGAAGAAGCAAAAGTGTCAAATTTGTAAAATTTTGAAAAGGTGTGAAGCGAAGACCAAGTCGCAGCCTTGCAAATTTGTTCAACAGAGGCCTCATTTTTAAAGGCCCAGGTGGAAGCCACAGCTCTAGTAGAATGAGCTGTAATCCTTTCAGGGGGCTGCTGTCCAGCAGTCTCATAGGCTAAGCGTATTATGCTCCGAAGCCAAAAGGAGAGAGAGGTTGTCGAAGCTTTTTGACCGCTCCTCTGTCCAGAGTAAACGACAAACAGGACAGATGTTTGACGAAAATTTTTAGTAGCCTGTAATTAAAACTTCAAGGCACGGACTACGTCCAGATTATGCAAAAGACGTTCCTTCTTTGAAGAAGGATTAGGACACAATGATGGAACAACAATCTCTTGATTGATATTCCTGTTAGAAACCACCTTATGTAAAAACCCAGGTTTGGTACGCAGAACTACCTTGTCTGAATGAAAAATCAGATAAGGAGAATCACAATGTAAGGCAGATAACTCAGACTCTTCGAGCCGAGGAAATAGCCATCAAAAACAGAACTTTCCAAGATAAAAGTTTAATATCAATGGAATGAAGGGGTTCAAACGGAACTCCCTGAAGAACTTTAAGAACCAAGTTTAAGCTCCACGGGGGAGCAACAGTTTTAAACACAGGCTTAATCCTAACTAAAGCCTGACAAAATGCCTGGACGTCTGGAACTTCTGCCAGACGCTTGTGCAAAAGAATAGACAGAGCAGAGATCTGTCCTTTTAAAGAACTAGCTGATAAGCCTTTGTCCAAACCCTCTTGGAGAAAGGACAATATCCTAGGAATCCTAACCTTACTCCATGAGTAACTCTTGGATTCACACCAATAAAGATATTTACGCCATATCTTATGGTAGATTTTCCTGGTGACAGGCTTCTGAGCCTGTATTAAAGGTATCAATGACTGACTCGGAGAAGCCACGCCTTGATAGAATCAAGCGTTCAATCTCCATGCAGTCAGTCTCAGAGAAATTAGATTTGGATGATTGAAAGGACCTTGTATTAGAAGGTCCTGCCTCAGAGGCAGAGTCCATGGTGGAAGAGATGACATGTCCACTAGGTCTGCATACCAGGTCTTGCGTGGCCACGCAGGCGCTATCAGAATCACTGATGCTCTCTCCTGTTTGATTTTGGCAATCAGTCGAGGGAGCAGAGGAAACGGTGGAAACACATAGGCCAGGTTGAAGAACCAAGGAGCTGCTAGAGCATCTATCAGCGTTGCTCCCGGGTCCCTGGACCTGGATCCGTAACAAGGAAGCTTGGCGTTCTGGCGAGACGCCATGAGATCCAGTTCTGGTTTGCCCCAACGATGGACCAGTTGAGCAAACACCTCCGGATGGGGTTCCCACTCCCCCGGATTAAAACTCTGATGACTTAGAAAATCCGCCTCCCAGTTCTCTACGCCTGGGATGTGGATCGCTGACAGGTGGCAAGAGTGAGACTCTGCCCAGCGAATTATCTTTGAGACTTCCAACATCGCTAGGGAACTCCTGGTTCCCCCTTGATGGTTGATGTAAGCCACAGTCGTGATGTTGTCCGACTGAAATCTGATGAACCTCAGTGTTGCTAACTGAGGCCAAGCTAGAAGAGCATTGAATATTGCTCTTAACTCCAGAATATTTATTGGGAGGAGTTTCTCCTCCTGAGTCCACGATCCCTGAGCCTTCAGGGAGTTCCAGACTGCGCCCCAACCTAGAAGGCTGGCATCTGTTGTTACAATCGTCCAATCTGGCCTGCGAAAGGTCATACCCTTGGACAGATGGACCCGAGAAAGTCACCAGAGAAGAGAATCTCTGGTCTCTTGATCCAGATTTAGTAGAGGGGACAAATCTGAGTAATCCCCATTCCACTGACTTAGCATGCATAATTGCAGCGGTCTGAGATGCAGGCGCGCAAATGGCACTATGTCCATTGCCGCTACCATTAAGCCGATTACTTCCATGCACTGAGCCACTGACGGGCGTGGAATGGAATGAAGGACACGGCAAGCATTTAGAAGTTTTGATAACCTGGACTCCGTCAGGTAAATATTCATCTCTACAGAATCTATAAGAGTCCCTAGGAAGGAGACTCTTGTGAGTGGTGATAGAGAACTCTTTTCCACGTTCACTTTCCACCCATGCGACCTCAGAAATGCCAGAACTATCTCTGTATGAGACTTGGCAATTTGAAAGCTTGACGCCTGTATCAGGATGTCGTCTAGATACGGAGCCACCGCTATGCCTCGCGGTCTTAGAACCGCCAGAAGTAAGCCCAGTACCTTTGTAAAAATTCTCGGGGCAGTGGCCAACCCGAAGGGAAGAGCTACAAATTGGTAATGCCTGTCTAGAAAGGCAAACCTTAGGAACCGATGATGATCTTTGTGAATAGGTATGTGAAGGTAGGCATCCTTTAAGTCCACTGTGGTCATGTACTGACCCTCTTGGATCATGGGAAGGATGGTCCGAATAGTTTCCATTTTGAATGATGGAACTCTGAGGAATTTGTTTAAGATCTTTAGATCCAAGATTGGTCTGAAGGTTCCCTCTTTCTTGGGAACCACAAACAGATTTGAATAAAATCCCTGTCCTTGTTCCGTCCACGGAAATGGATGGATCACTCCCGTTACTAGGAGGTCTTGCACACATCTTAGGAATGCCTCTTTCTTTATCTGGTTTGCTGATAACCTTGAAAGATGAAATCTCCCTTGTGGAGGAGAAGCTTTGAAGTCCAGAAGATATCCCTGAGATATGATCTCCAACGCCCAGGGATCCTGAACATCTCTTGCCCACGCCTGGGCGAAGAGAGAAAGTCTGCCCCCCACTAGATCCGTTTCCGGATAGGGGGCCGTTCCTTCATGCTGTCTTGGGGGCAGCAGCAGGCTTTCTGGCCTGCTTGCCCTTGTTCCAGGACTGGTTAGGTTTCCAGGCATGTCTGGAATCAGCAACAGTTCCCTCTTGTTTTGAAGCGGAGGAAGTTGATGCTGCTCCTGCCTTGAAATTTCGAAAGGGACGAAAATTAGACTGTTTGGCCTTTGATTTGGCCCTGTCCTAAGGAAGGGTAAGACCCTTGCCTCCAGTAATTTCAGTAATAATTTCCTTCAAGCCAGGCCCGAATAAGGTCTGCCCCTTGAAAGGAATGTTGAGTAATTTAGACTTTGAAGTCACGTCAGCTGACCAGGATTTAAGCCATAGCGCCCTACGCGCCTGGATGGCGAATCCGGAATTCTTAGCCGTTAGTGTAGTCAAATGAACAATGGCATCAGAAACAAATGAGTTAGCTAGCTTAAGCGTTCTAAGCTTGTCAATAATTTCATTCAATGGAGCTGTCTGGATGGCCTCTTCCAGGGCCTCAAACCAGAATGCCGCCGCAGCAGTGACAGGCGCAATGCATGCAAGGGGCTGTAAAATAAAACCTTGTTGAATAAACATTTTCTTAAGGTAACCCTCCAATTTTTTATCCATTGGATTTGAAAAAGCACAACTGTCCTCAACCGGGATAGTGGTACGCTTTGCTAAAGTAGAAACTGCTCCCTCCACCTTAGGGACCGTCTGCCATAAGTCCCGTGTAGTGGCGTCTATTGGAAACATTTTTCTAAATATAGGAGGTGGGGAAAAGGGCACACCGGGTCTATCCCACTCCTTGCTAATAATTTCTGTAAGCCTTTTAGGTATAGGAAAAACGTCAGTACACACCGGCACCGCATAGTATCTATCCAGCCTACACAATTTCTCTGGAATTGCAACTGTGTTACAGTCATTCAGAGCAGCTAATACCTCCCCAAGCAATACACGGAGGTTCTCAAGCTTAAATTTAAAATTAGAAATCTCTGAATCAGGTTTCCCCGAGTCAGAGATGTCACCCACAGACTGAAGCTCTCCGTCCTCATGTTCTGCATACTGTGACGCAGTATCAGACATGGCTCTAACAGCATTTGCGCGCTCTGTATCTCTCCTAACCCCAGAGCTATTGCGCTTGCCTCTTAATTCAGGCAATCTAGATAATACCTCTGACAGGGTATTATTCATGATTGCAGCCATGTCCTGCAAGGTAATCGCTATGGGCGTCCCTGATGTAATTGGCGCCATATTAGCGTGCGTCCCCTGAGCGGGAGGCGAAGGGTCTGACACGTGGGGAGAGTTCGTCGGCATAACTTCCCCCTCGACAGAACCCTCTGGTGACAATTCTTTTATAGATAAAGACTGATCTTTACTGTTTAAGGTGAAATCAATACATTTAGTACACATTCTCCTATGGGGCTCCACCATGGCTTTCAAACATAATGAACAAGTAGGTTCCTTTGTGTCAGACATGTTTAAACAGACTAGCAATGAGACTAGCAAGCTTGGAAAACACTTTAAAACAAGTTTACAAGCAATATAAAAAACGTTACTGCGCCTTTAAGAAACACAAATTTTCCCAAATTTTGAAATAACAGTGAAAAAATACAGTTACACTAACAAAATTTTTACAGTGTATGTAATAAGTTAGCAGAGCATTGCACCCACTTGCAAATGGATGATTAACCCCTTAATACCAAAAACGGAATAACAAATGACAAAAACGTTTTTTAAACAGTCACAACAACTGCCACAGCTCTACTGTGGCTTTTTACCTCCCTCAATACGACTTTTGAAGCCTTTTGAGCCCTTCAGAGAAGTTGTGGATCATGCAGGAAGAAGCTGGATGTCTGTGTCTGTAATTTTTGCTGTGCAAAAAAACACCAAAATAGGCCCCTCCCACTCATATTACAACAGTGGGAAGCCTCAGGGAACTGTTTCTAGGCAAAATTCAAGCTAGCCATGTGGAAAAAACTAGGCCCCAATAAGTTTTATCACCAAACATATGTAAAAAACGATTAAACATGCCAGCAAACGTTTTAAAATACACTTTTATAAGAGTATGTATCTCTATTAATAAGCCTGATACCAGTCGCTATCACTGCATTTAAGGCTTTACTTACATTACTTCTGTATCAGCAGCATTTTCTAGCAAATTCCATCCCTAGAAAAATATTTGAACTGCACATACCTTATTACAGGAAAACCTGCACGCTATTCCCCCTCTGAAGTTACCTCACTCCTCAGAATATGTGAGAACAGCAAAGGATCTTAGTTACTTCTGCTAAGATCATAGAAAACGCAGGCAGATTCTTCTTCTAAATACTGCCTGAGATAAACAGTACACTCCGGTACCATTTAAAAATAACAAACTTTTGATTGAAGAAATAAACTAAGTATAAAACACCACAGTCCTCTTACGACCTCCATCTTAGTTGAGAGTTGCAAGAGAATGACTGGATATGGCAGTGAGGGGAGGAGCTATATAGCAGCTCTGCTGTGGGTGATCCTCTTGCAACTTCCTGTTGGGAAGGAGAATATCCCACAAGTAATGGATGATCCGTGGACTGGATACACTTAACAAGAGAAATTACATTCTCTTCAGATTTTTGTAACACTACTTGCTTTTCACATACATCCCTACTGACTGTAGTAGAATCCTTTCCTCCACACTATATGGATTTCTCAGAAGTATTCGATCTGAAAGAGGCTGAGAACCTTCCGCCCCATATAATTTACGATTGCCCGATAGAAATAATACCAGGGGCCCCTATACCATATGGGAAAATGTATCCGTTATCCCAGACGGAATTACAGCATCTGCAGCAATATTTGGATGAGAACCTCAAAAAGGGGTTTATAAGACCATCAACCTCACCAGCTGACGCAGGTATGTTTTTTGTGAGGAATAAGGATAAAATTTTAAGGCCTATAATAGATTATAGGGCCTTAAATAGTATAACTGTCAAAAACCGATATCCTTTGCCGCTAATAACAGAATTATTAGAACGCCTATCCAATGCTAATTTTTTTTACAAAACTTGACTTAAAAGGTGCATATAACCTTATCAGAGTCCGTGAAGGAGATGAGTGGAAAACAGCTTTTAGGACCAGGTATGGTTTATATGAATATTTAGTAATGTCCTTTGGGCTTTGTAATGTAATGTTTTTCGAGATCTAATGGATATATGTGTAATAGTTTATTTAGACGATAGCCTAATCTATTCCACTGATCCCTTAACACATGTATGAAAAACAAAAGAGGGGAGTTCAAAAAAGAAAAGAGAGCTGGCAAGCCAAGGTAATAACCTTGCAAATGTTAAAAAGTAACATTTGCAAGGTTATTACCTGGGCTTGCCAGCTCTCTTTTCTTTTTTTAATTTTATCACAGTTTTTAATACACTACACTAGTAATCTTTCTCTACTTTTTAATTTTTATTATTAAATGCTAAGTTTTATATATTTACACGGTTGAATAAACCTCACTGTTGCATGAATTTACTTAATTTTATTTGACTGAGTGCTCTGGATTATCCAATTTTTTTTGTTTGTTCTAGTCACTTAACACATGTAAAACATGTAAGATGGGTTCTATCCAGACTAAAAGATCACCGACTATGCAAAGCTAGAAAAGTGCCAATTCCACAATAACATTTTTGGGATATATTCTTTCTCCAGAGGGTGTTATGATGGATCCAAAGAAAATCACCTTTATCACAAATTGGCCAAGACCCACTTCACAAAAAGCTCTCCAACGCTTCTTAGGCTTCGCAAATTTTTATAGGAGATTTATTTTCAATTATTCATCTTTGGTGAAACCTTTAACCGCTCTAACTGGTAAACAGAAAAAAATCCTTTGGACACCTGCAGCTGAAGAGCCCTTTAATTTACTAAAAACAAGATTCATAACTGCTCCTATTTTACATCTACCAGATCATACTAAGCATTTCGTTCGAGGTGGATGCCTCCGATACTGGATTAGGAGCGGTTTTGTCACAACGTATTGATTTAAAATCTGCGTTACACCCTGCTGCCTATTATTAAAGTACATTAACTTCTGCTGAAAGGAATCATTCAGTGGGCGACAAGGAATTACTAGCTATAAAATCTGCGCTAGAAACATGGAGACATCTCTTAGAAGGGACAACTTTTCCATTCACAATATACACAGATCATAAAAACCTTGAGTACTTAAGGAAGAATAAAACCCCATCTGTGAGACGTTAGGTGGTCACTTTTTTTGATAGGTTTGTGTTACAGAAGCATTAGTTATTTTGTTGTGAAGAGCTTATTTCCCAGCAGCAATGCCTGAACCAGCCAAGCCAGCGCCTAAGAAGGGCTCCAAGAAAACCGTAACAAGTATCATTTCATTAAGAGTTAACTTTTTTTTCAGCTTTTAGAAACTATTTTCTAAATACAAGTTTGCTGGCCTCAGCTCTAATTAAGTTTAGTGATAAACAATCCCATTGTCTAATCACCTCCGGAGTCAGACTGCTAATTGATAAGATGGGCTGCATTGTTTTCTTATGTGTAACTTGTTATCTGAAGTACTGTAATCCTATTGTGGCCTGTCAAAGGACATTGTCTCTCTATCTAAATGTGTGATGGGGGATTTTATGCTTCCCCCTGGGAGTGCCCTGTGTGCATGTAACCTCAATAAAAAGCAGGCTGGGCATCCCAGTCCTGAGTTCTTGGTTGACCCTCAATCGCAGCGTTGACTCGTTTTTGTGGGCAGAAGGGTATCCTAGCTGTACTACAGCTAAGGGGGATTATTCTACATTTGCGAGACTCATATAGAATACTATGGAAAGCAGCTTCTCCCCTCTTCAGCAATAGGGATCCAGGCTACTAAGCGGTCCATCTCTCAGCGAGACTAAGGGTAACCGTAACAGTTTGATTTTATAATCACCTACAGACCTGCTCTGAGGAATGTGAAAGCGGATTCCTTATCCAGGATACATGAAACTCAAGCTAAACTACTTAACCCAACAACAATAATACCTAACGAAAAGCTTGTAGCTACGATCACTACACCACAACTACAATTTTTAGAAGCCTTACAAAAAGACACAACTTTGCCACATTCAGATGTCCATCAAGGACCTACTGGATTATACTATCACTGCGATAGATTATATGTACCTCCTTCTCTACGTCTTGAGATTCTCAAACAATTCCATAACTCCCCAATGGCAGGACATCTGGGTATACAGAAAACCATAGACTTAATATCACGTTCCTATTGGTGGCCCAATTCTAAGAAAACCATATACGATTACATTTGGACCTGTGAAGTATGTGCAAGAATGAAAATTGAACATCTCAAACCAACTGGTCTCTTAAGACCATTACCTGTACCTGATACACCTTGGTCAACAGTCACTCGACTTTATTGTTGAATTGCCTGCCTCTCACCCCTATAACACCATATTGGTAGTCGTGGACCATTTGACAAAGATGGCGCATTTTATACCCTTAAAAGGATTACCAACTTCCTCGCAAACTGCTAAGTGCTACATTGACCATATCATGAAGTTGCATGGTTTACCCGATATTATAATTAGCGACAGAGGCACACAAGTTACCTCAAAGTTCTGGAGACAACTCTGTCGAATTCTACAAATTGATTCACGTCTTTCAACAGCTTATCACCCGCAAACAAATGGACTTACAGAACGTATAAATCAAATACTGGAACAGTATTTACGATGCTATATTACTCATCTACAAGACGATTGGAGCGACTATATAGCATTAGCGAGTTCTCCTATAACAATTCACTGAATACCTCTAGCAAGATGAGTCCTTTCTATGCTTCCTATGGTTTCCATCCTAGAAGTATACCTCAAGCACTTCAACAAACCAATTGTCCTGCAGTACTCAGTTTAGCTGACAATATTCGGAACAATTTCAGGAAACTCAAACAACATCTGACGGAAGCTAAAAAACGCCAGAAATTCTACTATGATAAACGTCACCGTGAACCACCACCGTATAAAATTTCTGATTATGTCTGGTTGTCAACTAAGAATCTACATTTACAAGTACCTGCTAAGAAACTCGCAAACCAATACATTGGACCATTCCCTATTGTCAAGATAATCAACCCTACTACGGTCACTCTTCGGCTCCCTGACAGATATTCCATTCATCCAACTTTTCATGTTTCCCTACTCAAACCATATCAAAGATCAAGATCCACGTAGAATACAACCACGGGTGCCTCCGATACCTGTGGAAGATCACGAAGAATAGGAGGTGGAAAACATTCTGGATTCTAGGATAAAAAAATACTGTAGACTACAGGGGGGCGGAGTCTAGCCATGCTAGGAGATGGCAGCTAGTTAGAAGGGCTCCTGTCTTCTATACCGACTCACAGCTCTATTTGATGGCATACCTTCCCTAATTTTACCCCACATAAGTACCCGATAACTCTCTCCTACAGTTAACACTATCCGGGTGTCTCCTTGAGTAGCGGCATGACTATTTCTGAGGGGGCTCTGATCGGGGCCTATTGTCATGGGGACTGAGGAGCATCGGAAGTTACTGACCCCGCTTCTGTCTACACAAGACTGTTGATCATCCTGGAGCAGCAGAGTAGCGGTGAAGGAGCTGCACTATACCTTAGAAGGATACGACTGGGATTGAGGTGAGCGCTTCTAATTGCAAGGGCTGCGGCGGAGGGGGGTCCCAACTGTGAGTGGCTGACTCCCGAACATTTCGGCCGATGACTCAATAAAGGCTAATTCTTGACCACAGCTTATGAAAACGGCTGAAGTAGCCTATTGCAGGATACCAAGTAGTGTCTGATAGGGGGTAAGAATTGAGAACCGCAGCTAATCAATAGTGCGTCACAGATACCAAATAGAGAGACGCCATTGCAGGGCCTCACCTCGGCAGCAGTCAGGTGAACGGTGCAACAAGCTCAGCTTTATTAGAGTGATCATGTTGAGGACTTGTCATTGTATAAACATTATATGACTAACATCACCTGATTGCACATTCTACAACATATCACCCCCCTTTCATGCAGTTGAGGAGCCATGTAATAAATTTAAGCCCTATCCCTGTAAATATACAACCAACCTGGAAAAGAAGAACACTCACTCCTTTATATCTCCACACCAGGATCAGGAAGGTGTTGTGCCTCCCTTTACTGCTACATAGATTTCATACTTTATCCTGCAGGATTTAATCTGGTAGATCAGGTGATGCCTTGCAAGAGGCAAGCTAAAAGTGACAAAGTCTCTTCCAAAACCCTCAACCAGTACAGGTGGCCCTCGTTTTACAACGGTTCAATTTACACCGTTTCAGAATAACAACCTTTTTTCCCAGTCATGTGACTGCTATTGAAAAGCATTGAGAAGCAGTGCATTTATTAAAATTGCCAGTAGGTGGAGCTGTCCGCTTGTGTTGCAGCAAAGCCAAGAAAGCTGAAATTAATCAGTTTAACCAGACCTGAGCTATCGAGCAGATGTCAAAGGAAAAAGATCTTCCGGTCTATAACTCAGTCCAGATTGGAATGCATAGAAAGAACAGTTTGCAGAAAAATGCAAGTGAAGTCTTGGTTGTGTGATTATTTTATTAGGTTTATAATGCTGTCTAGCATTTAAAGTCTTCATTTCAAAGCTTTTAAAATAATGTATTAGGTGTTACTTATGACAATTTTGAGAGGGGCCTGGAACCTATCTCCCTCACTTCCCATTGACTTACATTATAAACTGGGTTTCAATTTACAACTGTTTTGATTTACAACCATTACTTCTGGAACCTAACCCCGGCGTAAACGGAGGGTTACCTGTATTTAATACCTAGGAAGTCCCACTCTCCAAACACAGAAAGTTCTGTAGATTTACAGTCATCTCTAGCAGCAAAAACCAACATGGAGGACCCTGAACTAGGGGCTTTTCTTACAAAACAGGACATCTCTCATCTATCATCCAAAGATGACATTAAAATAGTCCTGCACGAAATGAGGACACTGTTTGGTGACCTGCGGAAAGACTTAGGGGCCATGGAGAAGAGAGGTCTCACTAGATCACAGCGCATTGGTGACTGAAGTTCAGACTAATACCTCATGTGTCCAGGAGCTCGATAATAGGCTACATACACTCTCTGACAAATTAGAAGACCTGGAAAACAGGACACGCCGCAATAACCTTAGAATTAGGGGAATCAGTGAAACCATCTTTCCCCCGGCGATTGAGGGCTACCTCCAAGCCCTGTTCAGAGTGATTAAAAACAATCCTTCCGGCAAGGACATTCAAATAGAAAGGGTTCACAGGGCCCTAAGGCCCAAACCTCCACCTAAGGCCCCGCCGCGGGATATAATTGTGAAATTTCTCAAGTACAAGGACAAAGAGGACCTCCTCCGCTGCGCTAGAGAAAGGCATCCAATTATGCATAAGGGGAAGAGATACAACTGTTCACTGACCTCTCCCCCACCACTCTTCAGAAAAGGAGGGATCTATCACACGTTACTAACACTCTGAAATTGCACAGAGTTCAATATAGATGGGGCTTTCCTGTCTCGTTGATAGCCTCAGCTAATAATAAAACGGCCATTTTCAGGCCTGGTTCAGACCTCAACCTCTTCTACAAGGAACTCTCCCTACCAACTGCTTCGGCCAGAGGAGATTCTGACCTAAACATCAGAGAAGTGCAAGAAACCGTAACACCACTAGGAGCTTCTTCTAACCTAGGATGACTTTCCATAAACAACCTCATGTTTTTTTTCAAATATTCAACCTTAAAGGACTTGTATCATCATTGCCATGTGCTGTTTACTTGACTAGGACATCATTCCCATTGATTAAGCTGGCCTTGGGATCCTTGGAAAAGTCTTCTCATTCAAAGATGTATCCTTTTTGGTTTTTCTCATTCAGACTTAAACATTCAAGGTGGTCCCACTGGACCAACAGATCTTGTTTCACCCCAAGCACATTCTACTGGTTCTAATCGGATACTGAATTTCTTTTATTGTTTTGAATACCTGGTAGATTGCATAACTGGTGTCTTTTTTTCCTATACAGGCATTTTTCAACAAGAGATAGAACTGCATCCCTATGAACGCTCATTGTAGACCCTTTCATGTTGAGTTGAAAGTGTTATAAAGTTAATCAGTTATAAGTTTTTTTCTGTTTAGAGTTTTTCAGGAGTGTTCTCGTGATTGTTTGACATGTTTGCAATTTGTTTATGTTTCTTGCCTCTTATGTACATCAATGATGAACGCATATGTATCACACTAAGGAATTTGATCCACCCCTGAGGAGGTAGGGACCGCACTTACAAGGTACAGTTTTTTCATTGTAATAAGTACTTCGCTTATGCCCTAAGACCACCTGAGTTCACTTCCCCCCCCTCGGAGAGGGCTTTCTAGAAATTTCTTCAGTGAAATCTTTAGCACCCAAAGTTAAAAACAACAGGCCAATTTGGCTGGAGAGAAGCAATATAAGTCTTATATCCCTCCATACCCTCCCCCTCCTTCCTCTCCCCTATCCCCCCCCCCCCATACCCTATCCCCTCTCCCAATATCCATGCCATCATATATTACGCCCTCTTTATTACACACTCCACATAGTCGGTTGTGGAGACACTTCCCCAGTGTAGTTACCTCTTAAACCACAGGTTTTCAACTCCATTCTTGGAGTTCTACTTTCCTCTCTTACTCTGATTTATTCACAAAGGGTGTTAGACCTGTTTTCTCAGCTCATTATCATATACTTTTACCCATATTAACCCCCTAAATTTCTTCTTAGATCTCTTTCTCACTCCTCCCTTCTCTTCCTGTGTGTGGGGTTTTTTTTTCCTTGTTTTTTTTTCTCAAGATGCCTCACAGTAGATTTCAAGAACATGCTCTTAAACTAACTTCAATAAATGCAAAAGGGCTCAACAACCCAGGCAAACGCTCCATTGCACTCAGAGAATTGAATAAATTAAAAAGTCAAATCATCTTGCTCCAAGAAACACACTTTCAAAGGGGAAAGGAACCCCATTGGATCCCTAGACATTTTCCCATATCCCTTTTTGCTTCTGGTCCGGATAAAAAAGGTGGGGTTGGAATTCTCATTCACAAAACACTGCCCCTAAAAATCACACATCTCACTAAAGATCCTAATGGACGCTATCTCCTTCTGGTGGGCACTTTATATGGCCAACCCCTCACTATACTAAACGTTTATGCACCCCATCAAGCACAGGATAAATTTTTTTTAAATGTTCTGAACGCATTGTTAGATCAGTCTAGAGGAGTAACTTTCCTGGCTGGCGACTTTAACCTTAGCATTGATCCCCTTATAGACGCTTCAAAGGGAACCACCAGTGTGCCTGGCCCAGTCCTCAAAAAAGTTAGACATGCCTTAAATAATCATTCTTTGCACGACACATGGAGAATTCTGCACCCCAAGGATAGGGATTATACCTTCTATTCTGCACCACACAACTGTTATACACGCATTGACTATGTGTTGACTGATTCCCATGGTCTATCTCTCGTCACACAATGCGATATAGGAAATATCACCTGGTCGGACCACGCCCCAGTTACCTGCTCCATACTGTGGCCTGACTTACCGATCATTAACAAAATCTGGAGACTAGATGACTCACTCTTGGACAATCCACTTGTCCTTGAGGATGTAGAAATGGCTCTTTCTGAATACTTCTCCCTCAACGCGAACACGTCCTCCTCCCCCCACTATAGAATGGGAAGCTCACAAATCGGTGATTCGTGGAATATTCATCAAACACAGCGCTAGATTAGCAAAACAAGCTAGGATATACCACACTAGATAGAATCAGCACCCTGGAGAGATCACACAAGCAGGACCTCTCTAACGACACCTGTAGGCAGGAGCTAATGTCCGCAAGAACTGAATTAAAGCAATATCTTATGAAATCACAGCAGCGTAACGCCCTACATCTTAAACAACATTATTACAAAGGAGGCAATAAGCCGGGCAAAATCTTGGCGAGAACCCTTCGAAGGAAACAGTTAGCTACATACATGCAATCTTTACAGACTAGAGAGGGTACAATGATTTACAGCAGCAAACTTATAGTCTCCACTTTCAGAGACTACTATAAGACACTTTACAATATTAATAACATTAACTTGCCCCCACAATCACAGTTTACTGAAGGGAACCTCACAGAACAAATAGATGACTTCTTTTTTAACCTTCACCTCCCCACTTTAAATGAAACTGAAAAATTGGATCTTGCAGCCACCATCACAATAGAAGAACTACATCAGGCTATTAAAGGCACCCCCATCTGGTAAAAGCCCTGGCCCAGATGGTCTTACTTCTAGATATTACAAACTACTTAGTAACTTTCTGTCCCCCCATCTGCTCCAGCTTTTTAACAACTTAAGAAGTAGCCCTACCTTATCTAAATCACTTCTCGAAACCCAAATCACAGTTATCCCTAAATTAGGGAAATTGGCGTCACGCCCTGAAAACTTCAGAACTATTTCACTCATAAATACAGATATGAAACTGTTAGCTAAAGTCCTCGACAATAGACTTAATAAATACTTACCCAAGTTGGTTGCCAATGACCAGGTGGGTTTTGTCCCGGGACGAGAAGCCCGGGATAATACTATTAAAATCCTGCAACTGATAAATCACGCTAAAGTTACAAACACGTCGTTGGTCCTTCACGAGACAGACGCTGAGAAGGCCTTCGACAGGGTTCGATGGTCTTTTCTGCAAAAAACCATGTTGGAGATGGGTATCCCGGAGCCCTTTTTGAACATGGCTATGGCATTATACTCTTCCCCAAATGCTAGAATTAGGGTCAGTGGTGCTCTGTCAGATTCGTTCAATATCACAAATGGTACAAGGCAGGGATGCCCCTTATCCCCCTTACTCTTTGCCATGTCTATGGAGGTACTAGCCCATAAGATTAGAAATAGCACCGAAATAAAGGGCATGGTAATAGGAGATGAAGAATGCAAACAAGCTCTCTACGCTGATGATGCGCTATTCACCCTGACTGAAGGCGAAACATCTGTCCCTGCTCTAGTCGAGGTGATGAATAATTACAGCAAGATTTCTAACTTTCAGTTAAATTTCTCCAAATCCAAAATACTCAATATAAACACTAACCCGAATCATATAAAACAATTAAGCAACACATACAATATCCCCATAGCCCAGAATAAGCTGAAGTATCTAGGAATTTACTTAACTGCCTCCACACCAGACCTGTTTAGATTTAATTATAACGCTATAAAAATGAAATAATCTGAGATCTGTCTTCCTGGAAGAGCAAAAAGCTCTCATGGCTAGGAAGGATTGGGGTGCTCAAAATGAATATCTTGCCACGCTTATTATATTTGTTCCAAACTCTTCCCATTTCGCTCCCAGAGGGTTATATCACACAATTACAAAAAGCCTTCGAACAGTATATATGGGACGGAGCCAGACGCAGAATTCCTAGAAAAACCATGTATCTCCCTAGAGATGAGGGTGGCCTGGGGGTGCCCTGCTTAGAGAGATATAAACAAGCAATATCACTGCAACATGTAGTGGAGTGGGCACACAATTCCAACGATAAAGCATGGATCCGTATAGATAGGCAAATTTTCAAGATAAACAATGTTGCAACGCTGGGATAACAATGTTGCAACGCTGGGATGGACAACTCACTATAAAAGACCCAAATTAATTGATAAATACCATATTACAGCAGGCATATTAATAGATTGGAACAAAATCATAACCACCAGTACACACATCTCCTCTAGGCATGCTCCACTTACCCCAATCATTGAACAGGTAGATCTTCCTTATTATCGACTGGGTTTCTCCAGGGTGCAACCTTATAGTCTAAAAATAGGGACGTGCTCTTCGTCACGAAAGACGGGGGATTGAAAACACAATCTGAAATGGAGGAAACCCATGGGGGGGGGGGATCTTCTCCTCTTGGCTCCACTATCACCAACTGATCCACTTCATCTCTCACCATAAATATAGGAAAGACCTTGGCAGAAAGATAACGCCTTTTGAGGACCTATGCACTATGCAAGCGACCCCGACTCATTTGATATCGAAACTCTATAAAATACTTAATAACTCTGACTCACTAAATCTTCTGTCTTACACGTACTCGTGGAAGAAAGAACTAAATAGTAACTTAGAAGACGAGGCTTGGCTTCAAGCTTTCAGACTAACTAAAAAATCTTCAGTCTCTGCGGTGACACAGGAAATACACATTAAGCTTTTATGTAGATGGTACCTAACCCCATCTCGCTTGCACACAATATACCCCACGCTCAATAACACCTGTTGGAGGGGATGCGGAGAGGAGGGATCTCTACTCCACATTTGGTGGGCATGCCCTCGACTGAAAGATTATTCGCATGACATACTGTCAGAAATATTAGGAACGCAGATAAATCATAACCCAAATACCCTACTACTTATCTCACTCCCCAAAATGCCAGAAGTGGGCAAACAACCACTGCTACTAATTATGCTTACAGCGGCCAAAAAAATTATCCCGAAATTCTGGAAAACCCAAAGAATCCCTACTACTGATGACTGGAGAGCAGTAGTCGCTGATCTCCTCTCTCTTGAGAGGTATCACTACCTAAAAACACATAAGTTAGAGATACATGAGATGATGCTAGCATTATGGAGCAAACAGATATAGTCTAAGGACCATAATTATATATAACATCTTGTACTGCTTTATAGCATTGGAGCGGCGTCTGTGTTTGTTTTTTTTTGTTTCCCCCCCCCCCTCCACCCTCCTGTGGCTGGTGTTCTCCTCTTTCTCTCCTGTTTCTTCCAATCCTTCTTACTTTCCACTCGTACTAATTGCCGAGACCGGTAACCTTTTGTCTCAGTTAAATGTGTATACCTTTACATTTGCTTGTATTAATACTCGATTAAATTTGAAAATTTGTTGAGCATTACGAGAAAGCTTGTTAAAATTTATAGTTTCGACCTCAGGATTATACTTTCTCCTTTATTTGTGATTTCTGATGGAATGGACAATTCTGGTGATTTAGCCCACTATATGGCACTATGTAACCTTATGAACTGTAACATCATATATATAGCCATATACTATGTTCATTATATTTTTGTCTATGTACTATTGTTGTCATTCTAATTATCTCAAAAAAATAAATAAAAAAATTCTGTAGACTCCAATACTTAATACGCTAGAAGGGGTATGGACATGAGGAGGATTCCTGGGTCCCCTCTAGAGATCTTCATGCACCTCAGCTCATCCAGGCCTTCCATAGACGTTACCCTCTTAAACCGAGGAGTTGAATACACGGAGAGTATTCTTTCAGGAGAGGATTCTGTCATGATTCTTTACTGTTGCTTTAAGTGAAATACCATTTTTCTTCCTTCAGTCAAACTCCTCCTATCCTGCCTATTTAAACCAGCACTTCACTACATTCATTGCTTGATTATTTGCTCATTTGCCTAGGGATTTATTCCCTCTGTCCATAAGTAAATTTAAGCCAAGCTCTGATATATTTCAAGGCTTATTAAACCTTAGAGTTTATTTTCTGACATTGTCAGTATCCTTTGTTTACTTGTTCCTGAATTCAACTAATTACTCCTAAGACTTTCTAGTATTTACTTTTGCCAGCTAATTACCTTCAGCTACCAACAACCTGTGTTAGTGTTCATACGCTCCTCCTTCCAACAAGGGACTGTTTTAAGCTGATACCTGAACAAAGTATTCACCTAGCAGGACGCCAAGATTCACAGCTGACACCGGAGGAACACTTCTGCTGACCTCTAAGCAACGGCTGCTTATCCGGTACCGGTAAGCTCAGGTTAATAAATTTGCCTGAGATCAAGTTGCTACTATATAGATAAATATTATTTTCCTTCTGAATTCTCATTAAACTTTTTTATTGCTCAATTGCATACTATTCTTAAAATGTTGCAACCATTTATTTTTTACACTTTATCAGCTGATTATATCTTACTTTATATCATATCTAATATATATTTCTTGGAGATACATATTGATGCCAACTTTTTTTCCTATAAGAAATTATATTAGTAGTCTTATTCCATTGCTTTAAACCCTTGAGTGCTAACGACGGCTCTGAGCCGTCACAGAGTTTCTCACTCAGGTGAAAACGATGGCTCAGAGCCGTCGCTAGCACTCTCCCACCTTGAGGGAGATCTGGGGGCTCCCACCCGTTCCTACCCCGGCGATCGGGCCTGTATAATGACAGGCATCGCCGGGGCTTCACGTTTTACGTGATGACGTCACCGCGCAACTTTATTAAAAAAAGACAATGGACAATATAGGGAAAGGGGGCATGCTGCTTAGAAGCCTGTATCTCAGGCATCTAAGCAGCTACAGACCCCCAAGACCCACTGTTGGAAAGGTAATTGCCATGGGGATCTGAAAAGAATATATATATATTTTTTTTTAAATTTAAAATTAAACCCTCAAATGTGATTAGCAACCAGGTGGGAACGTGCTTAGCACTCAAAGGGTTAAGTTTGCAGCAAGTTTGTTACAAAATTTAAAGCTACAGCAACTGCTAAGTTTTACTTCAACTCTGAACTTCATTTCATTGTTGTATTATAACCAAGCTACAAAACTAAATTATAGTTTTAGGCAAGTCAATAGCACTATGCTATTCAGACATTGCAGGTGAAGGGGTTTGAATAAAACCATTTTCTCTGCTCTACCGGAACAATAACTCCCATAGATACCAGATCGCCTATACCGCATAGGAAAGCAATTCTCTTTTCGGGCTTTCCCGATATCCGAGATAGAAGAAGCCTGATCCTTGGGGTCGAGTTTGGAAACCTATTCTCTACACATGAGATATTATGTCCAGAACCCAATGTCCTGAATGGACTGAGCCCAAACCCCTGAAACAGAGATAATCTGCCCCCTACTTGACCTGATCCCAGGTCAGGGGCTGTCCCTTCATGAAGACTTAAGTGTCAGAGGTTGACTTCTTTTGTTGTTTTTTCTTGTTCCATGCTGGGTTTGGTTTCCAGGTTCTCCTGGTCATCTTAGAATTGTTTGTGAAAGGCTTCCTGTGTGTATTATTCAGACAAAAGGAGCAAAAGCAACCCATGGAACGTCCATTCGGTCTGGATTTCTTATCCTGAGGCAGGAAAGCGCCCTTTCCACTAGTGACAGTAGTAATGAGAGAGTCTAAGCCTGGCCAAAACAGGGAATTACCCTTAAAGGACAAGGTTAGCAAATAAGATATGGAGACTATATGCACCGACCACGATTTCAGCCAGAGAGCTCTCCTGGCCAAAACTGTGAATCCAGAGATCTTGGCATTGAGGCAAATAATTTGGTTAATGGCATTGCAAATTAAAGAATTAGTCATCTTTTAGAGTCTGAATGTGGTCCTAAATGTCCTCCAATGGAGATTCTACCATGATCAATTCAGACAAGGAGTCGCACCAGAACGTAGCAGCCACAGCAGCAATACCTACAGCTGGTTGAAGAGGTGAGCATCCCTGTAGAAGAAAAAAAAAATGTGTCCTAATTTCCTGTCCTTTGGTGGTGCGTTTGGCCAAGGTGTAAATGGTGCCGTCTACCAAAGGGACGGTGCTCCACAATTCTAAATGATCATCTGGATATGGAACATTTTCTAAAAATTTGGAGAAGGGGAAATAGGAACTCCAGACTTTTCCCACTTCTTGGTTATAATGTCCGCCACCAAAGAAGGAACAAGGAACACCTAAGGGGTTTTTAACCTAGGTTTAAAGACAATATCAAACTTATGAACCCGTTTCTCCTCTGCGGGTTTAGATTCAGGTACACCTAGAGTGTTTAAAAACTCTTTAAAAGGGACACTGAACCCAAATTTTTTCTTTCAGGATTCATATAGAGCATGCCATTTTAAGCAACGTTCTAATTTACTCCTACTAACAATTTTTTTTCGTTCTCTTGCTATCTAAGCTTTTTTGGTTCATGACTCTGGACAGCACTTTTTTTTATTGGTGGATGAATTCAGCAAGGACAACCCAGGTTGTTCACCAAAAATGGGCCAGCATCTAAACTTAAATTCTTGCATTTCAAATAAAGATACCAAGAGAATGAAGAAAATTTGATGATAGGAGTAAAATTAGAAAGATGCTTAAAATGTCATGCTCTATCTGAATCACGAAAGAAAAAATTTGGGTTCAATGTCCCTTTAAGTAAATATCTTAGGTTTTCAATTTTAAACCTAAAAGTTATATCCTCAGTGCCCCTTTTAGATTCTCTAGAGTCATAGGATGAAAGCTCACCTTCAGAGCTAGACAAGGAATCGTCCACATCGGAAATTTGCATATGGCTAACCGTTGCGGCTCCAACAGAACTACTGGTTCTGGATTCAGAGGAGCAATATTTAACTTTTCTCTTCTGTAAACCTGCAACTGGCATAGTCAGGGCAGTAGATACAGCAGATTGCAATTGTGCCGCAAAATCTTGAGGAAAACAGAATTTATGCTTACCTGATAAATTACTCTCTCTTACAGGTGTATTCAGTCCACGGATTCATCCTTACTTGTGGGATATTATCAATCCCTACAGGAAGTGGCAAAGAGAACACACAGCAAAGCTGTCCATATAGCTCCCCTCAGGCTCCGCCCCCCCAGTCATTCGACCGACGGTTAGGAGAAAAGGGAGAACCATAGGGTGCAGTGGTGACTGTAGTTATTGTAAATTAAATTTGAACCTGACTTAAATATCAGGGCGGGCCGTGGACTGAATACACCTGTAAGAGAAAGTAATTTATCAGGTAAGCATAAATTCTGTTTTCTCTTACTTGGTGTATTCAGTCCACGGATTCATCCTTACTTGTGGGATACCAATACCAAAGCAATAGGACACGGCTGAAGGGAGGGAACAAGTCAGGTAACCTAAACGGAAGGCACCACTGCTTGCAAAACCTTTCTCCCAAAAATAGCCTCCGAAGAAGCAAAAGTATCGAATTTGTAAAATTTGGCAAATGTATGCAGCGAAGACCAAGTCGCTGCCTTACAAATCTGTTCAACAGAAGCCTCGTTCTTGAAAGCCCATGTGGAAGCCACAGCTCTGGTGGAATGAGCTGTAATTCGTTCAGGAGGCTGTTGTCCAGCAGTCTCATAAGCCAATCGGATGATGCTTTTCAGCCAGAAGGAAAGAGAGGTAGCAGCCGCTTTCTGACCTCTCCTCTTACCAGAATAGACAACAAACAAGGATGATGTTTGTCTGAAAGCCTTAGTTGCCTTTAAATAGAATTTTAAGGCACGAACCACGTCAAGATTGTGTAAAAGTCGTTCCTTCCTAGAAACTGGATTAGGACACAGAGAAGGAACAATGATTTCCTGGTTAATATTCTTATTAGAAACCACTTTTGGAAGTAAACCAGGTTTGGTACGCAAAACAACCTTATCTGCATG
The DNA here is from genome assembly GCF_027579735.1 of Bombina bombina. Lineage (NCBI taxonomy): Eukaryota > Metazoa > Chordata > Amphibia > Anura > Bombinatoridae > Bombina > Bombina bombina. The sequence continues at coordinate 105,711,646 of NC_069507.1, forward strand.
GAACACCAGATAGGGTGAATTACACTGCAAAGCAGACAATTCAGAAACTCTTCGGGCAGAAGAAATTGCTACTAAAAACAAAACTTTCCAAGATAATAACTTGATATCTATGGAATGCAAAGGTTCAAACAGAACCCCTTGAAGAACTGATAGAACTAAATTTAGACTCCATGGAGGAGCCACAGGCTTGTAAACAGGCTTGATTCTAACTAAGGCCTGTGCAAACTGCTGGACGTCTGGTACAGCTGCCAGACGCTTATGTAACAGGATAGACAGAGCAGATATGTCCCTTTAAGGAACTAGCTGACAGACCTTTCTCCAATCCTTCTTGGAGAAAAGACAATATCCTTGGAATCCTAACCTTACTCCACGAGTAACCCCTGGATTCACACCAACAAAGATATTTCCGCCATATCTTATGGTAAATTTTCCTGGTGACAGGCTTCCTGGCCTGTATCAGAGTGTCTATAACTGAATCAGAGAAACCACGCTTATCTAGAATTAAAGCGTTCAATCTCCAAGCAGTCAGTTGCAGAGAAACTAGATTTGGATGCTTGAAAGGATCTTGAATTAGAAGATCCTGCCTCGATGGCAGTTTCCATGGTGGGACCGATGACATGTCCACTAGGTCTGCATACCAAGTCCTGCGTGGCCACGCAGGCGCTATCAGAATTACCGAAGCCTTCTCCTGTTTGATTCTGGCTACTAGCCGAGGGAGAAGAGGAAACGGTGGAAAGACAAGACATAAGCTAGACTGAATGACCAAGGCGCTGTTAATGCGTCTATCAACGCCGCCTTGGGATCCCTGGATCTGGATCCGTAAAGGGGAAGTTTGGTGTTCTGACGGGACGCCATCAGAGCCAATTCTGGAATGCCCCATAGCTGGGTCAGCTGAGCAAAAACCTCTGGGTGGAGTTCCCACTCCCCCGGATGGAAAATCCGCCTCCCAGTTGTCTACCCCTGGGATGTGAATTGCAGATAGATGGCAGGAGTGGTCCTCCGCCCATTTGATAATCTTGGATACTTCCTTCATCACTAGGGAACTTTTTGTTCCTCCTTGATGATTGATGTACACTACAGTCGTGATGTTGTCCGACTGAAATCTGATGAATTTGGCCTTTGCTAGTTGAGGCCACTCCTGGAGCGTATTGAATATCGCTCTCAGCTCCAAAATGTTTATCGGGAGAAGAGATTCTTCCCGAGACCATAGCCCCTGAGCCTTCAGGGAGTTCCAGACCGCACCCCAGCATAACAGACTGGCATCGGTCGTGACAATGATCCACTCCGGTCTGCGGAAACTCATTCCCTTAGACAGGTCATCTTGAGACAACTACCAGAGAAGAGAGTCTCTGGTTTTCTGGTCCATTTGAATTTGAGGAGACAAATCTGCGTAATCTCCATTCCACTGTTTGAGCATGCACAGCTGCAGTGGTCAGAGATGGATTCGGGCAAAAGGGACTACGTCCATTGCCGCAACCATTAACCCAATTACTTCCATGCACTGAGCCACGGAAGGCCGAGGAATGGAATGAAGAACTCGGCAAGTATTCAACAGTTTTGACTTCCTGACCTCTGTCAGAAAGATTTTCATTTCTACCGAGTCTATTAAGAAAGGGAACCCTTGTGAGCGGGGACAGAGAACTCTTTTCTACGTTCACCTTCCACCCGTGAGACCTTAGAAAGGCCAGAACGATGTCCGTATGAGCCTTGGCTCTGTGAAAGGACGACGCCTGTATTAATATGTCGTCTAGGTAAGGTGTTACTGCAATGCCCCGCGGTCTTAGTACCGCTGGAAGGGACCCATGGCCAACCCGAAAGGAAGGGCCACGAACTGGTAATGTTTGTCCAGAAAGGCGAACCTTAGGAACTGATGGTGATCTTTGTGGATAGGAATATGTAGATACGCATCCTTTAGATCCACGGTAGTCATATATTGACCCTCCTGAATCATCGGCAAGATTGTCCGAATGGTTTCCATCTTGAAGGACGGAACTCTTAGGAATTTGTTTAGAATTTTTAGGTCCAGGATTGGCCTGAAAGTTCCCTCCTTTTTGGGAACTACGAACAGGTTTGAGTAAAAGCCCAGTCCTTGTTCTGCAATAGGAACTGGGTGTATCACTCCCATCTTTAGAAGATCTTCTAAACAGCGTAAGAACGCCTGTTTCTTTATTTGGTCTGAAGACAAATGAGAAATGTGGAACCTTCCCCTTGGGGGAGAATCCTTGAATTCTAGAAGGTATCCCTGAGCAACTATTTCTAATGCCCAGGGATCTGGAACATCTCTTGCCCAAGCCTGAGCGAAGAGAGAAAGTCTGCCCCCTACTAGATCCGATCCCGGATCGGGGGCTACCCCTTCATGCTGTCTTAATAGCAGGAGCAGGCTTCTTGGCCTGTTTACCCTTATTTCAGCCCTGCAAGGGTTTCCAGGTTGCTTTGGGCTGGGAAGCGTTATCTTGCTTTGCGGCAGCAGAAGTTGTGGCAGGTCCGCTCCGGAAGTTGCGAAAGGAACGAAAATTAGCCTTGTTTTTAGCCTTAAACGGCCTATCTTGTGGAAGGGCATGGCCCTTGCCCCCAGTGATATCTGAAATAATTTCTTTCAGCTCTGGGCCAAACAGGGTTTTCCCCTTGAAGGGAATATTTAACAGTTTCGTTTTGGACGACACATCGGCCGACCATGATTTGAGCCAAAGCGCTCTTTGCGCCATGATGGCAAAACCTGAGTTTTTCGCCGCTAGCTTAGCTAATTGGAAAGCGGCATCAGTGATAAAAGAATTAGCCAGCTTTAGAGCATGAATTCTATCCATGACCTCATCGTATGAAGTCTCCCTCTGGAGCGACTCCTCCAGGGCTTCGAACCAAAAAGCAGCTGCAGTAGTTACCGGAAGAATGCAGGCAATTGGTTGAAGAAAACCTTGCTGCACAAAAATTTTCTTCAGCAATCCTTCCAATTTTTTATCCATAGGATCTTTGAAAGCACAACTGTCCTCTATTGGTATAGTTGTACGCTTAGCAAGTGTTGAAACAGCCCCCTCTACCTTAGGGACCGTCTGCCATGCGTCCCGCCTGGGGTCGTTTATGGGGAACATTTTCTTAAGGATAGGTGGGGGAACAAAGGGTACACCTGGTCTCTCCCACTCCTTAGTCACAATATCCGCCACCCTCTTTGGGATCGGAAATGCCTCAGTGTATACAGGGACCTCTAAAAACCTGTCCATTTTACACAATTTCGGGTCACAATCATCCAGCGTAGCTAAAACCTCCTTAAGCAGGACGCGGAGGTGTTCCAGTTTAAATTTAAACACTAAGGAATCTGACTCTGCCTGCTGAGAAACTTTTCCTGTGTCAGAAATTTCTCCCTCAGACAGACCGTCCCTCACTGCTACTTCTGAGTTTTCTTAGGGTACTACAGATAAATTATCCAAAGCTTCAGATTGCTCATCCTCTGTATTTAAAATTGAGCTATCGCGCTTTTTTGGAAAAACTGGCAGTTTGGATAAAAATGCTGCTAATTGTTGTAAAGTAATAGGGGCCAATGCGCTAGAGGTACTAGGCATCGCTTGCGCGGGCGTAACTGGTGTAGACACATGGGGGGAGGAAGGAGGACTATCCTCATTACCCTCCGTTAAGGAATCATCTTGGGCTGCATTTTTAATTGTCACTGGATGATCTTTAAAATGCTTAGATGTTTTGGCACACTTTAAACATAAATGCAATGGGGGTACTGCCATGGCTTTTGAACATAAAGAACAAGGTCTATCTGAAGGCTCAGACATGTTTGACAGACTCAGACAACACTAAAATATTGAAAAAATCACTTTTTGAAAAAACGTTACTGTCTCTTTAAATAATAAACAGCACACACTTTTTTACCAAATCATCAAAAAACATCCGATCTTAATGAAATTTTCACCACATGATCCTAATGCTTTGAAATGATTGCACACAAATTTTCAAATCAATTAACCCCTTATTGCCCAAACCGAAGTAAATAACCGGTTTAACCCACTACAGTATGATGCCACAGTCATTGCTGTGGCTTTACCTTCCTTTAGGGTTATTTGTAGAAGAAAATAAGCCTCCCTGAAGTCCTCCTGTACTCTTAAGGCTCTACACGTGAAGCTGCATGAAGCTATCTTGCAAATCAACTGCGCAACTGAGGCGCGAAAATGAGGCCCCCTCCCTCTTCATTCCAGAGTTATGGGGCCTTCCTGAGTCAAATTAGATGTCTTTCATATGCCAGGCGTAATAAAAAAAAAACAAAAGTGTTACCAACGATTAAAACGCTTGATAAATACCAGATTACCCTAATAAAGTAATCGATTTAGCCCATCACAGTGTCTACCAGTATTTAAGCCCTTAACTGAAGCCATCATTCTATACTAGGTCTCAGAAAATGGCTTACCTTCCCTCATGGGATTTCTGTCAGTCTTCTAGCACTACCAAGTCTTGTTAGAAAAAAATGACTGAGCATACCTTAAGCAGTATAAGCCTGCAAACTGCTCCCCCCAACTGAAGTTCTCCGGTACTCAACAGTCCTGTGTGGGAACAGCCATGGATTTTAGTTACAACATGCTAAAATCTTTTTCCTCTCAGCAGAAATCTTCATCATTTTCTGCCTCAGAGTAAATAGTACAAGCCGGCACTATTTTAAAATAACAAACTCTTGATTGAAGAAATAAAACTACAAATCTAACACCACATACTCTTTACCACCCCTGTGGAGATGCTACTTGTTAGAGCGGCAAAGAGAATGACTGGGGGGGCGGAGCCTGAGGGGAGCTATATGGACAGCTTTGCTGTGTGTTCTCTTTGCCACTTCCTGTAGGGATTGAGAATTTCCCACAAGTAAGGATGAATCCGTGGACTGAATACACCAAGTAAGAGAAAGGGCCCAAACCCAGTTTGGGCCTCAGAAGCGGGTTTGCATGCTTAGAGATAGATACCACCTGTTTCGGTTGTAAAATTAGCATGTCAGGGCATACTGTGGTCAGCAAGTCTGCTGATGGACCAGGGACAGAATGAGAAGGGGGAGGACACTGCAGAAATCTGGATCCCAGGGTCACCAGAGTGAGAGACTGAAGAACAGATGCAAGGCACGCACTGCATAGTTGAGTGAATGACACTATGTAGCTTACAGAGCATGCATTTATTAGAGTCAAATAATGTAGCAGTGAGATTCCCCTCCTGGCTAAGATCTGAATCCTCCATGCCTTACTCAGAACGTTTACACTTATGTACAAACTAGAAGCAAATAAAGTGGTATCCAAATAAGGCCAAATGCCATTTTTTTTGTTTTCCCTGTGGAGCTCCACAGATTAACCCCTAGTCTAAAATTATCACTAACTAGCAAAGGGAAAGCTCTGTTTGAGGCATCTCACCACCTCTGGAGCAGGCTGCTCCACACTGCAGAGATTGAAGTTACGCAGATCGCGCAAGCACAATGACATTGAGAGCGGGGAAAAACATAATTTATGTAAGAACTTACCTGATAAATTCATTTCTTTCATATTAGCAACTGTCAATCAGCTAGTGACGTATGGGATATACATTCCTACCAGGAGGGGCAAAGTTTCCCAAACCTCAAAATGCCTATAAATACACCCCTCACCACACCCACAATTCAGTTTAACGAATAGCCAAGAAGTGGGGTGATAAAAAAGTGCGAAAGCATATAAAATAAGGAATTGGAATAATTGTGCTTTATACAAAATCATAACCACCACAAAAAAAGGGCGGGCCTCATGGACTCTTGCTAATATGAAAGAAATGAATTTATCAGGTAAGTTCTTACATAAATTATGTTTTCTTTCATGTAATTAGCAAGAGTCCATGAGCTAGTGACGTATGGGATAATGACTACCCAAGATGTGGATCTTTCCACACAAGAGTCACTAGAGAGGGAGGGATAAAATAAAGACAGCCAATTCCTGCTGAAAATAATCCACACCCAAAATAAAGTTTAACGAAAAACATAAGCAGAAGATTCAAACTGAAACCGCTGCCTGAAGTACTTTTCTACCAAAAACTGCTTCAGAAGAAGAAAATACATCAAAATGATAGAATTTAGTAAAAGTATGCAAAGAGGACCAAGTTGCTGCTTTGCAGATCTGGTCAACCGAAGCTTCATTCCTAAACGCCCAGGAAGTAGAAACTGACCTAGTAGAATGAGCTGTAATTCTCTGAGGCGGAGTTTTACCCGACTCAACATAGGCAAGATGAATTAAAGATTTCAACCAAGATGCCAAAGAAATGGCAGAAGCTTTCTGGCCTTTTCTAGAACCGGAAAAGATAACAAATAGACTAGAAGTCTTACGGAAAGATTTCGTAGCTTCAACATAATATTTCAAAGCTCTAACAACATCCAAAGAATGCAACGATTTCTCCTTAGAATTCTTAGGATTAGGACATAATGAAGGAACCACAATTTCTCTACTAATGTTGTTGGAATTCACAACTTTAGGTAAAAATTCAAAAGAAGTTCGCAACACCGCCTTATCCTGATGAAAAATCAGAAAAGGAGACTCACAAGAAAGAGCAGATAATTCAGAAACTCTTCTGGCAGAAGAGATGGCCAAAAGGAACAAAACTTTCCAAGAAAGTAATTTAATGTCCAATGAATGCATAGGTTCAAACGGAGGAGCTTGAAGAGCTCCCAGAACCAAATTCAAACTCCAAGGAGGAGAAATTGACTTAATGACAGGTTTTATACGAACCAAAGCTTGTACAAAACAATGAATATCAGGAAGAATAGCAATCTTTCTGTGAAAAAGAACAGAAAGAGCAGAGATTTGTCCTTTCAAAGAACTTGCGGACAAACCCTTATCTAAACCATCCTGAAGAAACTGTAAAATTCTCGGTATTCTAAAAGAATGCCAGGAAAAATGATGAGAAAGACACCAAGAAATATAAGTCTTCCAGACTCTATAATATATCTCTCGAGATACAGATTTACGAGCCTGTAACATAGTATTAATCACAGAGTCAGAGAAACCTCTTTGACCAAGAATCAAGCGTTCAATCTCCATACCTTTAAATTTAAGGATTTCAGATCCTGATGGAAAAAAGGACCTTGTGACAGAAGGTCTGGTCTTAACGGAAGAGTCCACGGTTGGCAAGAGGCCATCCGGACAAGATCCGCATACCAAAACCTGTGAGGCCATGCTAGAGCTACCAGCAGAACAAACGAGCATTCCTTCAGAATCTTGGAGATTACTCTTGGAAGAAGAACTAGAGGCGGAAAGATATAGGCAGGATGATACTTCCAAGGAAGTGATAATGCATCCACTGCCTCCGCCTGAGGATCCCGGGATCTGGACAGATACCTGGGAAGTTTCTTGTTTAGATGGGACGCCATCAGATCTATTTCTGGAAGTTCCCACATTTGAACAATCTGAAGAAATACCTCTGGGTGAAGAGACCATTCGCCCGGATGCAACGTTTGGCGACTGAGATAATCCGCTTCCCAATTGTCTACACCTGGGATATGAACCGCAGAGATTAGACAGGAGCTGGATTCCGCCCAAACCAAAATTCGAGATACTTCTTTCATAGCCAGAGGACTGTGAGTCCCTCCTTGATGATTGATGTATGCCACAGTTGTGACATTGTCTGTCTGAAAACAAATGAACGATTCTCTCTTCAGAAGAGGCCAAAACTGAAGAGCTCTGAAAATTGCACGGAGTTCCAAAATATTGATCGGTAATCTCACCTCCTGAGATTCCCAAACTCCTTGTGCCGTCAGAGATCCCCACACAGCTCCCCAACCTGTGAGACTTGCATCTGTTGAAATTACAGTCCAGGTCGGAAGCACAAAAGAAGCCCCCTGAATTAAACGATGGTGATCTGTCCACCATGTTAGAGAGTGTCGAACAATCGGTTTTAAAGATATTAATTGAGATATCTTCGTGTAATCCTTGCACCACTGCTTCAGCATACAGAGCTGAAGAGGTCGCATGTGAAAACGAGCAAAGGGGATCGCGTCCGATGCAGCAGTCATAAGACCTAGAATTTCCATGCATAAGGCTACCGAAGGGAATGATTGTGACTGAAGGTTTCGACAAGCTGCAATCAATTTTAGACGTCTCTTGTCTGTTAAAGACAGAGTCATGGACACTGAATCCATCTGGAAACCCAGAAAGGTTACCCTTGTCTGAGGAATCAAAGAACTTTTTGGTAAATTGATCCTCCAACCATGATCTTGAAGAAACAACACAAGTCGATTCGTATGAGTTTCTGCTAAATGTAAAGACTGAGCAAGTACCAAGATATCGTCCAAATAAGGAAATACCACAATACCCTGTTCTCTGATTACAGACAGAAGGGCACCGAGAACCTTTGTAAAAATTCTTGGAGCTGTAGCTAGGCCAAACGGCAGAGCCACAAACTGGTAATGCTTGTCCAGAAACGAGAATCTCAGGAACTGATAATGATCTGGATGAATCGGAATATGCAGATATGCATCCTGTAAATCTATTGTGGACATATAATTCCCTTGCTGAACAAAAGGTAAGATAGTCCTTACAGTTACCATCTTGAACGTTGGTATCCTTACATAACGATTCAATATTTTTAGATCCAGAACTGGTCTGAAAGAATTCTCCTTCTTTGGTACAATGAAGAGATTTGAATAAAACCCCATCCCCTGTTCCGTAACTGGAACTGGCATAATTACTCCAGTCAACTCTAGATCTGAAACACATTTCAGAAATGCTTGAGCTTTTACTGGATTTACTGGGACACGGGAAAGAAAAAATCTCTTTGCAGGAGGTCTCAACTTGAAACCAATTCTGTACCCTTCTGAAACAATGCTCTGAATCCAAAGATTGTGAACAGAATTGATCCAAATTTCCTTGAAAAAACGTAACCTGCCCCCTACCAGCTGAGCTGGAATGAGGGCCGCACCTTCATGTGGACTTAGAAGCAGGCTTTGCCTTTCTAGCTGGCTTGGATTTATTCCAGACTGGAGATGGTTTCCAAACTGAAACTGCTCCTGAGGATGAAGGATCAGGCTTTTGTTCTTTGTTGAAACGAAAGGAACGAAAACGATTATTAGCCCTGTTTTTACCTTTAGATTTTTTATCCTGTGGTAAAAAAGTTCCTTTCCCACCAGTAACAGTTGAAATAATGGAATCCAACTGAGAACCAAATAATTTGTTACCCTGGAAAGAAATGGAAAGTAAAGTTGATTTAGAAGCCATATCAGCATTCCAAGTTTTAAGCCATAAAGCTCTTCTAGCTAAAATAGCTAGAGACATAAACCTGACATCAACTCTGATAATATCAAAAATGGCATCACAGATAAAATTATTAGCATGCTGAAGAAGAATAATAATATCATGAGAATCACGATGTGTTACTTGTTGCGCTAAAGTTTCCAACCAAAAAGTTGAAGCTGCAGCAACATCAGCCAAATATATAGCAGGTCTAAGAAGATTACCTGAACACAGATAAGCTTTTCTTAGAAAGGATTCAATTTTCCTATCTAGAGGATCCTTAAACGAAGTACCATCTGACGTAGGAATAGTAGTACGTTTAGCAAGGGTAGAAATAGCCCCATCAACTTTAGGGATCTTGTCCCAAAATTCTAATCTGTCAGACGGCACAGGATATAATTGCTTAAAACGTTTAGAAGGAGTAAATGAATTACCCAAATTATCCCATTCTTTGGAAATTACTGCAGAAATAGCATTAGGAACAGGAAAAACTTCTGGAATAACCACAGGAGCTTTAAATACCTTATCTAAACGTTTAGAATTAGTATCAAGAGGACCAGAATCCTCTATTTCAAAAGCAATTAGTATTTCTTTAAGTAAAGAACGAATAAATTCCATTTTAAATAAATATGAAGATTTATCAGCATCAACCTCTGAGACAGAATCCTCTGAACCAGAGGAATCATCAGAATCAGAATGATGATGTTCATTTAAAAATTAATCTGTAGGGAGAGAAGTTTTAAAAGATTTTTTACGTTTACTAGAAGGAGAAATAACAGACATAGCCTTCTTTATGGATTCAGAAACAAAATCTCTTATATTATCAGGAACATTCTGCACCTTAGATGTTGAAGGAACTGCAACAGGCAATGGTACTTTACTAAAGGAAATATTATCTGCTTTAACAAGTTTGTCATGACAATCAATACAAACAACAGCTGGAGGAATAGCTACCAAAAGTTTACAGCAGATACACTTAGCTTTGGTAGATTCAGCACTTGACAGCGATTTTCCTGTAGTATCTTCTGACTCAGATGCAACGTGAGACATCTTGCAATATGTAAGAGAAAAAACAACATATATATAAAGCAAAATTGATCAAATTCCTTAAATGACAGTTTCAGGAATGGGAAAAAATGCCAAAGAACAAGCTTCTAGCAACCAGAAGCAATAAAAAATGAGACTTAAATAATGTGGAGACAAAAGCGACGCCCATATTTTTTCGCGCCAAATAAGACGCCCACATTATTTGGCGCCTAAATGCTTTTTGGCGCCAAAAATGACGCCACATCCGGAACGCCGACATTTTTGGTGCAAAATAACGTAAAAAAATGACGCAACTTCCGGCGACACGTATGACGCCGGAAACGGAAATAGAATTTTTGCGCCAAAAAAGTCCGCGCCAAGAATGACGCAATAAAATGAAGCATTTTCAGCCCCCGCGAGCCTAACAGCCCACAGGGAAAAAGTCAAATTTTTAAGGCAAGAAAAATGGTTAAATCAAAATGCATTATCCCAAATATGAAACTGACTGTCTGAAAATAAGGAAAGTTGAACATTCTGAGTCAAGGCAAATAAATGTTTGAATACATATATTTAGAACTTTATAAACAAAGTGCCCAACCATAGCTTGGAGTGTCACAGAAAATAAGACTTACTTACCCCAGGACACTCATCTACATATAGCAGATAGCCAAACCAGTACTGAAACGAGAATCAGCAGAGGTAATGGTATATATAAGAGTATATCGTCGATCTGAAAAGGGAGGTAAGAGATGAATCTCTACGACCGATAACAGAGAACCTATGAAATAGACCCCTTAGAAGGAGATCACTGCATTCAAATAGGCAATACTCTCCTCACATCCCTCTGACATTCACTGCACGCTGAGAGGAAAACCGGGCTCCAACTTGCTGCGGAGCGCATATCAACGTAGAATCTAGCACAAACTTACTTCACCACCTCCATCGGAGGCAAAGTTTGTAAAACTGAATTGTGGGTGTGGTGAGGGGTGTATTTATAGGCATTTTGAGGTTTGGGAAACTTTGCCCCTCCTGGTAGGAATGTATATCCCATACGTCACTAGCTCATGGACTCTTGCTAATTACATGAAAGAAATATCTACTCTCGCCGCCGTAGGTCAGGTGACCTCAAGTGAGTGTTCCATTAGAGGGGATAAAAGAAACAAAAGGTTCAGGACTTACCCATCTTCTGCTCATCCTCCAAAGTCCTGGTACAAGAAGGACATTTAGTGTAACCAACACCATTTTCCTGTAAGGGGGTAGCATAGGTATACTGGGAGAGGCATAGGAACTTTCCTGCGATCCCCAGAGCTAGCTTACACCCAAAACTCTACTAATAGCATTACATGGCTTGCAACATCTCCCCTGCCCTCTCTTGAAGGAAACAATCCATTGAGAGCATTAAAATCATAACTTCAGCAGAGCACCTCTCACTGCCTACTTCCATGAACAAGGCAAATAACTACTGAGAGGGTTGGAAAAGTGGGAGGGATATTTCAATGCCCTGTTTGGTGTGTCTTTGCTTCCTCCTGGTGGAAAGGTGAAGTATTTCCCATATGTTATGAATAGGAATTTGTGGACTCTCACTACAATTAGAAAGAAAAGGTCCTACCACAACAGTTCCATAACATAACAGGTTTAAATACTGGCTAAATTTAGTATAAAGGATACTGTACAGACATTTTTCTGTGCACAAAAAGTGCAAACTAAATGCAACTCACTGACCTTGAATCTATAAAGCCATCACCGAAACCACTCATTTTTCTGTACATAAATTCCCCTCTTCAGATCCTCCTTAGCTATCTAGCAATAGGACAGGATATTGAGGGAAACGTGGGGAGGCTACAAAAGACAGGAGCCAATTTATATAAACAGTAAAATCTATTTAAAATTTCCACTTATCTTAGCTCTCCATTGTAGCACTCACCACAGATGAAAACATTATCTAACAATAAACGTACAAAGAATGAATGCATAAATTCTATTATAATACTTCTGTTACAAATCTTAAACAACTTTACAAACAAATTTGACTATCTATATGGAAAATAGCTATATGGAAAATTACAAAATCCAACTGGAGCTATGCTTTGATTCAGGCAACAATGGCGAGACACAGTAACACCAACATTCCACACTGGCACTGGCCTATGAGATCATAGTAGTGCAAAAGTCTAATAAAGAAACAGGAGATCTAAGCTACGGTCTATCTGGTCAAAAGGGACAGGAAAATATGAGGAGGATCTGAAGTAGGGAACTAAATGTACAGCAAAGAAGAGGAGCAAAAGGCTCTGGGGTTTCCTGCACACCTCCCTTTATATGTGACCAAATTCCATGGAGAGAGGGGAATCTCATAGGGGGAGCCAAGAAAAGGTATGAAGGACAACATAGACCTATTGTTCTCGTCCCTTTTATTACCTTCTATTCCTAATTAAAAGGCCACTTATACCACAGATTTCAAACATAACTATTCATGATTACAAGAATCTCTTCCACCATTCAAAGATTTAAAGAATGAAGTGTACACATAAAATGGAGTATTTCATTACATCATTTTTAAACAAATTCATAGGGAACAATCCTGAGCCGTCTACTAGGGACCTAGATTCAGCATATTGTGGATCATGTAGGCAAATCATTAGAGAGTTTAGGGTTTAATTCTGCAGTCATTGGTAACAATGAGAGAGTTAGCAGGAGATTATGTGCCCTTGAAAATATATTGAAGCTAGAAAGCAAGGGGAAAGAGACTAATCAAATGCATATTCAAAACAAATAAATGGATATTAATTTTGTTATAATGAAACAAATATCCGAATGAATGCACTAACTTATTTAACCCCTTGAGTGCTAATGACGACTCTGAGCCGCCGCAAATTGTCGCAGTCAGGTACCGACGGCTCAGAGACGTCGCTAGCACTTACTCATCTTGAGGGCAATCTGGGGGCTCCCACTGACTCCCACTCCGGCGATCTGGCCTGTATAGTGACAGGCATCGACAGGGCTTTGCGCGGTGACATCACCATGAAACTTATTTAAGATTTACAATATAATAATCGACTAACCTTTCCAACGGTATAACTCTTTGGGATCTGGGGGGAAAAAATTAAAAAAATAAATATATTAAAAAAAAAAAAAAAAAAAAGCTCAAATCCAGTTTAGCACCCAGGTGGGAAATGGCTTAGCACTCAAAGGGTTAAAGAATAACAAACTCATACTAACGAAATTAATCAGTATATAGTTATAATTAAAATTAGTTTTACAAGGTTTATTACCTACATCAGTAATGGCGGCTGCCCTAATCCGACCCTTCTTCACAGAGTCCAAGGCAATGCTAATACGAGGATTAGTGCAGCTGGATCACAGAAAAAATGTCCATTATTGCAGGCTCTGGGTTCCGCCGCACTAATACTCCTATTAGCGCGGCCCTGGACTCTATGAAGAAGGGTTGGTCGCACAGCCTCCACCACACTATAGGTAAATATTTTAACTTACAGGGTACATACACCATGCAACCTGCAGCAAATTAACATTTAACGAAAACAAATGTAAATGTTAACAAATACTAAGTACTAGTTTAGTTTTAAATGAAACCCCAAATAGTGCAGAGAATGAATATTGTGAAAAAACAGAATTTATGCTTACCTGATAAATTACTTTCTCTTGCGGTGTATCCAGTCCACGGATTCATCCTTACTTGTGGGATATTCTCATTCCCTACAGAAAGTGGCAAAGAGAGCACACAGCAGAGCTGTCCATATAGCTCCCCCTCTGGCTCTGCCCCCCAGTCATTCGACCAACGGTTAGGAGAAAAAAGGAGAAACCATAGGGTGCAGTGGTGACTGTAGTTTAAACAAGAAATTTTAACCTGACTTAATTGCCAGGGCGGGCCGTGGACTGGATACATCGCAAGAGAAAGTAATTTATCAGGTAAGCATAAATTCTGTTTTCTCTTGCAAGGTGTATCCAGTCCACACATGCATCCTTACTTGTGGGATACCAATACCAAAGCTTTAGGACAAGGATGAAGGGAGGGAACAAGACAGGTAACCTAAACGGAAGGCACCACTGCTTGCAAAACCTTTCTCCCAAAAATAGCCTCCGAAGAAGCAAAAGTATCGAATTTGTAAAATTTGGCAAAATTATGCAGTGAAGACCAAGTCGCTGCCTTACAAATCTGTTCAACATAAGCCTCATTCTTGAAAGCCCCAGCTCTGGTGGAATGAGCTGTGATTCGTTCAGGAGGCTGCTGCCCAGCAATCTCATAAGCCAATCGGATGAGGTTTTTCAGCCAGAAGGAAAGAGAGGTAGCAGTCGCTTTCTGACCTCTCCTCTTCCCGGAATAGGCAACAAACAAAGGTGATGTTTGTCTGAAATCCTTAGTTGCTTGCAAATAGAATTTCAAAGCACGAACCACATCAAGATTGTGTAAAAGCCGTTCCTTCTTAGAAGCTGGATTAGGACACAGGGAAGGAACAATGATTTCCTGGTTAATGTTCCTGTTAGAAACAACTTTAGGAAGAAAACCAGGTTTGGTATGCAAAACTACCTTATCTGCATGGAACACAAGATAGGGTGAATTACACTGCAAAGCAGACAATTCTGAAACTCTTCGAGCAGAAGATATAGCTACTTTCCAAGATAATAACTTAATATCTATGGAATGTAAAGGTTCAAACGGAACCCCTTGAAGAACTGAAAGAACTAAATTTAGACTCCATGGAGGAGCCACAGGTCTATAGACAGGCTTGATTCTGACTAAAGCCTGTGCAAACGCTTGAACATCTGGTACTTCTGCCAGACGCTTGTGTAAAAGGATAGACAGAGCAGATATCTGTCCCTTTAAGGAACTAGCTGATAAACCTTTCTCCAATCCTTCTTGGAGAAAAGACAATATCCTTGGAATCCTAATCTTACTCCACGAGTAACCCTTGGATTCACACCAAAAAAGATATTTCCTCCATATCTTATGGTAAATTTTCCTGGTGACAGGCTTTCTCGCTTGGATCAGTATCTATGACTGATTCAGAGAACGCACGCTTGGATAGGATTAAGCGTTCAATCTCCAAGCAGTCAGCTGCAGAGAAACTAGGTTTGGATGCTTGAATGGACCCTGTATTAGAAGATCCTGCCTATTTGGCAATGTCCATGGTGGGACAGAACACATGTGCACTAGGTCTGCATACCAAGTCCTGCGTGGCCACGCAGGCGCTATCAGAATTACCGAGGCCTTCTCCTGTTTGATTCTGGCTACCAGAGGAGGGAGAAAGGGAGACAGTGGAAAGATGTAAGCTAGACTGAAGGACCAAGGCGCTACTAGAGCATCTATCAATGCCGCCTTGGGGTCCCTGGATCTAGATCCGTAAAGAGGAAGTTTGTCTCAGGGAAGCACATTCCCTGAGACAGGTGATCCTGAGACAACCACCAGAGAAGAAAATCCCTGGATTTCTGGTCCAGTTGGATTTGAGGAGACAAATCTGCATAATCCCCATTCCACTGTTTGAGCATGCACAATTGCAGTGGCCTGAGATGAATTTGAGCAAAAGCGACAATGTCCATTGCTGCTACCATTAACCCAATTACCTCCATGCACTGAGCTACAGATGGCCGAGGAATGGAATGAAGAGCTCGGCAAGTATTTAAAAGCTTTAACTTTCTGACCTCCGTCAGAAATATTTTAATTTCTACCGAGTCTATTAGTGTCCCCAGGAAGGGGACCCTTGTGAGCGGGGACAGAGAACTTTTTTCGATGTTCACCTTCCACCCTTGAGACCTTAGTAAAGCCAGTACAATCTCCGTGTGAGCCTTGGCTCTGTGAAAAGACGACACCTGTATTAAGATGTTGTCCAGATAAGGTGCTACTGCAATGCCCCGCGGTCTTAGTACCGCCAGAAGGGATCCTAGCACTTTTGTGAAAATTCTGGGAGCAGTGGCCAACCCGAAGGGAAGGGCCACGAACTGGTAATGCTTGTCCAGAAAGGCGAACCTTAGGAACTGATGATGATCTTTGTGGATAGGAATATGTAGGTATGCATCCTTTAGATCCACGGTAGTCATATATTAACCTTCCTGGATCATAGGTAAGATTGTTTGAATGGTCTCCATCTTGAATGATGGAACTCTGAGGAACTTGTTTAGAATTTTTAGATCCAGGATTGGCCTGAAAGTTCCTTCCTTTTTGGGAACCACAAACAGGTTTGAGTAAAAACCCAGTCTTTGTTCTGAAATTGGAACTCGTATATCACTCCCATCTTGATAAGGTCTTCTACACAGCGTAAGAACGCCTCTTTCTTTGTCTGATCTGTAGACAGTCAAGAAATGTGGAACCTTCCCCTTGGAGGGGAGTCCTTGAATTCTAGAAGATATCCCTGAGTAACAATCTCTAATGCCCAGGGATCAGGGACATCTCTTGCCCAAGCCTGAGCAAAGAGAGAGAGTCTGCCCCCTACCAGATCCGGTCCCGGATCGGGGGCTACCCCTTCATGCTGTCTTAGTAGCAGCTGCAGGCTTCTTGGCCTATTTACCCTTGTTCCAGCCCTGCAAAGGTTTCCAGGTTGCTTTGGGCTGAGAAGCGTTACCCTCTTGCTTTGCGGTTGCAGAGGTTGAAGCAGGACCGCTCCTGAAGTTGCGAAAGGAGCGAAAATTAGCCTTGTTTTTAGCCTTAAAAGGCCTATCTTGCGGGAGGGCATGGCCCTTTCCCCCAGTGATATCCGAAATAATCTCTTTCAACTCGGGACCGTAAAGGGTCTTTCCTTGAAAGGAATATTCAGTAATTTTGTTTTGGACGACACGTCAGCCGACCATGATTTGAGCCAAAGCGCTCTGCGCGCCATGATGGCAAAACCAGAATTTTTCGCCGCTAAGTTAGCTAATTGCAAGGCGGCATCTGTGATAAAAGAATTAGCCAGTTTTAGGGCATTAATTCTATCCATGACTTCGTCATATGAAGTCTCCCTCTGGAGCGACTCCTCCAGCGCCTCAGACCAAAAAGCCGCTGCAGTAGTTACAGGAATAATGCAGGCAATAGGTTGGAGAAGGAAACCTTGTTGAACAAATATTTAGTAAAGTAAACCTTCTAATTTTTTATCCATAGGATCTTTGAAAGCGCAAATGTCTTCAATTGGTATGGTTGTGCGCTTGGCTAGTGTTGAAACTGCCCCCTCTACCTTAGGGACCGTCTGCCACGCGTCCCGCCTGGGATCAGTTATGGGGAACATTTTCTTAAACATAGGGGGGGGGACAAAAAGGTACACCTGGTCTCTCCCACTCCCTAGCCACAATATCCGCCACCCTCTTAGGGATCGGAAACGCATCAGTGTATACAGGGACCTCTAGATATTTGTCCATTTTACACAATTTCTCTGGGACCACCATAGGGTCACAATCATCCAGAGTTGATAAAACCTCCCTGAGCAGTACGCAGAGGTGTTCCAATTTAAATGCTAGTGAATCTGATTCTGCCCGCTGAGAAACTTTTCCTGAGTCAGAAATTTCTCCCTCAGACATTACCTCCCTCGCCCCTATTTCAGAGTGTTGTGAGGGTACATCAGATAAACCTCCCAAAGCTTCCGACTGCTCCTCATCTGTTCTCAAAACAGAGCTATCGCGCGTTTTAGGGAAAACTGGCAGTTTGGATAGAAAGGCCGCAAGGGAATTATCCATGACTGTCGCTAGTTGTTGCAATGTAATAGGTGCCAAAGCACTAGAGGTACTAGGTATCGCTTGAGCGGGCGTAACTGGTGATGACACATGGGGAGAGGAAGGCGGACTATCCTCATTACCTTCAGTGAAAGAATCATCTAGGGCTATATTTTTGAGTGACACAATATGATCTTTAAAGTGTATAGACACATTAGTGCACTTGGGACACATTTTGAGTGGGAGTTCCACCATGGCTTCTGAACACATAGAGCAAGGCTTTTCCTTAGTGTCAGACATGTTTAACAGATTAGTATTATACACAAGCAGGCTTGGAAAATCCCTTTATCAAGTAAAAAATACAATATGCAATAAATGGTACTGTGCCTTCAAGAAATAAAAGCGCACACAATTTTACAAAATGGTGAAAAATGAACCAAATCTCTTGAAATTTTTACAGTATGTGCCTAATGCGTCGATATGATTGCACAGCAAGTTTCAGCCTGATTAACCCTTTAATGCCCAAACCGGAGCCGCCTAAAGCAAGCAACTGTTTAATAAACTACAGCACCTTGCCACAGCAGCCTGCTGTGGCCCTACCTTCCCTTAAGGATTGGATTTGAGAAAATCAAGCCTCCTGAAGTCCTCAAGCAGTCTCTGGACCCATGTGGAGCAGCATGCAAGGAAATCTGTCATAAAAAACTGTGCAACTGAGGCGCGAAATTAGGCCCCTCCCACTCCGGAGCTGTGGGGCCTTCAGAACCCAATTTTAGGTGACTAAAAATAATTCCATGTGGAATAAAACCCCAATAAACACACCAAAGTGCTATAAAAGTGTCAATAAAGAGTATTTTTTCAAATAAAATAATCGATTGCCCTGCAAAAGTGATAACCAGTCTAATGAGCCCTCTTAAATAAGCCTCTAGTTCTATACTAAGTCTCAGAACATGGTTTATCCTTCCCACATGGGGAATCTTGTCAGTCTTCTAGCATTATCTTGTCTTGACTAGAAAAAAAGATGACTGAAACATACCTCAAAGCAGTTAAGCCTGCAAACTGTTCCCCCCAACTGAAGTTTTCTGGTACTCCTCAGTCCTGTGTGGGAACAGCAGTGGATTTTAGTTACAACATGCTAAAATCATTTTCCTCTCAGCAGAATTCTTCATCACTTTCTGCCCGAGAGTAAATAGACCAAACCGGCACTATTTAAAAATAAACTTTTGATTGAAGATATAAAAACTACAAATCTAACACCACATTCACTTTACCCTCCCGTGGAGATGCTACTTGTTAGAGCGGCAAAGAGAATGACTGGGGGGGGCGGAGCAAGAGGGGGAGCTATATGGACAGCTCTGCTGTGTGCTCTCTTTGCCACATCCTGTAGGGAATGAGAATATCCCACAAGTAAGGATGAATCCGTGGACTGGATACACCTTGCAAGAGAAAAATATTTTTCAGGAGATTTCCTAGACATGTGCCGCACTAAATTAAACACTTAGCTCCTTTTTGCTTCTCTGGGTTTGTACCCAGAAAAGCAAAAAGGAGCTAAGTGCTGTTTATGCATGGTATATAAAGTGGTGTAAAAATAGTGGGAGTATGGGTTGTTAGAATGCTGGGTTTTTCAGTTAAAGTGATAGTAAACTCTCCCCTTCATAACAACAGATCCAGAATACTAGTGATATTGTAATCAGTTGTAATCCATACGCGCTATAACTTACTTTTTAACGTAGATAGGAAATTCTATACCCCACGCTACGCCACATACCTCAAAAGTAAATTTTTCTGTGAATGAAAGGTTTAAATTGCTGTCCAATAAGAGCTCTCCCCTTTGGGCGCCTTTTGTTGTAGCTAGGGCGCCGATTGGACAACAATTCAAACCGCAAAAAAAAATTACTTTTGAAATGGGTAGCGGAGCGCAGGGTATTAGAATTTCATTCCAGATCTGTTTTTATAAAGGGGAGAAGTTTACCATCACTTTTAAGTAACTCTCTAGAATAACAATGTATTGACCCTTATAAAGGGGACAGCCGTGCTGGGGGAGAGGATGGTACCAAGGTTAAAAAGCTTTAAAATCATCAAATCGGATTGAAATGTTACCTTACAAAGCCTGGATGGCAAAACACACATACAGAGTTAGTCAAAATCAAGTGTGATACACACACTATTCAAAATCACAAGAATTGCACACACAAAAATATTAAAAAAAATATATATGTTTACCTGATAAATTATTTTCTTTTGGGATGATAAGAGTCCATAGAAATTTAATAACATGGGATACACTTCCCGCCACTAGCAGGAGGCCGAGAGCCCACACAAGAGCTTTAATCCCTTCCCACCTCCCCTCATTTGAACGTATAGCTGAGCAGAGAAAAAAAAAAAAGATAGGTAGGAAAGACAAAAGCAGGGACTACGGAGGTGAAAATAAGAACTGTCGTCCTAAAATTATCCCAAAAGAAAAGAATTTATCAGTATAAATTGTGTTTTCTTTTGTAAGATAAGAGACCATACGAATTCTATAACATGTGGGATTTAATACCTAAGCTGAGAGTCCATGTTAATGAAAGGGAAGGACAGAATAAGGCAGTTCCCATTTGCCAGAACCTGTGGCCTGAAGGAGTTTCTTGCCAAAAGCCATTTCTCAAAAAAGCGAAAACCGTAAAAAGGAAAATCTTTAAAGAATGAGAGCAGAAAATACATGTTTCAGCTTTGCAGGTAAGAAAAACAATCTTTTTTTTTCTGTGTTTTTATTAAAAAAAAAAAAAAAAAAAAAAAGATTTACAGGAAAGCAGAGAATTCGGAAATGATTCTAGCTGAGGTAAAAATAGAGAGAACCAGGACAAAATATTAAAAACTATGCAGAACATAGGTTCAAGGTAGAACCTTGGGAACAGAACTAAATAAATTCCAAGGAGAAGGAATAGGTTTAACAACTGATCTAGTGTCCTCCAAATCTTGAGCAAAGATATGAACATTAGTAAGTATGGCTAAATTCTTATGCAAAATAATTTAAAAATGTTGGCCCAAAAGGAACTAACGGACAATCCCTTCTCAAAGTCACCTAGCAGAAACTGAAGAATCCTATGAATCCTAAAAAATGCCAGGAAAAAAAAAAACTCTTGGAAGAGCACCACTTAAAGAGAACCTTCCATACGTGTGAAAAATTCTCTGGCAAACTGGACTCCCAGTTTGTAAGACGGACAAAAACATAATCCGAGAAAACTGTAAACCTCAGAATTAGGTGTTCAATCTCACACCGCTTAGTAGAGTAGAGATTTTATATTAAAAAAATTCCCACAGCATACTTGGGTATTGAACCTAGTACTGCTGTCTAGAAGCAGTGTGTTACCTCTGAGACACAAGATAGCCTTAAAGAATCAAGGTTGGCAACTGGACATCTAAACCAGATTAGTATACCAGGTCCTGCAGGAACAAGCTGGAGCAATCAGTATTACTAAAGCAGACTCCTGGATTCGAGCAATATTTCTTGGAAGACAATAAAAGAAAACAGATGAGTTAGAACAAAAAAAATCCATGGGCATTCTAAGGCATATCAATTATGACTTTATAGGTCCCTGGATTTGGC
The DNA here is from genome assembly GCF_027579735.1 of Bombina bombina. NCBI lineage: Eukaryota > Metazoa > Chordata > Amphibia > Anura > Bombinatoridae > Bombina > Bombina bombina. Next base: position 105,733,102 of record NC_069507.1, read on the forward strand.
ACAGTACCTGGTAGGTTACAGTCCAAATAGAAAAACATGGAAAAAATACAGTAAATCCACCAGCTGATCGATTCTACCGTTGAAGAGTCTGCTCCCCTGGAGAACAGAGGACTGCTGATAAATCCACTTCCCATTTCTACCGTTCTGGAAAGAAAACAGCTGTAAGAGAACATTGATTCTATTCTACCTAAAACAGAGTTAGGATACCGCTATCATAGCCAGGTGACTGTAAGTCTGTCCATAAAAGAGAATTTCCTTCTTCAGAACTAGGTTCTGCATAAGAAAAATGGAAATGTTATACAAATATATAAAAGGACTATCTTAAAAGTGAGAAAACAGCACTCACAACTGGATTCAAACTCTAAACCTTTGTTTACAAAACTGGGTTAAACTAGACCTATGCTGCATACAGTGACTACATACACCTCTGCAGTCCTTGCTATAATGTCCATATGTTGTATATTAAGTTAAAAAAAAAAATCTGCAAAACATAAATCTCCATTATTAGCACCAGTTTCTAAACTTTACCACATCAATGGAAACTAGGCCATAGTTGGTATATGTACAGAAAGATACAAGTATGTAGCAAATAAAGTACATATAATTAGCATGTTCTGTTTATACAGAATCTACATGCAGATAAAAAAAGGCACGTGACTAGTAAATAAAGTATATATGATTAGCATGTTCTGATAATACAGAATCTATTTTGAATAAAAGCTACATGTAATTAGCAAAGAACATACATGTAACTAAGAAATGCTGTCTATACAAAATGTATGTACAATAAGACATGTCTTAGCAAATAAGGAACAGGTAAGAAACTTAAAGGGCCATTATACACTCATTTTTTCTTTGCTTAAATGTTTTGTAGATGATCTATTTATATAGCCCATAAAGTTTTTTGTTTTTTTTAAATGTATAGTTTTGCTTATTTTAAAATAACATTGATCTGATTTTCAGACTCCTAACCAAGCCCCAAAGTTGTATTTGAATACCGTCAGCTACCTTCTCCAGCTTGCTCCTGTTTGTGTAAAGGGTCTTTTCATATGCAAAAGAAGGGGGAGGGGGGTGTCTTATTTCCCACTTGCAGTGGGCTTTCCTACTGCCTTTTCAACAGAGTTAAACTGAAAGCTTCTAAGTACGTTTTTAAACCATTTTATACTGGATTTTTATATCAGTATCTGTGCATCTTATTCTTTATAGTAGTGTCTATTACATGCATTTATATAAAAATGAGTATACTGTCCCTTTAATGTGAATGTAGAATTTACAGTGCATACAATAAAGTATGATTAAGCACCACTAAAGCATGTGTAATTAATATGTTCTGTCAATACAGAATCTTTTGATAATAAAAGTTACACGTAAGTAGTGTGTTCTGTCACATACAGAAATTAAACTGCAGTACATCTATGAAGCCCATAACGTTGCTATACAACACCAAGCATACACTGAATAGAATGGTGACCCTTGACTAATATAGTAATATAATATACTATAATATATATAGTATGAACTGCGACATAAATCTGCCGAAACCTCAGGTTGTGCATATAGAATACCATTGTGCACATGCAAGTTGTCATATCCCAGAAAGGGAAGGCATAACACATAATAAAGCAATATAAAACAAATCTGCTCTCATACTAGGACATGCAGATTTTTTACTTAGAATTGAACACAGCTCCTCTATAAAGTTCACAGGAGCTCTGATAGGAGTTAAGTGCTGATGTTATTAAAAAAAAGAGCAGGTATGCATATTATAATATTGTGGAAGCTGCTGTACCTAACAAGCAGCGAGCTGGCCATGCAGTAATCATTTAAAAACATAGATGTGCACATGGTATTACCGCCTATTTAGTGTTCTGACAAAACAGAAGATATATATACATTTAGCCTTGATGTGGTATAAACCGCGTATAAACCATCAATAAATGATTATAAAAAGAGGTTACACAATTGTGCACTAAGATATGGAACGATATTGAGTGCATTGTTGCACCTGAAAGCATCATGTACTGCCGAAACGGTATCTACATATAAAGTGCTTGTGTATAAGTAATGATATTGTAAGTTCTGATGCACATGCAAATAAACGTGTAACCATACGCATAAACTAGGAATATTTTCCAAAATCCTTAAATTAGTATGTTCTGTAAAAACAGAATCTATCATATACAAAAAATATATGTAATTAGCCAGTACCGGACTTGTAGGTAGCATGTTCTGTCAGAACAGAAACTATATTACGTACATTAAAGAGACATAAAACAAGTTGGGATAGAGACACAATATAATAATATGTACTTTAATTACTTTACCAGCAAATTTATACTGCAGTGCCACGCCATTAACCCTTTCTTTTAAGTTTGATTTGTACAGCTCTAACTCCCCCCACACATTTCCTTCTATGGCTGTATCTATATCTACCTTTGTTTGGTAGAATGCAGAAAGTACACACTCATTATCTACTTGAGCATGCCTAGAAGAAAATAAGTAGCTTCAGAAACACAGGCATTGTATTTCAAAGCTGAACACTGATAAGGGGGGTGGATCCAACTACTCCAGACAGCATGGCTATGTAAGTAATTTTGCTTATTTTTTTTAAATTAATTTAAAAATACTTGTCAGCAATTTTTAAACAAATTTTTTTATGCAAACTATTTTTACTTAATTAGCCCTTTTATGATATGCACAGATCTCAACATATTTTGTGGCACTTTAAGTTACTTGTAATAAGGATTGGAGCTAACCGACAAATATACTGCCATTGTTTTATGCAGATTGATAATAGAATCATAGGTTGCTTTTTTGTGGATATGCACTACAGAAGAACAACGAGCCTTTGAAGAGATAATGGATTGCGGCTGATTTACATGAAAGAAAATGAAACAACTATTGCATAGCTGATTAACCTGAAAAACTAACAGTTTAGCAAATTATTGAGAGGAATTGCACAGAGGATTATCTATAGAACTACACTCTATTGAATCTGACAAAACATAGGGGGGGCTGACATTCAATTCCATTGTGGCTGATTTGCATGCATAATGTGAGGTACACAACTATTACATAGCTGGTTAACCTGACACACCTCAAACAGTTTTGCAGTAAACGCACACAAATTGGAATGAGGTATGGTCAGAAGGTCCACCATCCAATGGGTTTGGAATGGTTAGAGGGGACAGATATGTTAGTTTCTATGGAAACTGTGTAAAATAACAAAGGCATGAGAATACCCCAAATTTAAATAAATGTGGTAGACAGCCCTCTAAACTAGGTCAGCTAAATATGCACCTCTGACACCAGTTCTATGAAGAGACTGACTGGAAAAATTCTCAGGTCCCAGATTCAAAATTTCCCAAAAAGGAACCCCCTGACAGCTCCAGCATTGGTACTCACCCACTCCTGGGAAGCGAGAACAGAAGTCTGCCTTTAAAAATGAAGAAATTGTTGTCAGAGCCGGAGAAACTCTACCGATTACATTTTTTACAGCAGCAGAAAGACAAGAGAAAGAGCTCCAAGCTGGGGGGGACAGAGCTACTACCTGTGGCACTCCCAATGCCTCAGAGATGCTAAAAGTACAGTAAATAAAAATAAATAAATCTTAAAGCGTGCAAAAATGTACACATCCCCCCCCCCCCCCAAATGATCCTTTCCCCTTCCAGGAACGAAACGTATGCTGCTTGAAGCAACAGCTGACTACAGAGAGCAGTCACTGAAAGGGCTATAAAAAAATAAAAAAAAAATGTCCCAAAAGAGCTGTCAGAGGGTCAAGAGGGATATATAGGTTCCTATGTAGCCCCCACATGAACTAAGGCAATGATTTTCTAAAAAGGGCCAAAAAGTGCGCCACCAGGTAGGCAGGCTAAGACCCCTGGCTATGCTATACTTGTGTGAAAAGTATCTTCAAACAGTCTGTGGGCTGTGTAAGTGCTGCAGGATCACTTACCTGACTGACGCACCCCTCCACTGAGATTAACAGTATTATGTCTGCAAATATATCAAGTAGAGAGCCCAGTGCTTGAACATGTACAACAGAGGATATGAGAGGAAATTCCTGTATTCCCTTAGGGGGGGGTTAAGGGACATGTCCCTGCGACGCCTGAGGGTAATTATGGCTGAAATCCCATAGGGAGAGGCTGCACACATAAAAAGGTATTCCTATGCCCCTGTCTCATTCAATGTGCTGAAATTGTCTTACTAAATGAATCTGCATCAGGGGTTAAGGGTCTCACATTGGTTTGAGATCCAACAAAATATTTTTTTTAAAGCAAATAGCTGCAGCACCTCCATTTTCAGCCTCTTCTCCTGGGAGGCCGAGAACAAACTGAGGAGAGGTGGAAAGGAATTAAAGCACTTGTGTCGGCTCTCGGCCTCCTCCTAGTGGCAGGAAGTATATCCCAAATGTTATGGAATTCCTATGGACTCATCTTAAGAAAGAAATAAACAGGAGTGTGTTACACATGCCACCCATTGCATGTACTGTTGCAGGAAACAGTAGGCACTTCAAATACTGCATGCTTCCACCGGGTGTATTGTAAGCATTATGTATGAAATAGTGATTCAAATAACTAGCAGATGTATAATGCCCAGCCCAAGCAGGAAGGGAGCAGTTTAATAAACACCAGTACACAGCAGTCTAGCACTCACGATACAATCCTTTTGACCGGGGTGCTCAGCAACATATTTCATAAACCTCCAACAAAAGCAGGCCCTCACCAGGTTTGAAGTGGCAAAAAACGTTATTCCAATAGAGTGACGTTTCATGGTTTTACCCCCGTCCTCAGAGTCTGAGTACGGGGGTAAAACCCTGAAACGTCACTCTGTTGGAATAAAGTTTTTTGCCACTTCAAACCCGGTGAGTGCCTGCTTTTGTTGGAGATTATATATATATATATATAATATATATATATATATATATATATATATAACATAATTTATGCTTACCTGATAAATTACTTTCTTCTGTTGTGTGATCAGTCCACGGGTCATCATTACTTCTGGGATATAACTCCTCCCCAACAGGAAATGCAAGAGGATTCACCCAGCAGAGCTGCATATAGCTCCTCCCCTCTACGTCAGTCCCAGTCATTCGACCAAGAATCAACGAGAAAGGAGTAACCAAGGGTGAAGTGGTGACTGGAGTATAATTTAAAAGATATTTACCTGCCTTAAAACAGGGCGGGCCGTGGACTGATCACACAACAGAAGAAAGGAATTTATCAGGTAAGCATAAATTATGTTTTCTTCTGTTATGTGTGATCAGTCCACGGGTCATCATTACTTCTGGGATACCAATACCAAAGCAAAAGTACACGGATGACGGGAGGGATAGGCAGGCTCATTATACAGAAGGAACCACTGCCTGAAGAACCTTTCTCCCAAAAATAGCCTCCGAAGAAGCAAAAGTGTCAAATTTGTAAAATTTGGAAAAAGTATGAAGCGAAGACCAAGTTGCAGCCTTGCAAATCTGTTCAACAGAGGCCTCATTCTTAAAGGCCCAAGTGGAAGCCACAGCTCTAGTGGAGTGAGCTGTAATTCTTTCAGGAGGCTGCTGTCCAGCAGTCTCATAGGCTAAACGTATTATGCTACGAAGCCAAAAAGAGAGAGAGGTAGCAGAAGCTTTTTGACCTCTCCTCTGTCCAGAGTAAACGACAAACAAGGAAGAAGTTTGGCGAAAATCTTTAGTTGCCTGCAAGTAGAACTTGAGGGCACGAACTACATCCAGATTGTGTAAAAGACGTTCCTTCTTTGAAGAAGGATTTGGACACAAGGATGGGACAACAATCTCTTGATTGATGTTCCTGTTAGTGACTACCTTAGGTAAGAACCCAGGTTTAGTACGCAGAACTACCTTGTCTGAGTGAAAAATCAGATAAGGGGAATCACAATGTAAGGCTGATAACTCAGAGACTCTTCGAGCCGAGGAAATAGCCATTAAAAACAGAACTTTCCAAGATAACATTTTTATATCAATGGAATGAAGGGGTTCAAACGGAACACCCTGTAAAACGTTAAGAACTAAGTTTAAACTCCATGGTGGAGCAACAGCTTTAAACACAGGCTTGATCCTAGCTAAAGCCTGACAAAAGGACTGGACGTCTGGATTTTCTGACAGACGTCTGTGTAACAAGATGGACAGAGCTGAAATCTGTCCCTTTAATGAACTAGCTGATAAACCCTTTTCTAAACCTTCTTGTAGAAAAGACAATATCCTAGCGATCCTAACCTTACTCCAGGAGTAACCTTTGGATTCGCACCAGTATAGGTATTTCCGCCATATTTTATGGTAAATCCTTCTGGTAACAGGCTTCCTAGCCTGAATCAGGGTATCAATAACCGACTCAGAAAAACCACGTTTTGATAAAATCAAGCGTTCAATTTCCAAGCAGTCAGCTTCAGAGAAGTTAGATTTTGATGTTTGAATGGACCCTGTATCAGAAGGTCCTGTCTTAGAGGTAGAGACCAAGGCGGACAGGATGACATGTCCACTAGATCTGCATACCAAGTCCTGCGTGGCCAAGCAGGTGCTATTAGAATTACTGATGCTCTCTCCTGTTTGATTTTGGCAATCAATCGAGGAAGCAGCGGGAAGGGTGGAAACACATAAGCCATCCTGAAGTTCCAAGGTGCTGTCAAAGCATCTATCAGAACTGCTCCCGGATCCCTGGATCTGGACCCGTAGCGAGGAAGTTTGGCGTTCTGGCGAGACGCCATGAGATCTATCTCTGGTTTGCCCCAACGTCGAAGTATTTGGGCAAAGACCTCCGGATGAAGTTCCCACTCCCCCGGATGAAGAGTCTGGCGACTCAAGAAATCCGCCTCCCAGTTCTCCACTCCCGGGATGTGGATTGCTGACAGGTGGCAAGAGTGAGACTCTGCCCAGCGAATTATCTTTGATACTTCCATCATTGCTAGGGAGCTTCTTGTCCCTCCCTGATGGTTGATGTAAGCTACAGTCGTGATGTTGTCCGACTGAAACCTGATGAACCCCCGAGTTATTAACTGGGGCCAAGCCAGAAGGGCCTTGAGAACTGCTCTCAATTCCAGAATGTTTATTGGAAGGAGACTCTCCTCCTGATTCCATAGTCCCTGAGCCTTCAGAGAATTCCAGACAGCGCCCCAACCTAGTAGGCTGGCGTCTGTTGTTACAATTGTCCAGTCTGGCCTGCTGAATGGCATCCCCCTGGACAGGTGTGGCCGATGAAGCCACCATAGAAGAGAATTTCTGGTCTCTTGATTCAGATTCAGAGTAGGGGACAAATCTGAGTAATCCCCATTCCACTGACTTAGCATGCATAATTGCAGCGGTCTGAGGTGTAGGCGTGCAAAAGGTACTATGTCCATTGCCGCTACCATTAAGCCGATCACCTCCATGCATTGAGCTACTGACGGGTGTTGAATGGAATGAAGGACGCGGCATGCATTTTGAAGTTTTGTTAACCTGTCTTCTGTCAGGTAAATCTTCATTTCTACAGAATCTATAAGAGTCCCCAAGAATGGAACTCTTGTGAGAGGAAAGAGAGAACTCTTCTTTTCGTTCACTTTCCATCCATGCGACCTTAGAAATGCCAGAACTAACTCTGTATGAGACTTGGCAGTTTGAAAGCTTGAAGCTTGTATTAGAATGTCGTCTAGGTACGGAGCTACCGAAATCCCTCGCGGTCTTAGTACCGCTAGAAGGGCACCCAGAACCTTTGTGAAGATTCTTGGAGCCGTAGCCAATCCGAATGGAAGAGCTACAAACTGGTAGTGCCTGTCTAAGAAGGCAAACCTTAGATACCGGTGATGATCTTTGTGGATCGGTATGTGAAGGTAAGCATCCTTTAAATCCACTGTGGTCATGTACTGACCCTCTTGGATCATGGGTAAGATTGTCCGAATAGTTTCCATTTTGAACGATGGAACTCTTAGGAATTTGTTTAGAGTCTTTAAATCTAAGATTGGCCTGAAAGTTCCCTCTTTTTTGGGAACCACAAACAGGTTTGAGTAGAACCCTTGTCCTTGTTCCGACCACGGAACCGGATGGATCACTCCCATTGTTAACAGATCTTGTACGCAGCGTAGAAACGCTTCTTTCTTTATCTGGTTTGTTGACAACCTTGACAGATGAAATCTCCCTCTTGGGGGAGATAATTTGAAGTCTAGAAGGTATCCCTGAGATATGATCTCTAGTGCCCAGGGATCCTGAACATCTCTTGCCCAGGCCTGGGCGAAGAGAGAGAGTCTGCCCCCTACTAGATCCGGTCCCGGATCGGGGGCTCTCGGTTCATGCTGTCTTTGGGGCAGCAGCAGGTTTCCTGGCCTGCTTGCTTTTGTTCCAGGACTGGTTAGGCTTCCAGCCTTGCCTGTAACGAGCAACAGCTCCTTCCTGTTTTGGTGCAGTGGAGGTTGATGCTGCTCCTGTTTTGAAATTCCGAAAGGGACGAAAATTAGACTGTCTAGCCTTAGCTTTGGCCTTGTCTTGAGGTAGGGCGTGGCCCTTACCTCCCGTAATGTCAGCGATAATTTCTTTCAAACCGGGCCCGAATAAGGACTGCCCCTTGAAAGGTATATTAAGTAATTTGGACTTAGAAGTAACATCAGCTGACCAGGATTTTAGCCACAGTGCCCTGCGTGCCTGTATGGCGAATCCTGAGTTCTTAGCCGTAAGTTTGGTTAAATGTACTACGGCCTCCGAAATGAAAGAATTAGCTAGTTTAAGGACTCTAAGCCTGTCCGTAATGTCGTCTAGCGTAGAGGAACTAAGGTTCTCTTCAAGCGACTCAATCCAAAATGCTGCCGCAGCCGTAATCGGCGCGATACATGCAAGGGGTTGTAATATAAAACCTTGTTGAACAAACATTTTCTTAAGGTAACCCTCTAATTTTTTGTCCATTGGATCTGAGAAAGCACAGCTATCCTCCACCGGGATAGTGGTACGCTTAGCTAAAGTAGAAACTGCTCCCTCCACCTTGGGGACCGTTTGCCATAAGTCCCGAGTGGTGGCGTCTATTGGAAACATCTTTCTAAATATTGGAGGGGGTGAGAACGGCACACCGGGTCTATCCCACTCCTTAGTAACAATTTCAGTTAGTCTCTTAGGTATAGGAAAAACGTCAGTACTCGCCGGTACCGCAAAGTATTTATCCAACCTACACAGTTTCTCTGGTATTGCAACAGTGTTACAATCGTTGAGAGCTGCTAAGACCTCCCCTAGTAGTACACGGAGGTTCTCCAATTTAAATTTAAAATTTGAAATATCTGAGTCCAATCTGTTTGGATCAGAACCGTCACCCACAGAATGAAGCTCTCCGTCCTCATGCTCTGCGAGCTGTGACGCAGTATCAGACATGGCCCTAGCATTGTCAGCGCACTCTGTTCTCACCCCAGAGTGATCACGCTTGCCTCTTAGTTCAGGTAATTTAGACAAAACTTCAGTCATAACAGTAGCCATATCTTGTAATGTTATCTGTAATGGCCGCCCAGATGTACTAGGCGCCAAAATATCACGCACCTCCCGGGCGGGAGATGCAGGTACTGTCGCGTGAGGCGAGTTAGTCGGCATAACTCTCCCCTCGCTGTTTGGTGAAATTTGTTCACATTGTACAGATTGACTTTTATTTAAAGTAGCATCAATACAGTTAGTACATAAATTTCTATTGGGCTCCACCTTGGCATTGGAACAAATGACACAGATATCTTCCTCTGAGTCAGACATGTTTAACACACTAGCAAAAAAACTTACAACTTGGTTATAATCTTTTTTAGCAAAAAAACGCACTGTGCCTCAAAGAGGTACTAACGATTAAATGACAGTTGAAATAATGAACTGAAAAACAGTTATTGCATCAAACTTTAAAACAACACAACTTTTAGCAAAGGTTTGTTCCCATTAGTAAAAAACAACACTAATTAAATTTGTACATAAGAAAACAAAACAACGTTTTTTATACACAGTCACTATAAGAATTCTCACAGCTCTGCTGAGAGAATTTACCTCCCTTCAAAGAAGTTTGAAGACCCCTGAGATCTGTCAGAGATGAACCGGATCATGCAGGAAATATAAAAGTAGCTGACTGGAATTTTTTGATGCGTAGCAAAGAGCGCCAAAAACGGCCCCTCCCTCTCCCACACAGCAGTGAAGAGAAACGAAACTGTCACAATTAAAGCAAAAAACTGCCAAGTGGAAAATAATGCCCAAATATTTATTCACACAGTACCTCAGCAATGTAAACGATTCTACATTCCAGCAAAAACGTTTAACATGAGAATAGTTATTAAAAGGATTAGTGACCTTTAACACAGTAGTTCCGGTGAAATACCATCCCCAGAATACTGAAGTGTATACATACATGTCATTTTAACGATATGGCAGGCTTTTCTCATCAATTCCATTCAGAAAATAAAAACTGCCACATACCTCAATGCAGATTCATCTGCCCGCTGTCCCCTGATCTGAAGCCTTTACCTCCCTCAGATGGTCGAGAACAGCAATATGATCTTAACGACTCCGGTTAAAATCATAGTAAAAAATCTCTGTCAGATTCTTCCTCAAACTCTGCCAGAGAAGTAATAACACGCTCCGGTGCTATTTTAAAATAACAAACTTTTGATTGAAGTCATAAAAACTAAGTATAATCACCATAGTCCTCTCACACATCCTATCTAGTCGTTGGGTGCAAGAGAATGACTGGGACTGACGTAGAGGGGAGGAGCTATATGCAGCTCTGCTGGGTGAATCCTCTTGCATTTCCTGTTGGGGAGGAGTTATATCCCAGAAGTAATGATGACCCGTGGACTGATCACACATAACAGAAGAAATATATATATATATATATATATATATATATATATATATATATATATAGATATAGAGATATAGAGATATTTTATATATATAATTTTTTATACCAAATCTGATTAAATGACAAAATGCAAGCATATGGTGCATGTAGTTTCTAATTAGAGTACAATGTGTGTTCCTCCATGTGAATTACAGGACATGTATTCTATTACATTTCTATTTAAATAAGCATAAAAATACACGGCTTGAGTGAATGAATATTTGAAAATACGAGGCGTACCTTTTTGAATCGTTGCTATACCTGTGGTAGAAAGAACAGTGCAATTTAATGTAAGCTTGCAAATGCAAGAAGTCTAAGTAGAAGAGGGTAGCTAGTAGTTCTCTGATGTAAAGAAGAAATAGGATACTGACATAAGTAAATTCTGGTAGGATGATACATGAAGGGGTAGTTAACAGAGGGTTATGCTTTATTTAGGAAAGCTAAGATTAATACAAGATTAGGATCAAACTTTGTATATCTCTGTGTATCTTTTAAAAATGACATTGTATTCATTTTACACAAGATGGTGTCACTGAATTATCTTGCCAACTGTATGCAGGTGATGTTTGGTCAAAATTCCCAATAAACTTAAACTGGCAGAAAAGAAATATATTCTAAACAAGTGGCAAAAGCAAGGTATATTATAGTGAAAGTTCAGTTTAATTTGTATTTGCTGCAAACTGAGATTTTAAATATCAGTCCCCCGTGCTCTACTGTTAACTTCACTCTCCCCTGTGAAATTCTGTATGCTAGAGAGCGTCATTTCTTTCTATGGAAGACATCTATCCTCCCCTTTTCTCAAGGAATTCTGTGCGTTCAGCCACTGTAAAGTCTGCACTGTAATTTTTCACCAAACTAGAGAATCTATGATCATTGGCCCATAGAAAAAAAAAAATTAAGCTCTGTGGGAAACTGAAGCTGTCATATTTTTTTTTTTTTTTAAATAGAATAAATACAAAGTGCAATGCAAATGTAAAAGATACACATACAAATACAAACTATAACCCTAATTTGTTAAAAGGTAAGAATTCAGAAGAAAGAATTTGTAAAATCACAATCCTGAATACATGATACATAACTGCTGTATACAGAACATATATGCATTAAAATATAAAAAAGAAAGTGCAAAGTTGAAATATAATAAAACAAATCTGTATTCTAAAGTAATATAAAATACAAAGTGTAAATGTAGCAAAACACTCATGTCATGCAGAGTAAAATTGTAATGAGTTGGTCTCTCCATTTCAATAAATGTAGGGAACACCCCTTGGAGAAGTATAGCAAAATATGTATTTTTAGAATCTTGTAAGGGATTGAACAGCGCTAGAGGATCATTTTACATCATCTCATCAGAGAGCTTTTTATCATCAGGCCCTATGGAACAGTTAATTATGTTTCTGGAACGTTATAAATACATTCACATAATTTAAGTAGACTATTCTTTAAAAATTCTTGATTTTGCACTAGTTTTATGCTTCTCTACTCCATTATGAACAATATGGATTCAACGATCAATAGCAATCGTGGAATAAAGCAATTCTGATCTTCTGAAATATATGATAAAGATAAATAGGCCCATTCTCACGTTAAAACAAGATAAACTCAGACTGACTACCCTATAAAATACTTAGGTGTAGTAAAAAAAAAAGTTTGCAACGTACTTCAATATTTTGGCAGCTTTTCCTGTAATTTAACGCTAAAAACTCAATTGATTTCCTTTACTATCCTATAGAGTTCAGATTGTATCCTTCAAGGATCTAGAACCAAGAACCTGCAACATGCTAGAGGAACCAATGTACATCTGTCCCTAATTGGCCACATCTGAGGAGATAGGCTATATGATAAGTATACGCAAGAAGCATGTACCTGGACAGCAGAACAATTCAAACTGTGCTGATAAAATTACAGTTCAAATTATATAGATTATTTATCTCCATCCCATTTACATGACAAGCACCTATTTCAGGAAAAAAAATTAAAAGAAATCACTAATAATATTTTAATAAAAAAGACTAAAAGCCCATTCCCTGGCATGAAATTTAATATAATACAACTGTTATCTACTTTCTGACAAGTTCCTTTTACAAAATTAAGGTACACTTAAGTACACTCAGTATTTTTTTAATAGAATCTTAAACTCACCGCCTCTTAGGTGGCCTGGGGCTTTTATCATCCTTGCGTCTGCGACCTCTCCTAAAATTAAAGGAAAACAGAAAGAAACAGAGAACATTTCACTAAACAAGAAAAAGGACACAGAGACTGATGGCAAACATAGAAGAACTGAAAAGGGAAGAGGTCAATGTACTCTATAGATAACTCACTTTCTAGGGGTTTCCTCCTCCTGAACTTGACCTTCCTCCTTCACTTCCAGCTTCACCTCAACAGGTGTTACTTCCTCTTTAACACGCGGGGTTCTGCGTCTTGGCCGAGAAGGCTCTCTGAAAAAATAAAATAAACATTAAGAAGAAAAGAAAGAAGAAAATAAAGTAACAAGTCTCCACAACAGCACATACACTGTATCCACCGGAGGAAGGTTAGGGACGTATCACCAGAAAACAAATGATCAGTTTCAGAATTCTTTTTTTTAACAGCTGCTTGGGAAATCAATCTGAAAAACGCACATCTATGGAATGCTTCATAAACAACAGCACAACACATACCTCCTTTAGGCTTTATTAAAAACAGAATTTATGTTTACCTGATAAATTTCTTTCTCCAACGGTGTGTCCGGTCCACGGCGTCATCCTTACTTGTGGGATATTCTCTTCCCCAACAGGAAATGGCAAAGAGCCCAGCAAAGCTGGTCACATGATCCCTCCTAGGCTCCGCCTACCCCAGTCATTCGACCGACGTTAAGGAGGAATATTTGCATAGGAGAAACCATATGGTACCGTGGTGACTGTAGTTAAAGAAAATAAAATATCAGACCTGATTAAAAAAACCAGGGCGGGCCGTGGACCGGACACACCGTTGGAGAAAGAAATTTATCAGGTAAACATAAATTCTGTTTTCTCCAACATAGGTGTGTCCGGTCCACGGCGTCATCCTTACTTGTGGGAACCAATACCAAAGCTTTAGGACACGGATGAAGGGAGGGAGCAAATCAGGTCACCTAAATGGAAGGCACCACGGCTTGCAAAACCTTTCTCCCAAAAATAGCCTCAGAAGAAGCAAAAGTATCAAACTTGTAAAATTTGGTAAAAGTGTGCAGTGAAGACCAAGTCGCTGCCCTACATATCTGATCAACAGAAGCCTCGTTCTTGAAGGCCCATGTGGAAGCCACAGCCCTAGTGGAATGAGCTGTGATTCTTTCGGGAGGCTGCCGTCCGGTAGTCTCGTAAGCCAATCTGATGATGCTTTTAATCCAAAAAGAGAGAGAGGTAGAAGTTGCTTTTTGACCTCTCCTTTTACCTGAATAAACAACAAACAAGGAAGATGTTTGTCTAAAATCCTTTGTAGCATCTAAATAGAATTTTAGAGCGCGAACAACATCCAAATTGTGCAACAAACGTTCCTTCTTTGAAACTGGTTTTGGACACAGAGAAGGTACGATAATCTCCTGGTTAATGTTTTTGTTAGAAACAACTTTTGGAAGAAAACCAGGTTTAGTACGTAAAACCACCTTATCTGCATGGAACACCAGATAAGGAGGAGAACACTGCAGAGCAGATAATTCTGAGACTCTTCTAGCAGAAGAAATCGCAACTAAAAACAAAACTTTCCAAGATAATAACTTAATATCAACGGAATGTAAGGGTTCAAACGGAACCCCCTGAAGAACTGAAAGAACTAAATTGAGACTCCAAGGAGGAGTCAAAGGTTTGTAAACAGGCTTGATTCTAACCAGAGCCTGAACAAAGGCTTGAACATCTGGCACAGCTGCCAGCTTTTTGTGAAGTAATACCGACAAGGCAGAAATCTGTCCCTTCAGGGAACTTGCAGATAATCCTTTTTCCAATCCTTCTTGAAGGAAGGATAGAATCCTAGGAATCTTAACCTTGTCCCAAGGGAATCCTTTAGATTCACACCAACAGATATATTTTTTCCAAATTTTGTGGTAAATCTTTCTAGTCACAGGCTTTCTGGCCTGAACAAGAGTATCGATCACAGAATCTGAGAATCCTCGCTTCGATAAAATCAAGCGTTCAATCTCCAAGCAGTCAGCTGGAGTGAAACCAGATTCGGATGTTCGAACGGACCCTGAACAAGAAGGTCTCGTCTCAAAGGTAGCTTCCAAGGTGGAGCCGATGACATATTCACCAGATCTGCATACCAAGTCCTGCGTGGCCACGCAGGAGCTATCAAGATCACCGACGCCCTCTCCTGCTTGATCCTGGCTATCAGCCTGGGGATGAGAGGAAATGGCGGGAACACATAAGCTAGTTTGAAGGTCCAAGGTGCTACTAGTGCATCCACTAGAGCCGCCTTGGGATCCCTGGATCTGGCCCCGTAGCAAGGAACTTTGAAGTTCTGACGAGAGGCCATCAGATCCATGTCTGGAATGCCCCACAGGTGAGTGACTCGGGCAAAGATTTCCGGATGGAGTTCCCACTCCCCCGGATGCAATGTCTGACGACTCAGAAAATCCGCTTCCCAATTTTCCACTCCTGGGATGTGGATAGCAGACAGGTGGCAGGAGTGAGACTCCGCCCAAAGAATAATTTTGGTTACTTCTTCCATCGCTAGGGAACTCCTTGTTCCCCCCTGATGGTTGATGTACGCAACAGTCGTCATGTTGTCTGATTGAAACCGTATGAACCTGGTCCTCGCAAGCTGGGGCCAGGCCTGGAGCGCATTGAATATCGCTCTCAGTTCCAGAATATTTATCGGTAGAAGAGATTCTTCCCGAGACCAAAGACCCTGAGCTTTCAGGGATCCCCAGACCGCGCCCCAGCCTATCAGACTGGCGTCGGTCGTGACAATGACCCACTCTGGTCTGTGGAACATCATCCCTTGAGACAGATTGTCCAGGGACAGCCACCAACGGAGTGAGTCTCTGGTCCTCTGATTTACTTGTATCTTCGGAGACAAGTCTGTATAGTCCCCATTCCACTGACTGAGCATGCACAGTTGTAATGGTCTTAGATGAATGCGCGCAAAAGGAACTATGTCCATCGCCGCCACCATCAACCCGATCACTTCCATGCACTGAGCTATGGAAGGAAGAGGAACGGAATGAAGTATCCGACAAGAGTCCAGAAGCTTTGTTTTTCTGGCCTCTGTTAGAAAGATCCTCATTTCTAAGGAGTCTATAATTGTTCCCAAGAAGGGAACCCTTGTTGACGGGGATAGAGAACTCTTTTCCACGTTCACTTTCCAGCCGTGAGATCTGAGAAAGGCCAGGACAATGTCCGTGTGAGCCTTTGCTTGAGGAAGGGACGACGCTTGAATCAGAATGTCGTCCAGGTAAGGTACTACTGCAATGCCCCTTGGTCTTAGCACCGCTAGAAGGGACCCTAGTACCTTTGTGAAAATCCTTGGAGCAGTGGCTAATCCGAAAGGAAGCGCCACGAACTGGTAATGTTTGTCCAGGAATGCAAACCTTAGGAACCGATGATGTTCCTTGTGGATAGGAATATGTAGATACGCATCCTTTAAATCCACCGTGGTCATAAATTGACCTTCCTGGATGGAAGGAAGGATAGTTCGAATGGTTTCCATCTTGAACGATGGGACCTTGAGAAATTTGTTTAAGATCTTGAGATCTAGGATTGGTCTGAACGTTCCCTCTTTTTTGGGAACTATAAACAGATTGGAGTAGAACCCCATCCCTTGTTCTCTTAATGGAACAGGATGAATCACTCCCATTTTTAACAGGTCTTCTACACAATGTAAGAACGCCTGTCTTTTTATGTGGTCTGAAGACAACTGCGACTTGTGGAACCTCCCCCTTGGGGGAAGTCTCTTGAATTCCAGAAGATAACCCTGGGAGACTATTTCTAGCGCCCAAGGATCCAGAACATCTCTTGCCCAAGCCTGAGCGAAGAGAGAGAGTCTGCCCCCCACCAGATCCGGTCCCGGATCGGGGGCCAATATTTCATGCTGTCTTGGTAGCAGTGGCAGGTTTCTTGGCCTGCTTTCCCTTGTTCCAGCCTTGCATTGGTCTCCAAGCTGGCTTGGCCTGAGAAGTATTACCCTCTTGCTTAGAGGACGTAGCACCTTGGGCTGGTCCGTTTTTACGAAAGGGACGAAAATTAGGTCTATTTTTTGCCTTGAAGGGCCGATCCTGAGGAAGGGCGTGGCCCTTACCCCCAGTGATATCAGATATAATCTCTTTCAAGTCAGGACCAAACAGCGTTTTCCCCTTGAAAGGAATGTTTAGTAGCTTGTTCTTGGAAGACGCATCAGCCGACCAAGATTTCAACCAAAGCGCTCTGCGCGCCACAATAGCAAACCCAGAGTTCTTAGCCGCTAACTTAGCCAATTGCAAAGAGGCGTCTAGAGTGAAAGAATTAGCCAATTTGAGAGCATTGATTCTGTCCATAATCTCCTCATAAGGAGGAGAGTCACTATCGAGCACCTTAAGCAGTTCATCAAACCAGAAATATGCGGCTGTAGTGACAGGGACAATGCATGAAATGGGTTGTAGAAGGTAACCCTGCTGAACAAACATCTTTTTAAGCAAACCTTCTAATTTTTTATCCATAGGATCTTTGAAAGCACAACTATCCTCTATGGGAATAGTGGTGCGTTTGTTTAAAGTAGAAACCGCTCCCTCGACCTTGGGGACTGACTGCCATAAGTCCTTTCTGGGGTCGACCATAGGAAACAATTTTTTAAATATGGGGGGAGGGACGAAAGGAATACCGGGCCTTTCCCATTCTTTATTAACAATGTCCGCCACCCGCTTGGGTATAGGAAAAGCTTCTGGGAGCCCCGGCACCTCTAGGAACTTGTCCATTTTACATAGTTTCTCTGGGATGACTAAATTTTCACAATCATCCAGAGTGGATAATACCTCCTTAAGCAAAATGCGGAGATGTTCCAATTTAAATTTAAATGTAATCACATCAGATTCAGCCTGCTGAGAAATGTTCCCTAAATCAGTAATTTCTCCCTCAGACAAAACCTCCCTGGCCCCCTCAAATTGGGTTAGGGGCCCTTCAGAGATATTAATATCAGCGTCGTCATGCTCTTCAGTAACTAAAACAGAGCATCCACGCTTACGCTGACAAGGGTTCATTTTGGCTAAAATGTTTTTGACAGAATTATCCATTACAGCCGTTAATTGTTGCATAGTAAGGAGTATTGGCGCGCTAGATGTACTAGGGGCCTCCTGAGTGGGCAAGACTCGTGTAGACGAAGGAGGGAATGATGCAGTACCATGCTTACTCCCCTCACTTGAGGAATCATCTTGGGCATCATTGTCATTATCACATAAATCACATTTATTTAAATGAATAGGAATTCTGGCTTCCCCACATTCAGAACACAGTCTATCTGGTAGTTCAGACATGTTAAACAGGCATAAACTTGATCAGAAAGTACAAAAAACGTTTTAAAATAAAACCGTTACTGTCACTTTAAATTTTAAACTGAACACACTTTATTACTGCAATTGCGAAAAAACATGAAGGAATTGTTCAAAATTCACCAAATTTTCACCACAGCGTCTTAAAGCCTTGAAAATATTGCACACCAATTTTGGAAGCTTTAACCCTTAAAATAACGGAACCGGAGCCGTTTTAAGCTTTAAACCCCTTTACAGTCCCTGGTATCTG
Source organism: Bombina bombina (assembly GCF_027579735.1). NCBI lineage: Eukaryota > Metazoa > Chordata > Amphibia > Anura > Bombinatoridae > Bombina > Bombina bombina. Next base: position 105,751,655 of record NC_069507.1, read on the forward strand.
CTTTGCTGAGACCCAACCAAACCCAAAGGGGAATACGATACCAAATGACGCCTTCAGAAGTCTTTTATGAGTATCAGAGCTCCTCTCACATGCGACTGCATGCCATGCCTCTCAAAAACAAGTGCGCAACACCGGCGCGAAAATGAGACTCTGCCTATGCTTTGGGAAAGCCCCTAAAGAATAAGGTGTCTAAAACAGTGCCTGCCGATATTATTAAATCAAAATACCCAGAATAAATGATTCCTCAAGGCTAAATAAGAGTTAATATCAATCGATTTAGCCCAAAAAAAGTCTACAGTTTAAATAAGCCCTTGTGAAGCCCTTATTTACAATCGTAATAAACATGGCTTACCGGATCCCATAGGGAAAATGACAGCTTCCAGCATTACATCGTCTTGTTAGAATGTGTCATACCTCAAGCAGCAAGAGACTGCAAACTGTTCCCCCAACTGAAGTTAATTGCTCTCAACAGTCCTGTGTGGAACAGCCATGGATTTTAGTTACGGTTGCTAAAATCATTTTCCTCATACAAACAGAATTCTTCATCTCTTTTCTGTTTCTGAGTAAATAGTACGTACCAGCACTATTTGAAAATAACAAACTCTTGATTGAATAATGAAAAACTACAGTTAAACACTAAAAAACTCTAAGCCATCTCCGTGGAGATGTTGCCTGTACAACGGCAAAGAGAATGACTGGGGTAGGCGGAGCCTAGGAGGGATCATGTGACCAGCTTTGCTGGGCTCTTTGCCATTTCCTGTTGGGGAAGAGAATATCCCACAAGTAAGGATGACGCCGTGGACCGGACACACCTATGTTGGAGAAAGTTAAGTTACGAAGGTTCAATTCGGCACACATGGTATATTTCATATCTCAACACTTGATCTACTGAACATGATGCAAGGACAACTACAGAACTGGCTTTGCAACCAAACAGTTTTCTACACTGCATGCCTAAGAGAATACAATTACAGTAATTATAGTAATTCCAAAATAGGCTCTAAATACCATTTTTTTTTTAACTCCAACCATTCCTAAAAAGAATGTATTTGACCTGCTGAATTTAACTCACAGGTAACCCAGAGGATTATTAATGCACAATTAGAAATGGAGGCAGCTAATTGGCAATTGCATCCCCATCCCCCTAGATTTTTATATATACAACACATAAGAGGTCTGGTACTCTCTTGCAAGCAAAGGGTCTGTGTCACCCTTGTTTGTATCTCAGTGTGTGTGGTTGAAGAGATGCATTGTGTGGCTGTAAGTTAGGGACCCAGGGAGGAAGATACCTTGACGTGGTCCTGGGCTTTTCTCCATTTGGCCAAATGCTGTAACGAACACTTCCATTTTGCTTTCATTCTAGCTGTTTGCTTGCAAAAGAGTGCCACACTTCCTAGGAGTTGTGTTAATAATTTTGTTTTGTTATTTTCCCTATGGGCTTTACACCCAGGCTTGTTTCTAGGGTTAAGTCCCTAAAAGTTGTGCAGCTGTCTGAGTGCTGGTGAGCACCCAGGGCTGTGAGCTTTGCAGGGTCATAGGATATGCACCTAGTCTGGTTTGAGAGTTTAGTCCACTTTAAGTGTATATAGCACTCTCTGGTCTTTGCGATCAAAACTGTGTTTATTCAGTGATGTTGTGGGGATATACAGCTCCCATTCCAGTGAGTGTTCCTTGTGAGGTCCGAGAGAGGGCGGGAGGGGGAACGCTACACTATGGCACAAGATTAGTGAGTGGGAATGAGGGAAGAGGGTAAAAATATGTGTTGGGAAAGAGATCTGGGATGGGGTTGCGACACTACATAAAAAAAATGGGGTCTTTTTAAAAAATAAAAAAACAAAACTACATTTCTAGCAAACTGGGTACTGGCAGATAGCTGTCAGTACCCAAGATGGCCACAAATAGGTAGAGGGGGGGGGGGAGGTTAGAGAACTGTTTGGGTGGGGACTAGGGAGGTTGGCGGCTAAGGGGGGATCCTACCCTGCAGAATATATATCTAAACTTAAGATCCGGCTGACAACTGTGGGGTGGGGGAGGGAAGAGCGCTGTTTGAGAGGGATTAGGGAGGGATCATGGGGTGGGATGTGTCAATTGGAAGGGTAAGCTATACATTAAAGCTAAAATTAACCCTACACGCTACCTAATTAACTTCTTCACTGCTGAGCATTTACAAGTGTGGTGCGCAGCTGCATTTAGCAGGTTTCTAATTACCAAAAAGCAATGCCAAAGCCATATCTGAACCAAGGGGATCCCAGAGAAGCATTTACAACCACTTGTGCCATGATTGCACAAGCTGTTTGTAAATAGTTTCAGTGAGAAACCTAAAGTTTGTAAAAAAGTGAACAATTTTTTTTTTTTTATTTGATCGCATTTGGCGGTGAAACGGTGACATGAAATATTCCAAAATGGGCCTAGATCAATCCTTTGTGTTGTCTACTAAAAAAAAATGATATTATATCATTATATATATATATATATATATATATATATATATATATATATATATATATATATATATATATATATATATATATATATATATATATAAAATATTTTTTTTTTACACAGTGGATATAAAAAGTCTACACATCCATGTTAAAATGTCAGGTTTCTGTGATGTAAAAAAAATGAGACAAAGATAAATCATTTCTGAACTTTTTCTACCTTTAATGTGACCTATAAACTGTACAACTCAATTGAAAAACAAACTTATAACTGGGGATGTAGATGTGTTCAGAATTAAGCAATCACATTCAAAATCATGTTAAATAGGAGTCAGCATACACCTGCCATCATTTAAAGTGCCTCTGATTAACCCCAAATAAAGTTCAGCTGCTCTAGTTGGTCTTTCCTGAAATTTTCTTAGTCGTATTCCACAGCAAAAGCCATGGTCCACAGAGAGCTTCCAAAGCATCAGAGGGATCTCATTGTTAAAAGGTATCAGTCAGGAGAAGGGTACAAAAGAATTTCCGAGGCATTAGATATACCATGGAACACAGTGAAGACAGTCATCATCAAGTGGAGAAAATATGGCACAACAGTGACATTACCAAGAACTGGACGTCCCTCCAAAATTGATGAAAAGACAAGAAGAAAACTGGTCTGGGAGTCTACCAAGAGGCCTATAGCAACATTAAAGGAGCTGCAGGATTATCTGGCAAGTACTGGCTGTGTGGTACATGTGACAACAATCTCACGTATTTTTCATATGTCTGGGCTATGGGGTAGAGTGGCAAGACGAAAGCCTTTTCTTACGAAGAAAAACATCCAAGCCAGGATACATTTTGCAAAAACGCATCTGAAGTCTCCAAAAAGCATGTGGGAAAAGGTGTTATGGTCTGATGAAACCAAGGTTGAACTTTTTGGCCATAATTCCAAAAGATATGTTTGACGCAAAAACAACACTGCACATCACCAAAAGAACACCATACCCACAGTGAAGCATGGTGGTGGCAGCATCATGATTTGGGGCTGTTTTTCTTCAGCTGGAACTGGGGCCTTAGTTAAGCTAGAGGGAATTATGAACAGTTCCAAATACCAGTCAATATTGGCACAAAACCTTCAGGCTTCTGCTACAAAGCTGAACATGAAGAGGAACTTCATCTTTCAGCATGACAACGACCCAAAGCATACATCCAAATCAACAAAGGAATGGCTTCACCAGAAGAAGATTAAAGTTTTGGGATGGCCCAGCCAGAGCCCAGACCTGAATCCGATTGAAAATCTGTGAGGTGATCTTAAGAGGGCTGTGCACAGGAGATGCCCTCGCAGTCTGACAGATTTGAAGTGTTTTTGCAAAGAAGAGTGGGCAAATCTTGCCAAGTCAAAAAGTGCCATGCTGATAGACTCATACCCAAAAAGACTAAGTGCTGTAATAAAATCAAAAGGTGCTTCAACAAAGTATTAGTTTAAGGGTGTGCACAATTATGCAACCATATTTTATTTTTATATTTTTTTCTTCCCTCTACCTAAAACATTTCAGTTTGTTTTTCAATGGAGTTGTACAGTTTATAGGTCACATTAAAGGTGGAAAACGTTCTGAAATGATTTATCTTTGTTTTTTACATCACAGAAACCTGACATTTTAACAGGGGTGTGTAGAATATATATATATATATATATATATATATATATATATATATATATATATATATATATATACACACACACACATATACATACATATACACACACACAGACACGTGAAGGGTTATTCAGGGATTCCTGACAGATAGTGTTACAATGCAACTATTGCTAATTTAAAAAAAAAAAAAAATTATGCTTACCTGATAAATTTATTTTATTTCTTTCCGGATATGGTGAGTCCACGGCATCATCAGTTACTGTTGGGAATACCACTCCTGGCCAGCAGGAGGAGGCAAAGAGCACCATAGCCAGGCTGTTTAAATATCACTTCCCTTACCCACAATCCCCAGTCATTCAACCGAAGGAAATGGAGAAAAAAGAAGCAACACAAGGTGTAGAGGTGTTAGAAGAAAATTACGATCTTAAAATAAGGGCGGGGCCGTGGACTCCCCATATCCGGAAAGAAATTTATCGGGTAAGCATAAATTTTGTTTTCTTTCATAAGATATGGTGATTCCACAACATTATCAATTACTGTTGGGAATCAATAACCGAGCTAAAGCTAGAGGACACAGTTGATAAGGGAGGGAAAAAGACAGGTAACCTACACAGAAGGCACCACTGCTTGAAAAACCTTTCTCCCAAAAGAAGCCTCAGCTGAGGCAAAAGTATCTAATTTATAAAATTTGTAGAGCTGCAACAACTAATCGTCATAATTGATAATAATCGATTATGAAAATAGTTGTCAACGAATCTCATAATGGATTAATCGATTAGTTAGATTTTCAACCTTTATAAGTATATATTCGTTATTTTTAGAGCGGACTAGATATTTCCCCTAACCTTATAGCTGGTTATTTACCATTGCATATAGATATTCAAGATATTTTTATGTTAGAATGAAGTCAAGGGTTACTTTTAGAGGCCCCTTGCCAAGGTAGAAAACACTTAGCATTGGTGAAGAGCTAAGATAAATATCCCACTTTGGTGAAATTGGCAAAACCCTACTTATACACCTCAACAGCCTTTTCTCTGCTGCAGGAAATATAGCTGCAAACAGAGAACCAGCCTTAGCCAGAACAATGTGGACATGTTGAGATTTTTGTATTTCAATGCAAAGTTTCTGAAAGAGTGAATAACAGAATGTTATTAACAGTGATAGCCTAACTCTTTCTAGTTCTACCTCTTTTCAAACAGTTTGTGGTTTTGTTTTGTTTAATTATAAAACTGTGCTCTGCTGCTTAAAAATTGAAGAAACAGTTGTGTTAATGTAAAGTTTTAGTCTAATGTTTATATTTGTAACACTCATTATGTAGATTTTATTTAAAACAGAAAACTATTATTGATTCTCTTTTTATCTGATTAGTTGATTAATCGAAAAAATAATCGGCCGATTAATCAATTATGAAAATAATCGTTAGTTGCAGTCCTAAAAATTTGGAAAAAGTATGCAGAGAAGACCAAGTTGCTGCCTTGCAAATCTGTTCCATAGAGGCTTCATTCTTGAAAGCCCAAGAAGAAGAGACCGCCCTCGTAGAATGAGCTGCAATTCTCTCAGGAGGCTGCTGTCCAGCAGTCTCATAGGCCAAACAAATTATACTTCTCAACTAGAAGGAAAGAGAAGTAGCAGTAGCTTTCTGACCCTTCCCAGAAAAAACAGAATTTATGTTTACCTGATAAATTACTTTCTCCAACGGTGTGTCCGGTCCACGGCGTCATCCTTACTTGTGGGATATTCTCTTCCCCAACAGGAAATGGCAAAGAGCCCAGCAAAGCTGGTCACATGATCCCTCCTAGGCTCCGCCTACCCCAGTCATTCGACCGACGTTAAGGAGGAATATTTGCATAGGAGAAACCATATGGTACCGTGGTGACTGTAGTTAAAGAAAATAAATTATCAGACCTGATTAAAAAAAAAACAGGGCGGGCCGTGGACCGGACACACCGTTGGAGAAAGTAATTTATCAGGTAAACATAAATTCTGTTTTCTCCAACATAGGTGTGTCCGGTCCACGGCGTCATCCTTACTTGTGGGAACCAATACCAAAGCTTTAGGACACGGATGAAGGGAGGGAGCAAATCAGGTCACCTAAATGGAAGGCACCACGGCTTGCAAAACCTTTCTCCCAAAAATAGCCTCAGAAGAAGCAAAAGTATCAAACTTGTAAAATTTGGTAAAAGTGTGCAGTGAAGACCAAGTCGCTGCCCTACATATCTGATCAACAGAAGCCTCGTTCTTGAAGGCCCATGTGGAAGCCACAGCCCTAGTGGAATGAGCTGTGATTCTTTCGGGAGGCTGCCGTCCGGCAGTCTCGTAAGCCAATCTGATGATGCTTTTAATCCAAAAAGAGAGAGAGGTAGAAGTTGCTTTTTGACCTCTCCTTTTACCGGAATAAACAACAAACAAGGAAGATGTTTGTCTAAAATCCTTTGTAGCATCTAAATAGAATTTTAGAGCGCGAACAACATCCAAATTGTGCAACAAACGTTCCTTCTTTGAAACTGGTTTCGGACATAGAGAAGGTACGATAATCTCCTGGTTAATGTTTTTGTTAGAAACAACTTTTGGAAGAAAACCAGGTTTAGTACGTAAAACCACCTTATCTGCATGGAACACCAGATAAGGAGGAGAACACTGCAGAGCAGATAATTCTGAAACTCTTCTAGCAGAAGAAATTGCAACTAAAAACAAAACTTTCCAAGATAATAACTTAATATCAACGGAATGCAAGGGTTCAAACGGAACCCCCTGAAGAACTGAAAGAACTAAATTGAGACTCCAAGGAGGAGTCAAAGGTTTGTAAACAGGCTTAATTCTAACCAGAGCCTGAACAAAGGCTTGAACATCTGGCACAGCGGCCAGCTTTTTGTGAAGTAACACAGACAAGGCAGAAATCTGTCCCTTCAGGGAACTTGCAGATAATCCTTTTTCCAATCCTTCTTGAAGGAAGGATAGAATCCTAGGAATCTTAACCTTGTCCCAAGGGAATCCTTTAGATTCACACCAACAGATATATTTTTTCCAAATTTTGTGGTAAATCTTTCTGGTTACAGGCTTTCTGGCCTGAACAAGAGTATCGATAACAGAATCTGAGAACCCTCGCTTCGATAAGATCAAGCGTTCAATCTCCAAGCAGTCAGCTGGAGTGAAACCAGATTCGGATGTTCGAACGGACCCTGAACAAGAAGGTCTCGTCTCAAAGGTAGCTTCCAAGGAGGAGCCGATGACATATTCACCAGATCTGCATACCAAGTCCTGCGTGGCCACGCAGGAGCTATCAAGATCACCGACGCCCTCTCCTGATTGATCCTGGCTACCAGCCTGGGGATGAGAGGAAACGGCGGGAACACATAAGCTAGTTTGAAGGTCCAAGGTGCTACTAGTGCATCCACTAGAGCCGCCTTGGGATCCCTGGATCTGGACCCGTAGCAAGGAACTTTGAAGTTCTGACGAGAGGCCATCAGATCCATGTCTGGAATGCCCCACAGCTGAGTGACTTGGGCAAAGATTTCCGGATGGAGTTCCCACTCCCCCGGATGCAATGTCTGACGACTCAGAAAATCCGCTTCCCAATTTTCCACTCCTGGGATGTGGATAGCAGACAGGTGGCAGGAGTGAGACTCCGCCCTAGAATGATTTTGGTCACTTCTTCCATCGCCAGGGAACTCCTTGTTCCCCCCTGATGGTTGATGTACGCAACAGTTGTCATGTTGTCTGATTGAAACCGTATGAACTTGGCCCTCGCTAGCTGAGGCCAAGCCTTGAGAGCATTGAATATCGCTCTCAGTTCCAGAATATTTATCGGTAGAAGAGATTCTTCCCGAGACCAAAGACCCTGAGCTTTCAGGGATCCCCAGACCGCGCCCCAGCCCATCAGACTGGCGTCGGTCGTGACAATGACCCACTCTGGTCTGCGGAATGTCATCCCTCGTGACAGGTTGTCCAGGGACAGCCACCAACGGAGTGAGTCTCTGGTCCTCTGATTTACTTGTATCTTCGGAGACAAGTCTGTATAGTCCCCATTCCACTGACTGAGCATGCACAGTTGTAATGGTCTTAGATGAATGCGTGCAAAAGGAACTATGTCCATTGCCGCTACCATCAACCCGATCACTTCCATGCACTGAGCTATGGAAGGAAGAGGAACGGAATGAAGTATCCGACAAGAGTCTAGAAGTTTTGTTTTTCTGGCCTCTGTCAGAAAAATCCTCATTTCTAAGGAGTCTATTATTGTTCCCAAGAAGGGAACCCTTGTTGACGGAGATAGAGAACTCTTTTCCACGTTCACTTTCCATCCGTGAGATCTGAGAAAGGCCAGGACAATGTCCGTGTGAGCCTTTGCTTGAGGAAGGGACGACGCTTGAATCAGAATGTCGTCCAAGTAAGGTACTACAGCAATGCCCCTTGGTCTTAGCACAGCTAGAAGGGACCCTAGTACCTTTGTGAAAATCCTTGGAGCAGTGGCTAATCCGAAAGGAAGCGCCACGAACTGGTAATGTTTGTCCAGGAATGCGAACCTCAGGAACCGATGATGTTCCTTGTGGATAGGAATATGTAGATACGCATCCTTTAAATCCACCGTGGTCATGAATTGACCTTCCTGGATGGAAGGAAGAATAGTTCGAATGGTTTCCATCTTGAACGATGGAACCTTGAGAAACTTGTTTAAGATCTTGAGATCTAAGATTGGTCTGAACGTTCCCTCTTTTTTGGGAACTATAAACAGATTGGAGTAGAACCCCATCCCTTGTTCTCTTAATGGAACGGGATGAATCACTCCCATTTTTAACAGGTCTTCTACACAATGTAAGAATGCCTGTCTTTTTATGTGGTCTGAAGACAACTGAGACCTGTGGAACCTCCCCCTTGGGGGAAGTCCCTTGAATTCCAGAAGATAACCTTGGGAGACTATTTCTAGCGCCCAAGGATCCAGAACATCTCTTGCCCAAGCCTGAGTGAAGAGAGAGAGTCTGCCCCCCACCAGATCCGGTCCCGGATCGGGGGCCAACATTTCATGCTGTCTTGGTAGCAGTGGCAGGTTTCTTGGCCTGCTTTCCCTTGTTCCAGCCTTGCATTGGTCTCCAAGCTGGCTTGGCTTGAGAAGTATTATCCTCTTGCTTAGAGGACGTAGCACCTTGGGCTGGTCCGTTTCTACGAAAGGGACGAAAATTAGGTTTATTTTTTGCCTTGAAAGGCCGATCCTGAGGAAGGGCGTGGCCCTTACCCCCAGTGATATCCAAGATAATCTCTTTCAAGTCAGGGCCAAACAGCGTTTTCCCCTTGAAAGGAATGTTAAGTAGCTTGTTCTTGGAAGACGCATCAGCCGACCAAGATTTCAACCAAAGCGCTCTGCGCGCCACAATAGCAAACCCAGAATTCTTAGCCGCTAACCTAGCCAATTGCAAAGTGGCGTCTAGGGTGAAAGAATTAGCCAATTTGAGAGCATTGATTCTGTCCATAATCTCCTCATAAGGAGGAGAATCACTGTCGACCGCCTTTATCAGCTCATCGAACCAGAAACATGCGGCTGTAGCGACAGGGACAATGCATGAAATTGGTTGTAGAAGGTAACCCTGCTGAACAAACATCTTTTTAAGCAAACCTTCTAATTTTTTATCCATAGGATCTTTGAAAGCACAACTATCCTCTATGGGTATAGTGGTGCGTTTGTTTAAAGTGGAAACCGCTCCCTCGACCTTGGGGACTGTCTGCCATAAGTCCTTTCTGGGGTCGACCATAGGAAACAATTTTTTAAATATGGGGGGAGGGACGAAAGGAATACCGGGCCTTTCCCATTCTTTATTAACAATGTCCGCCACCCGCTTGGGTATAGGAAAAGCTTCTGGGAGCCCCGGCACCTCTAGGAACTTGTCCATTTTACATAGTTTCTCTGGGATGACCAACTTGTCACAATCATCCAGAGTGGATAATACCTCCTTAAGCAGAATGCGGAGATGTTCCAACTTAAATTTAAATGCAATCACATCAGGTTCAGCTTGTTGAGAAATGTTCCCTGAATCAGTAATTTCTCCCTCAGACAAAACCTCCCTGGCCCCATCAGACTGAGTTAGGGGCCCTTCAGAAATATTAATATCAGCGTCGTCATGCTCTTCAGTATCTAAAACAGAGCAGTCGCGCTTACGCTGATAAGTGTTCATTTTGGCTAAAATGTTTTTGACAGAATTATCCATTACAGCCGTTAATTGTTGCATAGTAAGGAGTATTGGCGCGCTAGATGTACTAGGGGCCTCCTGAGTGGGCAAGACTCGTGTAGACGAAGGAGGGAATGATGCAGTACCATGCTTACTCCCCTCACTTGAGGAATCATCTTGGGCATCATTGTCATTGTCACATAAATCACATTTATTTAAATGAATAGGAATTCTGGCTTCCCCACATTCAGAACACAGTCTATCTGGTAGTTCAGACATGTTAAACAGGCATAAACTTGATAACAAAGTACAAAAAACGTTTTAAAATAAAACCGTTACTGTCACTTTAAATTTTAAACTGAACACACTTTTTTACTGCAAATGCGAAAAAACATGAAGGAATTGTTCAAAATTCACCAAATTTTCACCACAGTGTCTTAAAGCCTTAAAAGTATTGCACACCAAATTTGGAAGCTTTAACCCTTAAAATAACGGAACCGGAGCCGTTTTGAACTTTAACCCCTTTACAGTCCCTGGTATCTGCTTTGCTGAGACCCAACCAAGCCCCAAGGGGAATACGATACCAAATGACGCCTTCAGAAAGTCTTTTCTAAGTATCAGAGCTCCTCTCACATGCGACTGCATGCCATGCCTCTCAAAAACAAGTGCGCAACACCGGCGCGAAAATGAGGCTCTGCCTATGCTTTGGGAAAGCCCCTAAAGAATAAGGTGTCTAAAACAGTGCCTGCCGATATTATTATATCAAAATACCCAGATAAAATGATTCCTCAAGGCTAAATATGTGTTAATAATCAATCGATTTAGCCCAAAAAAAGTCTACAGTCTTAATAAGCCCTTTTTGAAGCCCTTATTTACAATCGTAATAAACATGGCTTACCGGATCCCAGAGGGAAAATGACAGCTTCCAGCATTACATCGTCTTGTTAGAATGTGTCATACCTCAAGCAGCAAGAGACTGCTCACTGTTCCCCCAACTGAAGTTAATTGCTCTCAACAGTCCTGTGTGGAACAGCCATGGATTTTAGTGACGGTTGCTAAAATCATTTTCCTCATACAAACAGAAATCTTCATCTCTTTTCTGTTTCTGAGTAAATAGTACATACCAGCACTATTTCAAAATAACAAACTCTTGATTGAATAATAAAAACTACAGTTAAACACTAAAAAACTCTAAGCCATCTCCGTGGAGATGTTGCCTGTACAACGGCAAAGAGAATGACTGGGGTAGGCGGAGCCTAGGAGGGATCATGTGACCAGCTTTGCTGGGCTCTTTGCCATTTCCTGTTGGGGAAGAGAATATCCCACAAGTAAGGATGACGCCGTGGACCGGACACACCTATGTTGGAGAAACAAACAGGACAGAAGACTGGCAAAAATCCTTAGTCGCCTGCAGATAGAATTTCAGAGCACGCACAACATCTAGGTTGTGTAACAAACGCTCCTTATGACAAGAAGGCTTAGGACATAAAGGAGGAACGACAATCTCCTGAATAATATTTCTATTATAAACAACTTTAGGAAGAAAACCTAACTTTGTACGAAGAACCACTTTATCGGCATGAAAGAGAAGATAAGGAGAATCAAACTACAAAGCTGAGAGTTCTGAGTCTCTCAGAGCAGAAGAAATAGCAACAAGAAACAAAACCTTCCAAGATAACTTAATATCTATGAAATGCATAGGCTCAAACGGAGCCTGTTGCAAAACTTTAAGAACAAGGTTAAGACTCCAAGGAGGAGAAACCGACTTAAACACAGGCCTGATTCTGACCAGGGCCTGACAAAAAGATTGCACATCTGGCACACTTGCCAGACGCTTATGTAACAAAACGGACAAAGCAGAAATCTGACCCTTCAGAGTACTTGCTGACAAACCCTTCTCCAGACTTTCCTGGAGAAATGACAAAATTCTAGGAATCCTGACCCTACTCCAAGAGTAGCCCTTGGATTTACACCAATAAAGATATTTACTCCATATCTTATGATAAATCTTTCTAGTAAAAGGCTTGCGAGCCTGAATCATAGTCTCAATGACCGACCCACGCTAAGACAGAACTAAGCGTTCAATCTCCAAGCAGTCAGCTTCAGAGAAATGAGATTTGGATGGAGGAAGGGACCCTGAAGTAGAAGGTCCTTCCTGAGAGGCAGTCTCCAAGGTGGAAGAGACATCTCTACTAAATCTGTATACCAGATCCTGTGAAGCCAAGAGCTATGAGAATTACTGACGCTCTTTCATGCATGATACGAGCAATGACTCGTGGAAGGAGAGCGAACAGAGGAAACAGGTATGCAAGACTGAAAATCCAAGGAACCACCAGCGCATCTATCAGAGCAGCCTGAGGGATCCCTTGACCTTGAACCGTACCTAAGGAGTTTGGCATTCTGCCAAGACGCAATCAGATCCTGCTCCGGCACCCCCCCCCCCCCCCTACATTTGAGGGTCAAACTGGAGAACACCTCCGGATGGAGCTCCCACTCCCCAGGATGAAAACTGTCTGCTCAGAAAATCTGCTTCCCAGTTGTCCACTCCTGGAATGTGAATAGCAGACCGATAACAATTGTGAGCTTCCGCCCACTGAAAAACCCGATCTACCTCCTTCATGGCTAAGGAACTCCCTGGTAATTGATGTAAGTCACTGAGGTTATGTTGTCCAACTGGAACCTGATAAACTGGGCTAAAGCTGAGGCCAAGCCATCAGTGCATTGAATATTGCTCTCAACTCCAATATGTTTATGGGGAGAACAGACTCTTCCCGAGTCCAGAGTCCCTGAACTTTTAATGAATCTTAAACTGCTCCCCAGCCCAGCAAGCTGGCATCCGTAATCACAATCACCCAGGAAGGTCTCTGGAAGCATGTGCCCTGAGACAGATGATCCTGAGATAGCCACCACGGGAGAGTCTCTTGTCGACTGTTCTAGATCTATCCTCTAAGACAGATCTTCATAGCCTCCGTTCCACTGTCTGGAGCATGCATAACTGCAGAGCTCTCAAATGGAACCGAGCAAATGGAATGATGTCCATGGAAGCTACCATCAGACTAATTAATTCCATACATTGAGCCACTGAAGGCTGAACAGTAGACTGTAGAGAGAGGCATGAAGAAAGGATCTTGGCCTTTCTGACCTCTGTCAGAAATATTTTCATCGATAGGGAATCTATTATGGTCCCTAAGAAAACAACACTTGTAGCTGGAACAAGGGAACTCTTCCCATATTCACTTTCCATCCGTGGGAACGTAGAAAAGACAACAAGATCTCTGTATGAGAGTTTGCTTGTTGAAAAGATGGCACCTGAACCAAAATGTCGTCCAGATATGGCGACACTGCAATTCCCCAAAACCGGTTCACTGCCAAGAGAGCCCCCAGAACCTTTGAAAAAAATCTGGGAGCTGTGGCAAGACCAAACGGAGGAGATACAAACTGAAAGTGTTTGTCCAGAAAGGCAAATCTCAGAAATTTTTGATGATCCCTGTGAATGGGAACATGAAGGTATGCATCCTTCAGGTCTATGGTCGTCATGAACCGACACTCTTGGACCAAGGGAAGAATGGAACATACAGTGACCATCTTGAAGGATGGTACTCTGAGAAACTTATTTGGACATTTCAGATCTAGAATAGGACGGAAAGTTCCCTCTTTTTTGGGAACCATGAACAGGTTGGAATAGAAACCTAGACCCTGTTCCTGAATCGGAACAGGAACTACCACTCCCAAATCTAAAAGGTCCTGTACACATTTCAAGAACGCCTCTCTTTATCTGGTCTGCAGATAATATTGAGAGGTGGAACCTGCCCCTGGGAGGAAAGATCTTGAATTCTAATTTGTAACCCTGGGATACTATGCCCACGGCCCAAGGGTCTGGGACATCTCTTGCCCATGCTTGGGAAAACTATGAAAGTCTGCCCCCCACTTGATCCGTTACCCAGACACTGCAGGCTTCTTAGATTGCTTCTGCTTGTACCAAGACTTATTAGGTTTCCAAGATTGCTTGGATTGTTCCTGTTTGGAAGAGGGAGGGGGAAGGCTTACCTCTGAAGTTACGAAAGGAATTAAAATTATTCGGTCGTCCCTTTGATCTAGTCTTTATCTTACGGCAGAAAAGACCCTTTACCACTTGTGATAACAGAAATAATCTCTGCCAAACCGGGCCCAAACAAGGTCTTACCCTTGTAAGGAATCGCCAAAAGCTTGGATTTAGATGAAACATCTGCTGACCAAGATTTCAACCATAAAGCTCTTTGCACTAACACCGCGAAACCCGATATTTTTGTGCCCAACTTAATAACCAGCATCAGTAATGCAGCATCAGTAATAAAGGAATTGGCTAACTTAAGAGCCTTAATCCTGTCTTGGATCTCCAAAGGAAGTTTCTGTCTCAAGAGACTCAAGACAATGCATCAAACCAATAAGCCACCGCATTCGTCACAGTGGCAATACACACTGCAGGTTGCCATTGGAGACCCTGATGAACATACATCTTTTTCAAATAGGCCTCCATCTTTTTATCTATCAGATCCTTGAAAGAGCAGCTATCCTCAATAGGAATAGTAGTTCTCTTAGCCAAAAGTCGAAATCGCCCCATCCCCTTTCAGCACTGTTTGCCATGACTCCTTAATGGATTTAGCCACAGGAAACATCTTCTTAAAAACAAAAGACGGAGAAAAAGGAATTCCAGGTCTCTCCCATTCCTGTGCAATAATTTCGGTAGCATGGTCTGGCACAGGAAACACCTCTACAGAGGAAGGAACATCAAAGTACTTATTAAGTTTGCTAGATTTCTTAGGGTTGAGTGTGATAGAAGTATCTGAGCCGTCCAAAGTAGCCAAAACCTCCTTTAACAAAACACGGAGGTGTTCAAGCTTAAATCCGAAGGAAACCACTTCAGCATCAGAAGAAGGAATTACACTGTCTGAATCTGAGATTTCACCCTCAGAGGCTACAAAAGTATCTTCCTCTTCAGACTTTTCAGACTTATGAGAAAGGACAATCTGATTAGCCATAACTGAATCAGAAACCTTACATTCTAAATCTCTAATCTTCCCCTTGCGTTTTCCCTGAAGCATGGGAATAGCAGCTAATGCCTCAGATACTGCAGCAGACACCTGGGCAGCAATTTCTGCTTGCAAATAAACTCCTCCCGGAGATTGAGAGGAACCGCATGGCACTGCATGGGATGCCTCTGAGGCTTGGGACGTTTGAGGAGAAGACTGTGACATAGTCTGAACAGCATCAACCTGAGAGAGTGGTGGCTCAGAATCAAAAAGTTTATCTTTATGCAACAGAGTCCTCTCAATGTATGAGGAACAAAAAGGCAAGGGAGGTTCAATTTGGTTATCAAGGCAAAGCTTGGAGTTAACTAAAAGGAACAACATTCTGATCCATAGTGGAAATAGAAACTAAAATTATCTCAGTAAAAGATTTATTTCAGTACTGTCCCTTTAAAAATAACTCCCAAACAAACATCTGTGCCTCAAACACTCCAAAAGATAGTAATAAAATTTGAAACATTTAGGATAAAAAAAAAAATTACTTCACGTTTTCCGCAATGAACACAAAACTCTCAGACCTCTGCACCTCAGCGACTAGCTGAGGCTCCTACCTGCCTCCACTGAATATCGGAGCTGAAACTGAGAAACTTCTCTAAAACCACAACCGCTTCAGCAACAGGAAGTCACGTATACGTGAATGGCTGCAAAATTGTGTCACAGCTTACTAAAAAGCGTGCGTGCTTCAGCCAACAAATAAACACATTCCTAACAGATCCGCCTCCCAGCATCATAAATGTAACACAGTTGGAACGGCTGAAACAGCCGAAAGAAAACTACAATTAGCATGGTCTGAAATAAGTGCACCAACACACAAAATAATAACCCCTGAGCCACCAAATAAAGAATTTTAACCTTAATAAAAATAACTTCACTCTCTGTGTCACAGCCAAGTGCCTGCCTACTGCCATAAACTCCTGAACTCAGGATTAAAGTCCCAGTAATGTGCAAATAAAAAAAAATATATATATATTTTTTTTTTTAACAAGTACCAGAGACTTTTCCTGAGAAAATAAATTGGCACTTACCTGCACTTCTAGCTGTCTAACAGGAGGACAGCTCACCAGGTATGAGAGAAAGCGACGCCTCACAGGGACCTGTGGAAAAAAGAAAGATCAGAGTAAACTTACTCAGGCTTTCTATACAGGGGCAGCAATCTGTTAGAAAGAAAAAAAAAACAGTGAAGCCCATCCCACAAGTTTCTAACTGCTTAAAAGCCACCACTGCCCTACTGAAGAGACTAACATGGAGTACGGCTAGACCCAGACTTAAGAGGAAAGATCAGAGCAAACCTACTCTGGCTTTAAAAATAATAAAATCTTGATCGAAGGGGGAAAAAAAATGTAATTTTTTTTTTTTAAAAATCACACACCAAAATCTTCACTTCCTCCTTGCACCGAAGGCAAAGAGAATGACTGGAGATTGTGGGTAAGGGAAGTGATATTTAAACAGCCTGGCTGTGGTGCTCTTTGCCTCCTCCTGCTAGCCAGGAGTGGTATTCCCAACAGTAATTGATGATGACGTGGACTCACTATATCTTAGAAAAGAAAAATGGTTTGGAAATTGCAAAAGTACTACTTGTACTTATTGCCCTATAA
Source organism: Bombina bombina (assembly GCF_027579735.1). NCBI lineage: Eukaryota > Metazoa > Chordata > Amphibia > Anura > Bombinatoridae > Bombina > Bombina bombina. Next base: position 105,768,552 of record NC_069507.1, read on the forward strand.
CTTGCAAAAAAAGCAAAGAACATGTAAACATTGGGTATTTCTAAACTCAGGGCAAAATGTAGAAACTATTTAGCATGGTGTTTTTTGGTGGTTGTAGATGCGCAAGATTTTGGGGGTCAAAGTTAGAAAAGGGTTTTAATTTTTTCATCATATTTTATAATTTTTTTATAGTAAATTATATATGATGAAAATAATGGTATCTTTAGAAAGTTTATTTAATGGCGAGAAAAACGATATATATGTGTACAGTAAATGAGTAAGAGGAAAATTACAGCCAAACACAAACCCCGCAGAAATGTAAAAACAGCACTGGTCCTTAAAGTGAATGTAAAGTTTCACAAATGAGTGCCTGGTTTTTAAAAATACTATTAAAAACAGGGGTACTGTGGGGGGCAGAGCTTGCAACGATACCGGGTAGTCGCACTAGCAGCTAGCTCTGTGGACCAAGTGCCAATTATCAAATATTATATATGATTTTTTTTCATCTTTTACTTTTTAACATCCTAATATCCTTGCTCACTAAATATCTACTGTGTCGAAGAAGAAAGAGACTAGATTTAGCGAGGAGGATCGCACAGAACCAGCTACGCAACGGAAGTTAACTGCGCATGTAAGATTGCACACAGCAAACTCCTGATGTCTATACAGGATACTATCCGGTGCCAAAATACCAGATCCACCTCACAGTCCGGCTAAACCCCTGAGACTGGTCGGTATTGCTGTACAGTTATACAGCTTCTAACCGCAATATAGCGGCAACGGTCAGGTCATCTCCCAGCCGCAGGATTGCAGCAGTGATAGTGTCAGGAGGGACTCGCCCGCGGACTGCTTAGGCCTGTGGGGTATACCCTGCGCTTTGGTCATGTGGATCCGTCTCTGATACCGAACGAGTGGGGTATTGCTGCTGACGCTCCCACGTGGAGACAGAAGGAGGCCTTCTCTATTATTGGCACAGTAAGTAACAACCCTTACTTCTTGTACACTTGGCGTTACAGGAGCGCATGTTACACATGATACCCTGCCTTTTACAGTCGCAAGGAACATTATAAACTTAGAGGCACCTCCTGACATCACATTACATTTATTTCTCCTGCACTGCAAATAACAGTCACGATATCCGTGACTTCAATACTCCTATTTCACACTGCACTACTGAGTTAACAGCTAACCCTCACTATCTCTGGACCTCTCCACGGGTGGAATTAAAGTGCACGCTACAATATCTTAGCCCATTTTCAACTATCTGGGGCACGGCTAAGTGACTCACACAGCACAATAAAGAGACTTAGTTCTTAGTCACTCTATTTTTTCTTGCTTTTTTTTTTTCTCTAAGCAGCAACCAAATATTAACTACCACACAGAGACATTTCTGCAATTAGGTCCAGGAACTCATAGAGACTGAGTACCCTATATGATCAGCCCTAACACTTCTGGATTGATAATTACCTAGTTTGGGCCTAAAGAATTAATACACTCATTTCCACATTTGCATTGCCTGCTGAAGCAACATTCCAGAAAGTTACAAGTTGAGGCCCTGGAAATTCTTATGGAATAAAAACTCTCCATACTAATATTTTTCGTCCTCTCTCCTCCTTTTCCCGTTGGCCCCGTTTGCGTATGGGTCATACCCCACGTTCCCTTTTCCTAACCTGCTCAGGAAGAGCACTTGCCCCAGGAGAGAGGCAGGAAATTTAGCACCTGCAATACCCAACCCCCAAGATAAATATACCTCTTGTTATACATACCTGGACTGTGACATCTTTCCTTATTAACATACATTTTTAAGATATCATGACCTGCTAAGCACACCACGCAGGGGGGGTTGCCAAACGCCTGGTCTCCACTCACCATCTGATATAGGAGGTTTTGGTACCCACACTACACTGATATTTTGGAAGCCACATTACTCCTACATCACATTATGGCTCACTCACAGAAGAAGAAGGCAAAACATACTGACGCCCCGAAAAGGACTCTCTCTGACCACTTTCTAAATAAGACCCCTTATGAACAAGATCTATCAGATGAGGACTCTAGGGACTCAATGGTTTCCACTAAAGGTTCCCACAGACTCACCTCCCATTCAACTGAGAGTTCCCTGAATACCCACTCTTCTATTTTAAACTCCATTAAAGAGCTATCAGATAAGATGGACTCACACCATTCATCTCTTAAACAAGAGCTCAAAATGTCAATCTCGGAACTCAAAAGGGATATCTCTTCACTGGGAGAAAGGACTGAAAATCTAGAAAGAAAACAAGAAGACCTTCATCTAGATCATTCCAATCTCCTGGCATATACTCAGTCTCTCACGGAAATGATTTCGGATTTAGAATCCAAAAAACAGAATTTATGTTTACCTGATAAATTACTTTCTCCAACGGTGTGTCCGGTCCACGGCGTCATCCTTACTTGTGGGATATTCTCTTCCCCAACAGGAAATGGCAAAGAGCCCAGCAAAGCTGGTCACATGATCCCTCCTAGGCTCCGCCTACCCCAGTCATTCGACCGACGTAAAGGAGGAATATTTGCATAGGAGAAACCATATGTTACCGTGGTGACTGTAGTTAAAGAAAATAAATTATCAGACCTGATTAAAAAACCAGGGCGGGCCGTGGACCGGACACACCGTTGGAGAAAGTAATTTATCAGGTAAACATAAATTCTGTTTTCTCCAACATAGGTGTGTCCGGTCCACGGCGTCATCCTTACTTGTGGGAACCAATACCAAAGCTTTAGGACACGGATGAAGGGAGGGAGCAAATCAGGTCACCTAAATGGAAGGCACCACGGCTTGCAAAACCTTTCTCCCAAAAATAGCCTCAGAAGAAGCAAAAGTATCAAATTTGTAAAATTTAGAAAAAGTGTGCAGTGAAGACCAAGTCGCTGCCTTACATATCTGATCAACAGAAGCCTCGTTCTTGAAGGCCCATGTGGAAGCCACAGCCCTAGTGGAGTGAGCTGTGATTCTTTCAGGAGGCTGCCGTCCGGCAGTCTCATAAGCCAATCGGATAATGCTTTTAATCCAGAAGGAGAGAGAGGTAGAAGTTGCTTTTTGACCTCTCCGTTTACCAGAATAAACAACAAACAAAGCCAAAGTTTGTCTGAAAACCTTAGTAGCTGCTAAGTAAAATTTGAGAGCACGAACTACATTCAAGTTGTGCAACAAACGTTCCTTCTTTGAAACTGGATTAGGACACAAAGAAGGCACAACTATCTCCTGGTTAATGTCTTTGTTAGAAACAACTTTTGGAAGAAAACCAGGTTTAGTACGCAAAACCACCTTATCTGCATGGAACACCAGATAAGGAGAAGAACACTGCAGAGCAGATAATTCTGAAACTCTTCTAGCAGAAGAAATTGCAACCAAAAACAAAACTTTCCAAGATAATAACTTAATATCAACGGAATGTAAGGGTTCAAACGGAACCCCCTGAAGAACTGAAAGAACTAGGTTGAGACTCCAAGGAGGAGTCAAAATTTTGTAAACAGGCTTGATTCTAACCAGAGCCTGAACAAAGGCTAGAACATCTGGCACAGCTGCCAGCTTTTTGTGAAGTAACACAGACAAGGCAGAAATCTGTCCCATCAAGGAACTTGCAGATAATCCTTTTTCCAATCCTTCTCGAAGGAAGGATAGACTCTTAGGAATCTTAACCTTGTCCCAAGGGAATCCTGCAGATTCACACCAACAGATATACCAAATTATGTGGTAATTTTCTGGTTACAGGCTTTCAGGCCTGAACAAGAGTATTAATAACAGAATCTGAGAACCCTCGCTTTGATAAGATCAAGCGTTCAATCTCCAAGCAGTCAGCTGGAGTGGGTCGAACGGACCTAGAACAAGAAGGTCTCGTCTCAAAGGTAGCTTCCATGGTGGAGCCGATGACATATTCACCAGATCTGTATACCAAGTCCTGCGTGGCCACGCAGGAGCTATCAAAATCACCGACGCCCTCTCCTGATTGATCCTGGCTACCAGCCTGGGGATGAGAGGAAACGGCGGGAACACATAAGCTAGTTTGAAGGTCCAAGGTGCTACTAGTGCATCCACTAGAGCCGCCTTGGGATCCCTGGATCTGTACCCGTAGTAAGGAACTCTGAAGTTCTGACGAGAGGCCATCAGATCCATGTCTGGAATGCCCCACGGTTGAGTGACTTGGGCAAAGATTTCCGGATGGAGTTCCCACTCCCCCGGATGCAATGTCTGACGACTCAGAAAATCCGCTTCCCAATTTTCCACTCCTGGGATGTGGATAGCAGACAGGTGGCAGGAGTGAGACTCCGCCCATAGAATGATTTTGGTCACTTCGTCCATCGCTAGGGAACTCCTTGTTCCCCCCTGATGGTTGATGTATGAACTTGGCCCTCGCTAGCTGAGGCCAAGCTTTGAGAGCATTGAATATCGCTCTCAGTTCCAGAATATTTATCGGTAGAAGAGATTCTACCCGAGACTAAAGACCCTGAGCTTTCAGGGATCCCCAGACCGCGCCCCAGCCCATCAGACTGGCGTCGGTCGTGACAATGACCCACTCTGGTCTGCGGAAGGTCATCCCTTGTGACAGGTTGTCCAGGGACAGCCACCAACGGAATGAGTCTCTGGTCCTCTGATTTACTTGTATCTTCGGAGATAAGTCTGAATAGTCCCCATTCCACTGACTGAGCAGGAACAGTTGTAATGGTCTTAGATGAATGCGCACAAAAGGAACTATGTCCATTGCCGCTACCATCAAACCTATCACTTCCATGCACTGCGCTATGGAAGGAAGAGGAACGGAATGAAGTATCCGACAAGAGTCTAGAAGTTTTGTTTTTCTGGCTTCTGTCAGAAAAATCCTCATTTCTAAGGAGTCTATTATAGTTCCCAAGAAGGGAACCCTCGTTGACGGAGATAGAGAACTCTTTTCCACGTTCACTTTCCATCCGTGAGATCTGAGAAAGGCCAGGACAATGTCCGTGTGAGCCTTTACTTGAGGAAGGGACGACGCACGAATCAGAATGTCGTCCAAGTAAGGTACTACAGCAATGCCCCTTGGTCTTAGCACCGCCAGAAGGGACCCTAGTACCTATGAGAAAATCCTAGGAGCAGTGGCTAATCCGAAAGAAAACGCCACGAACTGGAAATGCTTGTCCAGGAATTCAAACCTTAGGAACCGATGATGTTCCTTGTGGATAGGAATATGTAGATACGCATCCTTGAAATCCACCTTGGTCATGAATTGACCTTCCTGGATGGAAGGAAGAAGTGTTCGAATGGTTTCCATCTTGAACGATGGAACCTTGAGAAACTTGTTCAAGATCTTGAGATCTACGATTGGTCTGAACGTTCCCTCTTTTTTGGGAACTATGAACAGATTGGAGTAGAACCCCATCCCTTGTTCTCCTAATGGAACAGGATGAATCACTCCCATTTTTAGCAGGTCTTCTACCCAATGTAAGAATGCCTGTCTTCTTATGTGGTCTGAAGACAACTGAGACCTGTGGAACCTCCCCCTTGGAGGAAGCCCCTTGAACTCCAGAGAATAACCTTGGGAGACTATTTCTAGCGCCCAAGGGTCCAGAACATCTCTTGCCCCAGCCTGAGCGAAGAGAGAGAGTCTGCCCCCCACCAGATCCGGTCCCGGATCGGGGGCCCGCATTTCATGCTGTCTTGGTAGCAGTGGCAGGTTTCCTGGCCTGCTTTCCTTTGTTCCAGCCTTGCATAGGTCTCCAGGCTGGATTGGCTTGAGAAGTATTACCTTCCTGCTTAGAGGACGTAGCCCTTGGGGCTGATCCGTTTCTGCGAAAGGGACGAAACTTAGGTTTATTTTTGGTCTTGAAAAGACCTATCCTGAGGAAGGGCGTGGCCCTTGCCCCCAGTGATATCAGAGATAATCTCTTTCAAGTCAGGGCCAAAGAGTGTTTTCCCCTTGAAAGGAATGTCAAGCAATTTGTTCTTGGAAGACGCATCCGCTGCCCAAGATTTTAACCAAAGCGCTCTGCGCCACAATAGCAAACCCAGAATTTTTTCGCCGCTAACCTAGCCAATTGCAAGGTGGCGTCTAGGGTGAAAGAATTAGCCAATTTAAGAGCACGAATTCTGTCCATAATCTCCTCATAAGAAGAAGAATTACTAATAATCGCCTTTCCTAGCTCAAACTAGAAACACGCGGCTGCAGTGACAGGGACAATGCATGCAATTGGTTGTAGAAGGGAACCTTGCTGAACAAACATCTTTAGCAGACCTTCTAATTTTTTATCCATAGGATCTTGGAAAGCACAACTATCTTCTATGGGTATAGTGGCGCGCTTGTGTAGAGTAGAAACCGCCCCCTCGACCTTGGGGACTGTCTGCCATCAGTCCTTTCTGGTGTCGACTATAGGAAAACAATTTTATAAATATGGGGGGAGGTACTAAAGGTATACCGGGCCTGTCCCATTCTGTACTAACAATGTACGCCACCCGCTTGGATATAGGAAAAGCTTCGGGGGGCCCCGGGGCCTCTAAGAACTTTTCCATTTTACATAGTGGTTCTGGAATGACCAGATAATCACAATCATCCAAATTGGATAACACCTCCTTAAGCAGAGCGCGGAGATGTTCCAACTTAAATTTAAAAGTAATCACATCAGGTTCAGCTTGTTGAGAAATGTTTCCTGAATCTAAAATTTCTCCCTCAGACAAAACCTCCCTGGCCCCCTCAGACTGGTGTAGGGGCCCTTCAGAAACCATATCATCAGCGTTCTCATGCTCTACAGAATTTTCTAAAACAGAGCAGTCGCGCTTTCACTGATAAGTGGGCATATTGGCTAAAATGTTTTTGATAGAATTATCCATTACAGCCGTTAAATGTTGCATAGTAAGGAGTATTGGCGCACTAGATGTACTAGGGGCCTCCTGTATGGGCAAGACTGGTGTAGACGAAGGAGGGGATGATGCAGTACCATGCTTACTCCCCTCACTTGAGGAATCATCTTGGGCATCATTTTTACTAAATTTTTTTATGACATAAAATACATATAGTTAAATGAGAAGGAACCTTGGTTTCCCCACAGTCAGAACACAATCTATCTGGTAGTTCAGACATGTTAAACAGGCATAAACTTGATAACAAAGCACAAAAAACGTTTTAAAATAAAACCGTTACTGTCACTTTAAATTTCAAACTAAACACACTTTATTACTGCAATTGCGAAAAAGTATGAAGGAATTGTTCAAAATTCACCAAAATTTCACCACAGTGTCTTAAAGCCTTAAAAGTATTGCACACCAAATTTGGAAGCTTTAACCCTTAAAATAACGGAACCGGAGCCGTTTTTATATTTAACCCCTTTACAGTCCCTGGAATCTGCTTTGCTGAGACCCAACCAAGCCCAAAGGGGAATACGATACCAAATGATGCCTTCAGAAAGACCTTTCTATGTATCAGAGCTCCACACACATGCAGCTGCATGCCATGCTGTCCTCAAAAACAAGTGCGCCATACCGGCGCGAAAATGAGACTCTGCCTATGCTTTGGGAAAGCCCCTAAAGAATAAGGTGTCTAAAACAGTGCCTGCCGATATTATTATATCAAAATACCCAGATAAAATGATTCCTCAAGGCTAAATATGTGTTAATAATCAATCGATTTAGCCCAGAAAAAGTCTACAGTTTAAATAAGCCCTTGTGAAGCCCTTATTTACAATCGTAATAAACATGGCTTACCGGATCCCATAGGGAAAATGACAGCTTCCAGCATTACATCGTCTTGTTAGAATGTGTCATACCTCAAGCAGCAAGGGACTGCAAACTGTTCCCCCAACTGAAGTTAATTGCTCTCAACAGTCCTGTGTGGAACAGCCATGGATTTTAGTTACGGTTGCTAAAATCATTTTCCTCATACAAACAGAATTCTTCATCTCTTTTCTGTTTCTGAGTAAATAGTACGTACCAGCACTATTTGAAAATAACAAACTCTTGATTGAATAATGAAAAACTACAGTTAAACACTAAAAAACTCTAAGCCATCTCCGTGGAGATGTTGCCTGTACAACGGCAAAGAGAATGACTGGGGTAGGCGGAGCCTAGGAGGGATCATGTGACCAGCTTTGCTGGGCTCTTTGCCATTTCCTGTTGGGGAAGAGAATATCCCACAAGTAAGGATGACGCCGTGGACCGGACACACCTATGTTGGAGAAATGGCGGACCTGGAAGACAGGTCTCGCCGTAACAATATCAGAATTCGTGGCATACCAGAGGAAGTGGAAACACCTGATCTCAACAAATACCTTTTAGATCTATTCAAAGAGTTATTAGGGAACATATCGGATCAAGAGGCCCTGATGGATATGGCTCAGAGTTCTTCGACCAAGAAATGCACCTTCCGGATCACCCAGGGACGTAATCATTAGAATGCACTACTATACATTCAAAGAAAAGGTACTTAGAGCCTCTTTCCAGAACAAAAATCTAAAAGGACCCTTCCGCACCATCCAGATATTTCCAGACCTCTCCTCACATACATTATACAAGAGACGCACCTTCCAGCAAGTAACCCAAGCTCTCCGCCTAAACAATATAAAATACAGGTGGGGCTTTCCAGTCAAGTTATTCTTCCAAATAGAGGATCGCTCATATGCGGTTTCTACCCCAGACCAGGGGTGCAAAATCCTACTTTCTGCAGGCCTACTTCACCCCCAAAACCAACCCAAGGATTCCACAGACAAAAAAGAGAAACTCAACGTAGCCGCTTCTGAGTGGCGCCCACTACCGCAAAGATTCAATTATCAAGCCAAAAGGAAAGAAATTCCCTCCAATAATGATGACCCTTGACTCTTCCTTTTGAGAGGCAGTTAGTCTACCATACCACGTTTGGTCATCATAAAGCAGTATCCCCATTCTCTTTGTTTACAGACTTGTAGAATTGAAGTTGCAGGTGGGGATTCTTGATTAACCTATGGACGAGAGTCAACACTGGCAAGCCTTGAGAGGGCTGGTAACGTACTTTATCTCGTAATAAGGATGGTTAGTAAATAGTCTTTTCTTATGTTGCTATTACATTGTTATGTCTCCACGATGTTCTTTGTTTGTCTGTTTTTTTCCCACAGCCCTGGTGTTCATCTTTTACCCTGTTAAATTATCACATGGTTTATACGACTTTACTAGTCTGTTATCACCTTACACTACACCATGGGCCACACTCCAGTTAGGTAATCTGTAGTTTATTTTTATTCTCTGGTCATCCTATGCCGCTGTGGTCTACTGCCCACAGTAGATTAGACACCACCCCATCTTCAGTTTTGGGATACCTACTTGACTGTGATTTAAAGATGGCCCGCTATGGAAGATTGTATATATCTGTTAATTAGTGACATTTCCCAAGTTGAGGGCTCTAGCATTACTGTGAGGAGATCACTGAGAGTTAACCCCCCCCACCTACTTTGATTGGTGATTTGTTAATTGGCCCTATATAGCACATTATAATACCAACATCATAAAGATTCTCCCCTGCTAACAGCTGTATTATTAATAATAGTGTTCCACCTCGCACTCATGAAATCCCTTCTGCCTTATTAATACCTAATCCTCACCCCATAGCTCATCATAGGAGAACCCCTTTTGGGTAGTATGTTCACCTCCTATAAATTCTAGTTCAACTCTAGTCGAATACCTGTATTTCTTTCATGGTATCTTTGTTTCTGCTGAAATGTATAGCACTTACATTGTGTTTTAGAGTTGCCTTCGGAAGCCTAGGTCTATATACTTTTCATGATGCACAGTCACTATTGCTGAAACTGTAGCTACTTTACTAGTACCCATACAGAGACTCTTCTGGTACAATTTCTCTGATATTTTCTAACCCGGAAGGCCCCTAGTTAATAAATTCCTTTCTTTTCCTTCTTATACTATAGATATTACCAATTCCTCTACCATTAGTGGTGTATCCTACCTATTCCCCTATTGTCCGGCACCCCCCCTATGTCATTGTATATCTTATACTTTTTATTGTCTAATTACTTATTCCCTAAGTTTCTCACTTAATATTTCCCCCCCCCCTCAGTAGTTATCTAGTTTTAGACTTTACTATACATTGATAGCACTTGGCCACTATATATATATATATATATATATATATATATATATATACATATATATACATATACATATATATATATATATATATATATACCTATTAGTCCCACTAATTTCGCATATCATATATACACGCAACTCCTACCCCTCCATCTTTGAGCGGCTCTTGCCCGCTGAATTATCCTCCCCTACACTCTGTCGACATAACGATTACATGCTCATATTCCGTCTTTCTATTCTCGTAGATACAGAAGCTCTCCTTCCCCCCCCCCCCCCCCCCTAAAAAAAAAATTTCTCCCTCTCGCCCTTCCTTTCCCCCCATTCACCCCCACCCTAAACATGGCACAAATGCGCATTCTTGACACTTAATGTACAGAGTCTCAATTCCCCTACCAAGCGTAGCCTCATGATAAATATGCTTCAACACTCCAGAATAGACGTCGCTTTGCTTCAAGAGACACATTGGCTTGCGAATACCGACACTTCCCGAAAATATAAGAAATACCCAGTTGTCATTACTGCGTCACACGGCTCTAAATCTAGAGGTCTGGCGATCCTTATCATTTCCCTTATCACATATGAACCTATCTACATAGAACGTGACCCACAAGCCCGATATCTCATACTAGTAAGTAGACTAAACGACAAACTAATCACCATAGTAAATACTTATGCCCCCAACACAAAACAAATTAAGTTCCGTAGACATCTCTTGAGCTTAGTGTCAGCAGTCAAGCAAGGTGAGCTGGTTCTGGGAGGAGATTTTAATTTAATTTGGGACCCGCACTAGATAGATTAGGCCCCAAGATCATCTCAGTGGAGAAATCAACCCATCCCCTCTCAATGGCGTTTCAAAAATTGTTTAGTCAATATGATTTATATGACGTTTGGAGAGCTCTTCATCCCTCAGATAAAGAGTTTACATTTTACTCCCCACCGCACAAATCTTACACTCGTATTGACTTCTTTATGAGCTCACATGCTTTAGACCATGTCGCAAGCGCCAGGATTTATCCAATATCCTGGTCGGATCATGACTCCCTTACCATTAAGATAGGCCCACAACTTACCTATTCACCCCCCCCCTGCATGGTGTCTTAGGGATTTTCTAGTCACACATCCGACTCTCAAACTGGAAACGCAAGACATACTCACGACTTTTATAGAAGTTAATGATACTAGTGAGGTTACTGCAGAGGTCTTATGGGCTTCCCTCAAGGTTTTCCTTAGAGGTCATATCTCCAAAGCAACACAGATCCCTAAAGCTCAGACCGCATCTCTAGCTACATTGACCTGCCAACTTAGATCCCTTAAGAGCAGACTCGCTACATCCTATACTATTGACTTGAACACGCAAACTTCAGATCTCATACGACAGCTCAGGACTTGAGAATACCAGATAACGCAGACCAATTTAGAGAAGCTCAAACAAATATACTTTTATAAAAGCAATAAGGCCTCCTCACTCGTAGCGACAAAACTACGAAACCGAACAGCGCAGTCTAGAGTACTCCGTCCTTCCTCACAACACAACGTGGTCACCTCCCCAAGAGAGATTGGTGAAACTTTTCGGGATTATTATGCAGATCTATATAATTTAAGAGACACTGACCCTAACCCTCTCCTTCCCATAAAGGAAGTCCGCCTATTTCTAGAGTCTCTGAACCTTCCTCAAATTGCTGAGGAAGCTTCTCAAGATCTCATTACTCCGATTTCAGTTGAAGAGGTCAGAACTAGCATTAAAGAACTTAAGATAGCCAAGTCCCCAGGGCCAGATGGCTTTACTGGCCAATTTTATAAGACTTATGACCTTATAATCGCTCCCATTCTATGTAGAACCTTTAATGAAGTTATGACAAAAGGCACCTTTCGTAAAGAATATCTAGAAGCCACCATTACCACTATACCTAAACCAGGTAAGGACCCTTTGGACTGCGGTAGCTACCGCCCTATCTCTTTACTAAATTTAGACACCAAATTGTATGCCAAAATTATAGCTAATAGTCTCTCTAAGATTATCATTACCTTGATCCACCCTGATCAAGTGGGCTTCATCCCACTGAGAGAGGGACCTGACGCCACAAGACGGGTGTTGGACTTCTGTTTAGAGCAGCTGAAGTGAGAATGCCCCTGCTCGTCCTGTCAGATGCCGAAAAGGCCTTTGACAGGGTGAGATGGGAATATTTGTGGGAAACCATGCGTGCGTTTAAGTTCCCGACCGCTTTTATCACAGCTGTTCAGGCCCTATATTCTAACCCTTCTGCGAAAGTGAAGGGAGTGGGTTTTCAATCAGACTTCTTCCAAATCTCCAACGGGACTAGGCAGGAATGCCCCCTCTCACCATTATTATTTGCGATCTCAATAGAACCCTTAGCACAGGCTATTAGATTAGATCCAGACATTTCAGGTTTCCCCAGTATAGAGGCCCACCACAAAATCACACTTTACGCAGACGACATTACCCTGCTCCTGACACACCCGCTCAGATCTCTCCCAGCCGTTTTCAAACTGCTCAACTTATTCTCCACTTTGAGTCACTATAAATTGAACGTCTCTAAGATTGAGGCCCTATATCTAAATATCCCACCTGCAGACTTAATTTGTTTACAGAAACAATACCAGTTTCAATGGTCTGCACAATCCATTAAATTACTAGGGATTCACCTTAGAATGTCTCGCCACAGTTATCTCCCAAAACTTTTTGGATAGACTCCCAGAATGGCAAAAACTCTTAGATTCCTGGGAATATCGAGAGATTTCTTGGACAGGCAGGATAGCAGCTGTCAAGATGTCTTTTATCCCCAAAATTATCTATCTGTTCCGTTCCCTCCCGATCAATGTCCCTAGACCTATCCTCAATAGATTACAGAGCCTCATCACCTCCTATATCTGGAAAGGTAAAAAACCAAGGACCGCCACACAGACACTACAGAGAAACATTACTATGGGTGGTTTAAGTCTCCCAAACATCATCCTCTACTATGAGGCCGCTCGTCTTACCCACCTGCTAAGCTGGAGTTATACAACTAGCACAGCTTTGTGGAGGTCGATTGAGCAGTCTTTAATACCAGTCGGCCTACAATTACAAGACTTGCCTTGGGTACCCACACACTGTAGAGGAGATCTCAGAATAACCCACCCAGTGATTCTTGATACCCTACAATTCTGGGACCAATCCAGACATCTCCCCACTATTGCACCTCATCCATCACCTCGTCAGACAATTGCTAGCTCGCTTTTCTGTCTCCCTGATTCGCACATTCTTACATGGAACAAACTAAAGGTGAAATGCATTTCAGACCTATATGACCATACAAATACACTGAAACATATTAGAATTTGCAGAGAGCTACAACTTCCACTTTCCCTGAGGTTTGAGGCGTTTCGCCTTTGCTCTATTCTCAGGTCTTGGGGATTCCCTGGAACTGATCTTAGAGAAATTACTAATTGGGAGAGAAGATGGTCACAAGCCCTTATGATTAAGGGAGCTCTCTCATACCATTTTGACCTGCTTCTTGACCCTCACTCTCACCATAAGATCTCACAGCATATGGCGTGGGAAAGAGAATTGAACTTTACCATTGACATAGATTCCTGGCATAGGGAGATACTTTTCACTAAAAAAATACTACGCTGTGCTACATTGTGGGAACTGCACTTTAAGATTACGGTACTCTGGCATTTGGTCCCCGCTACTTTGCATAAAATATATAATACTCATCCTCCTACCTGTTGGAGAGGCTGCGGCCTGGTAGGTACACAGAGTCATATCTGGTGGTATTGCCCAATACTTGCACCCTTATGGACACAACTTTTCATCATTCTTAGACGACTTAACATCACCCTTCCACTGAGTCCTCAGGCGTGCATTCTTCACTTAGATTTTCCCGCACTCACCACTGCACAAAAATCCCTAACCATTTATCTACTAATGTAAAAGAAAGTGTGAGTGAACTACACAGCGATGATCCCTAACCGTTTTAGAATGTGGTATATACCATATGTAAAATATATGAATTGTAGTTGGATACGTTTACAACCCACTTTAATAAAAGATTAATTCCTTGTATAAATGAGATATATATGATGAGTCTATTTAAATTTAAATATTCTATAGGCACTGTTACTGTCACTGTCCCACTATACAGGCATTAGATATACACTTGTATCTCCTGACAAGGAGGGTGAACTATGCAGCCCTAAGTGATAGGAATTCTAATAAACCTTAAGTCGTGGTATTCAATTAGTACATACATACATACATACATACATTTCACCCCTAAAGAATATATTTGTATATGAAAAAATATAGAGAAGAGATTATTCGGGTAAATACAGAGATAAACTGTCTCTTCAGAAAGAAAAATTCCTCAAAACAGAATGTTCAATCCTCAGAATCAAGGGTATTTCAACGTCAGAACACACGGACCCTCCAAACTTGTTATCCTCAAACGGTCTCACAGTTAACTTACTTTTGTACCCCCAATCATATGAGGTAAGTGGTGAGCGCTGAAAAGAACCTGGTCTGGAAACGATGTCCTCAGGTAGAATGGAGTCCTCCTTCTGTCATGAACACTGGTTTGCGTTCCTCCACTTTATCCTGATCCCTCTGTCGGTTCACCTTCCCTCGTTCTCTCTCGTTTACACGTTTTAGGGATAAAAAAGGAGACCGGACATAGTGAGATACCATTCAGACAGATGAACAATTTATTGAAATAAAAAGGTACTCACAAAGCAACCCTCACAAAGCCTAAGGGCTACCTGGGTGTTGAATCCGGCTGTTCCCCAATATTTCCCAATACACAGCGTTCTTGCGGTGTCCCGTGGGCACTGGGCTCCTGTTTGTATTGCAACTTTTTAACCGCTGCATTGATACCTCATATAAAATTGAGGGTTGCTTTGTGAGTACCTTTTTATTTCAATAAATTGTTCATCTGTCTGAATGGTATCACGCTATGTCCGGTTTCCTTTTTTATCCCTAAAACGTGTAAACGAGAGAGAACAAGGGAAGGTGAACCGACAGAGTGATCAGAATAAAGCGGAGGAACACAAACCTGTGTTCATGACAGAAGGAGGACTCCATTCTACCTGAGGAAATAGTTTCCAGACCGGGCTCTTTTCAGCGCTCACCACTTACCTCATATGATTGGGGGTACATAAGTAAGTTAACTGTGAGACCGTTTGAGGATAACAAGTTTGGAGGGTCCGTGTGTTCTGACGTTGAAATACCCTTGATTCTGAGGATTGAACATTCTGTTTTGAGGAATTTTTCTTTCTGAAGAGACAATTTATCTCTGTATTTACCTGAATAATCTCTTCACTATATTTGTTCATATACATATATATCCTTTAGGGGTGAAATGTATGTATGTATGTACTAATTGAATACCACAACTTAAGGTTTATTAGCATTCCTATCACTTAGGGCTGCATAGTTCACCCTCCTTGTCAGGAGATACAAGTGTATATCTAATGCCTGTATAGTGGGACAGTGACAGTAACAGTGCCTATAGAATATTTAAATTTAAATAGACTCATCATATATATCTCATTTATACAAGGAATTAATCTTTTATTAAAGTGGGTTGTAAACGTATCCAACTACAATTCATATATTTTACATATGGTATATACCACATTCTAAAACGGTTAGGGATCAGCGCTGTGTAGTTCACTCACACTTTCTTTTACATTTACAGCCAGTGTGCAGACGTTAAAGGGTAATTTCTGCACACCTATTCACCGTTTACTCCAGCAGCTCCTCCCTGTAGATTTTAAACTAACCCCTTTGTTGCGCCTCCAGTTCAGTGATTTGCTTTGTGCAAATACTGTTCGTCCCAAATCTCTTCTTCTAATATTTATCTACTAATGTCTACCAAACTCAGAATAGCGAAAGCTTGGAAACAGAAATCCCCCCCGTCAATCACACAAGTCATTGCCACTGCAAATTACCTACATAGGATGGAGTCTTACGCTTACTCTGCCCTAGATAGGATTGACTCCTATTTCGAGATTTGGTTACCCTGGTCGAAGATGTTCCCCCACCAAGACATTTAGGGATACCACTGTCACTTTACTCTCCCCTCCCCCCTCCCTTTTTTTTCTCTTCCTCTTTCCCCCCCCCCCCCTTTTACTTTGATCTCTAGTAATCTACGAGAAGTATAGGAATTTATGGTCTAATATTAAAAAATGAGAAATAACTATGTAACTTTGGAGACTTTGGATTTACAATTTTTTCTGGTCAGAGATTTCGCCTTTTTGTTAACACCGTAACCCTTACGAATGTCTATACCTTAGAACTTCAGTTGTTTATCTCTTATCTGTTTAAGGTTAAATTATTGTTATTCATTACTTGCTTATGACTGACCATTATATTTGTCTAAAGTTGCACAGAAAATATGACTGTACAAGTACAACTATTTCCCTGTGTGGAATCGCTTGCTCCCGCTTGCAAGAAGGAAAGGTAAGTATTTTAAAACCGGTGAAATGTAAAGTTTCATGAATGAAAGTGCCCCTCTTTTTAATTGTATTTTTAAAAAAATCGGGCACTCAATTGTGAAACTTTACATTCACTTTAACGGAAAGAAAATTTAAAAAAATGGTCTGGTCACTAAGGGGTTAAGCGCTCTGCATCCGATATAGCAACCAAAGGTAGTGAAGTTATGGGCAGAGAAATAGGACAAGAAAGTGGGCCTTGAAAATAGGGATACCCAAAAGCCTGGAACTGTGCACTCATTACAAACAGAAAAAAGGCACTGGGATAAGTAAAAATAAAATGTACAAAATATCAAAAAACAACACAATATCACTTAAAGTAGAAAATCCCCAAATAGAAATAAAATAGACGGCTATGAAAAATCAGTAAAACTGCAGCAGAAAACAAGCTGCATATGCACACAATCAATAGATTAAAATCTCCACAATGTTTCATAGAGATGGTCCATGTGCACAGCTCCATAGATCTTAAGTCTTGGGGATCAAAACATCCAAAACAAGTTCACATTAAGGGCAGCTTTACACAAAGAAACAGATCAAACAGCAGCTGTCGCACCGCTCTAGCTTGTCAAGGTATTTTAATTATTATTAAATAATATATACAAGTATGTTTGTCTTTATTTAATAAGTCTGTGGATGTGTACATCAAATAATTCATTTACCTTCTAAAAGCTGAAAATGGACACTAAATAGAAACAACCCCCTCCCTCAAATGAATTGTTTGTAGAACAAAGGATTGCTTCCAGAAGATATCCCACATTTAGTATGCAAAGTTATTCTAAAGCATCCTAGTAAGGACAATGGAACATTTGAAAACCAAGGGAATAACCCAATAGGGGGCGCTATTGTGAATGATATTCAGTATATATCTATACCCATGTAACCATATATAAATATTTCAAAGCATCAATCTGCAGATTCAAGATATTGCAACAAAACAATACAGGGAGTGCAGAATTTTTAGGCAAGTTGTATTTTTGAGGATTAATTTTATTATTGAACAACCACCATGTTCTCAATGAACCCAAAAAACTCATTAATATCAAAGCTGAATAGTTTTGGAAGTAGTTTTTAGTTTGTTTTTAGTTATAGCTATTTTAGGGGGATATCTGTGTGTGCAGGTGACTATTACTGTGCATAATTATTAGGCAACTTAACAAAAAACAAATATATACCCATTTCAATTATTTATTTTTACCAGTGAAACCAATATAACATCTCAACATTCACAAATATACATTTCTGACATTCAAAAACAAAACAAAAACAAATCAGTGACCAATATAGCCACCTTTCTTTGAAAGGACACTCAAAAGCCTGCCATCCATGGATTCTGTCAGTGTTTTGATCTGTTCACCATCAACATTGCGTGCAGCAGCAACCACAGCCTCCCAGATACTGTTCAGAGAGGTGTACTGTTTTCCCTCCTTGTAAATCTCACATTTGATGATGGACCACAGGTTCTCAATGGGGTTCAGATCAGGTGAACAAGGAGGCCATGTCATTAGATTTTCTTCTTTTATACCCTTTCTTGCCACCCACGCTGTGGAGTACTTGGACGCATGTGATGGAGCATTGTCCTGCATGAAAATCATGTTTTTCTTGAAGGATGCAGACTTCTTCCTGTACCACTGCTTGAAGAAGGTGTCTTCCAGAAACTGGCAGTAGGACTGGGAGTTGAGCTTGACTCCATCCTCAACCCGAAAAGGCCCCACAAGCTCATCTTTGATGATACCAGCCCAAACCAGTACTCCACCTCCACCTTGCTGGCGTCTGAGTCGGACTGGAGCTCTCTGCCCTTTACCAATCCAGCCACGGCCCATCCATCTTGCCCATCAAGACTCACTCTCATTCCATCAGTCCATAAAACCTTAGAAAAATCAGTCTTGAGATATTTCTTGGCCCAGTCTTGACGTTTCAGCTTGTGTGTCTTGTTCAGTGGTGGTCGTCTTTCAGCCTTTCATAACTTGGCCATGTCTCTGAGTATTGCACACCTTGTGCTTTTGGGCACTCCAGTGATGTTGCAGAAATATGGCCAAACTGGTGGCAAGTGGCATCTTGGCAGCTGCACGCTTGACTTTTCTCAGTTCATGGGCAGTTATTTTGCGCCTTGGTTTTTCCACACGCTTCTTGCGACCCTGTTGACTATTTTGAATGAAACGCTTGATTGTTCGATGATCACGCTTCAGAAGCTTTGCAATTTTAAGAGTGCTGTATCCCTCTGCAAGATATCTCACTATTTTTTACTTTTCTGAGCCTGTCAAGTCCTTCTTTTGACCCATTTTGCCAAAGGAAAGGAAGTTACCTAATAATTATGCACACCTGATATAGGGTGTTGATGTCATTAGACCACACCCCTTCTCATTACAGAGATGCACATCTCCTAATATGCTTAATTGGTAGTAGGCTTTCGAGCCTATACAGCTTGGAGTAAGACAACATGCATTAAGAGGATGATGTGGTCAAAATACTCATTTGCCTAATAATTCTGCACACAGTGTATTAATGTGTATATATACACTGCTAGATACCAGAATCCCAGATCATAGATGGAAGACAGACAAATAATATCCAAAACAAGTCCAATATAATTCCAGGTATATGTCTTCTGTGGAACTTTGGGCAGCACTCAATCTTCACCCTCCAAAGGTCAACGAATCTAAAATCAAACACAAGGAAAGAGGCGTTGTATGTGTGAATCTGTAAAAGCTAACATCAGATATAGAACAAGTGCAGGGTACTCACAATATGGATAGGCATTCCAATGTGCCTATAGGAGCAGGCTGGTATTCACAGCAAACCAGCTAGCTGTACCGGCACTCCAGGATATCCTAAGGTAGGAATCTGTATGTCTTAACAGACTGTGTCTGCTGGGTCCAGCAGTGTAGGGAAGAGGAGCTAGGTGCAAACAAAGGCACACCACTGTGTGAATCTGTAAGGTTTCAATAATGGGTTTGCAATCTGTGCAGGGTACTAATCAGCAGCAATGAGGATATATGGTTAAAAATGAATTTAATAATAATAAAAGCAATTAAAAATACATATATCACTCATGCACTATGAGTGACATGCAACGCGTTTCTCGGTATCAACCGTTTCATCAGGCATGTATCCTCATTGCTGCTGATTATTACACCGTCTGAGCTACCTGTTGATCCTGAATGTTGTGGAGTTTCCTGCTGCACATCCTACACAGCCAGCTGGTTTGCTGAGTGCCGCCACAGAATGTGAGTACCCTGCACAGATTGCAAACCCATTATTGAAACCTTACAGATTCACACAGTGGTGTGCCTTTGTTTGAACCTAGCTCCTGTTCCCTACACTGCTGGACCCAGCAGACACAGTCTGTTAAGACATACAGATTCCTACCTTAGGATATCCTGGAGTGCCGGTACAGCTAGCTGGTTTGCTGTGAATACCAGCCTTCTCCTATAGGCACATTGGAGTGCCTATCCATATTGTGAGTACCCTGCACTTGTTCTATATCTGATGTTAGCTTTTACAGATTCACACATACGGCGCCTCTTTCCTGTGTTTGATTTTACAATGGAACATTTGGTCTACCCAATTTAAAACAATCACTTAAAAGAACTGTAACTCAATGACCATGCTTATTTGGCTGTGTAAGTTTTTATGGTTTGAGATAGGATGGCCCAGTAAACAATTTCAAAGACACACTTGATTGTTTAGAGTAAATGGTCTGTGTTTTGAATGAAGACAATGTTCTGAGCATGAACTGGATAAACGGGTGAAAATTCTGAATACACAGTGATTAGCATAGAGGTGTTAAATGCCTCTGAAAAATCAGATCCACGTCTGTGCTGGCTTGGCATAAACACATGTTTTAAATTATACTCTTGGAAACCATTGTTAAGAGACAGCATAAGTAAAATTAAATAAATTTTGAAAAATAAATAATACCAATAGCTTCATATATGTTTGGAATGATTCAAATAGCCCATATATGTATATATAAGTTGAAATAGTACGTTTTATATTAAATAAATAAATTGCTGCAGTTAATAGATATATGAAAAAACATAATTTATGTAAGAACTTACCTGATAAATTAATTTCTTTCATATTGGCAAGAGTCCATGAGCTAGTGACGTATGGGATATACATTCCTACCAGGAGGGGCAAAATTTCCCAAACCTCAAAATGCCTATAAATACACCCCTCACCACACCCACAATTCAGTTTAACGAATAGCCAAGAAGTGGGGTGATAAGAAAGGAGCAAAAAGCATCAACAAGGAATTGGAATAATTGTGCTTTATACAAAAAAAATCATAACCACCACAAAAAAGGGTGGGTCTCATGGACTCTTGCCAATATGAAAGAAATTAATTTATCAGGTAAGTTCTTAGATAAATTATGTTTTCTTTCAAGTAATTGGCAAGAGTCCATGAGCTAGTGACGTATGGGATAGCAAATACCCAAGATGTGGAACTCCACGCAAGAGTCACTAGAGAGGGAGGGATAAAAACAGAATTTATGCTTACCTGATAAATTACTTTCTCTTGCGGTGTATCCAGTCCACGGCTTCATCCTTTAGTTGTGGAATATTCTCATTCCCTACAGGAAGTGGCAAAGACAGCACACAGCAGAGCTGTCCATATAGTTCCCCCTCTAGCTCCACCCCCCAGTCATTCGACCAAAGGTTAGGAGAAAAAGGAGAAACCATAGGGTGCAATGGTGACTGTAGTTTAAACAAAAAATTTTTTACCTGACTTAATTGCCAGGGCGGGCCGTGGACTGGATACACCGCAAGAGAAAGTAATTTATCAGGTAAGCATAAATTCTGTTTTCTCTTGCAAGGTGTATCCAGTCCACGGCTTCATCCTTTACTTGTGGGATACCAATACCAAAGCTTTAGGACACGGATGAAGGGAGGGAACAAGACAGGTACCTTAAACGGAAGGCACCACTGCTTGCAAAACCTTTCTCCCAAAAATAGCCTCCGAAGAAGCAAAAGTATCGAATTTATAAAATTTGGCAAAAGTATGCAGTGAAGACCAAGTCGCTGCCTTACAAATCTGTTCAACAGAAGCCTCATTCTTGAAAGGCCCATGTGGAAGCCACTGCTCTGGTAGAATGAGCGGTAATTCATTCAGGAGGCTGCTGGCCCGCAGTCTCGTA
The DNA here is from genome assembly GCF_027579735.1 of Bombina bombina. Lineage (NCBI taxonomy): Eukaryota > Metazoa > Chordata > Amphibia > Anura > Bombinatoridae > Bombina > Bombina bombina. The sequence goes on from NC_069507.1 coordinate 105,790,242, forward strand.
AGCCAACCGGATGGTGCTTTCAGCCAGAAGGAAAGAGAGGTAGCAGTTGCTTTCTGACCTCTCCTCTTACCAGAATAGATAACAAACAAGGATGAGGTTTGTCTGAAATCTTTAGTTGCTTGTAAATAGAATTTTAAAGCACGAACCACATCAAGATTGTGTAACAGGCGTTCCTTCTTTGAAGATGGATTAGGACACAGAGAAGGAACGATTATTTCCTGGTTAATATTCTTGTTAGAAACAACCTTAGGAAGAAAACCAGGTTTGGTACGCAAAACTACCTTATCTGCGTGGAACACCAGGTAAGGGTAATCACACTGTAAAGCACATAATTCTGAAACTCTTCGAGCAGAAGATATAGCTACCAAAAACAAAACTTTCTAAGATAATAACTTAAAGGGACACTGTAGTCAGATTTGAAATGCCAATCAAACAGCAGTATACATATAAATCTATTTTTTTCTAATACGCTTTGTGTATTAAATAAGTATAGTTTGTAAAATATTAAAACTTTCCAAACCCACTTCTTTCTCAGCCGTTATGGATTCCCAATCCGTGCTGACAACTGCCGTTGTAAGATGGCGCCTTTAGGACGAACTGCGCATGTGCGAGTTGGCGCAACGTCACAGGATACATCACCATCCTATATTAAATAAGACAAGGACAATCGATAGTGCAGCATTAGAGTTAGCTGCGCAGAAAACGTAAGTACTTGTCTTATGAGCGCTTCGAGAATCGCCCTAGACTAAACAAGCAAAAGATACTTATTTTGCAACATTAGTCAATACTTTCGTTCGGCTATATTTTTATTTGCAGTATCTTAGATAAAATACACTCTCCCTTGAAATAAACGAGCACAATTAATACAACCCAATAAATTATTGATAATCACAAAATAATTAAAGATATTTAAATAAGCTACGTATGTATATAAGTAATAGATATTTCTAGAATTCAGTACTTTTATTCACTAAATATATCTAACCCCTAATATAAATAATGAATCTTATACTTATTACGATATCCTAAAAATATTATTAAAATAGAAGTTATGTATGTATGAAACACATTTAATTCATTTCTATAACAATTAAATAATAATATTTATTATACTTGCATTATGTATAAGAAAGAATGGCCACATTCATTATTAATTAAATAGAAATATAGATTTAAGAGTGCAATAATGTAAATTTATAAATTTTTGAAAGATTCGATATTAACATAATTATTACAAAACTTTATTATTTATGATTATTTTTCTTGGAAATGTAACATGAACATTTTTTTTTTACATTTAAATAACATAATAAATTAACATGTCAAAATCATTTTTCTATATCATGTCTCAATGTTTGGAAGCTGATATTGCCTTTATAGAATGAGCGATGAAAAAGAGGAGAGATAGCATTGAAATAAATTGTATCTAAATGAGATTGCCTTGCATACCGATCTAAAAGATCGATATTTCAAATGCGGATGCGTTTTATTTGTCATGCTCCGCTATGATCTCGGCTTGATTGCCACAATATGCACAGGCGATAGTAAGTCTGTTGTATTGCGCATGCGTAATGTGGATCAGTTATTTTAATTATATGCAAAAACCAGGGATACGATTGGCGGTTTGCAGACATTAGACGGCCCACATTTGTGGGCTGGATGACGTGATGTCATCTTAATAAAATAAAATATTATTTTATTGAAAAAGGGGGCTTAGTTTTAAAGTTTGAGCAGGTAAATTACATTGCTTTTATAATTTATAATCAAAACATTTGTTTAATTTAATATTAAAAATGAAAAGGATAGTAATCCTTTAATATCTATGGAATGTAAAGGTTCAAACGGAACCCCTTGAAGAACTGAAAGAACTAGATTTCGACTCCATGGCGGAGCCACAGGTTTATATACAGGCTTGATTCTGACTAAAGCCTGAGCAAACGCTTGAACGTCTGGTACCTCAGCCAGACGCTTGTGTAAAAGGATAGACAGAGCAGATATCTGTCCCTTTAAGGAACTAGCTGACAATCCTTTCTCCAATCCCTCTTGGAGGAAGGACAATATCCTGGGAATCCGAATCTTACTCCATGAGTAACCCTTGGATTCGCACGAACCCAGATATTTCCGCCATATCTTATGGTAAATTTTCCTGGTGACAGGCTTTCTAGCCTGAATCAGAGTATCTATAACTGACCCACGCTTTGATAGGATTAAGCGTTCAATCTCCAAGCAGTCAGACGTAGAGAAACTAGATTTGGATGCTTGAATGGACCCTGTATTAGAAGATCCTGCCTCATTGGCAGTGTCCATGGTGGGACAGATGACATGTCCACTAGGTCTGCATACCAAGTCCTGCGTGGCCACGCAGGCGCTATCAGAATCACCGAAGCCTTCTCCTGTTTGATTCTGGCGACCAGACGAGGGAGAAGAGGAAACGGTGGAAAGACATAAGCCAGATTGAAGGACCAAGGCGCTGCTAGAGCATCTATCAATACCGCCTTGGGGTCCCTGGACCTGGATCCGTAGAGAGTAAGTTTGGTGTTCTGACGGGACGCCATCAGATCCAATTCTGGAATGCCCCATAGCTGAGTCAGCTGAGCAAAAATCTCCGGGTGGAGTTCCCACTCCCCCGGGAGAAAGGTCTGACGACTTAGAAAATCCGCCTCCCAGTTGTCTACTCCTGGGATGTGAATTGCTGAGAGATGGCAGGAGTGATCCTCCGCCACCTGATTATTTTGGTTACTTCCTTCATCGCTAGGGAACTCTTTGTTCCCCCCTGATGATTGATGTAAGCTACAGTCGTGATGTTGTCCGACTGAAATCTGATGAATTTGGCCGCAGCTAGTTGAGGCCATGCCTGAAGCGCATTGAATATCGCTCTCAGTTCCAAAATGTTTATCGGGAGAAGAGATTCTTCCAGAGACCATAAGCCCTGAGCTTTCAGGGAGTCCCAGACTGCACCCCAGCCTAACAGACTGGCGTCGGTCGTTACAATGATCCACTCTGGTCTGCGGAAACATATTCCCTGAGACAGGTGATCCCGAGACAACCACCAGAGAAGAGAATCTCTGGTCCCCTGGTCTAACTGTATTTGAGGAGACAAGTCTGCATAATCCCCATTCCACTGTTTGAGCATGCACAGTTGCAGTGGTCTGAGATGTATTCGAGCAAAAGGGACTATGTCCATTGCCGCTACCATTAATCCGATTGCCTCCATGCACTGAGCTACAGATGGCCGAGGAATGGAATGAAGAACTCGGCAAGTAGTTAAAAGCTTTAAACTTTCTGACCTCCGTCAGAAATATTTTCATTTCTACCGAATCTATTAGTGTTCCCAGGAAGGGAACCCTTGTGAGCGGGGACAGAGAACTCTTTTCGATGTTCACCTTCCACCCGTGAGACCTTAGAAAGGCCAGTACAATCTCCGTGTGAGCCTTGGCTCTGGGAAAAGACGACGCCTGAATTAAGATGTCGTCTAGGTAAGGCGCTACTGCTATGCCCCGCGGTCCTAGCACCGCCAGAAGGGACCCTAGCACCTTTGTGAAAATTCTGGGAGCAGTGGCCAAACCGAAAGGAAGAGCCACGAACTGGTAATGCTTGTCCAGAAAGGCGAACCTGAGAAACTGGTGATGATCTTTGTGGATAGGGATATGTAGGTACGCATCCTTTAGATCCACGGTAGTCATATATTGACCTTCCTGGATCATTGGGACTCTGAGGAATTTGTTTAGAATTTTTAGATCCAGGATTGGTCTGAAAGTTCCTTCCTTTTTGGGAACCACAAACAGGTTTGAGTAAAAACCCAGTCCTTGTTCTGCAATTGGAACTTGGTATATCACTCCCATCGTGAGTAGATCTTCTACACAGCGTAAGAACGCCTCTTTCTTTGTCTGGTCTGTAGACAGACGAGAAATGTGAAACCTTCCACTTGGAGGGGAGTCCTTGAATTCTAGAAGATATCCCTGGGTAACAATCTCTAATACCCAGAGATCGTGAACATGTCTTGCCCAAGCCTGAGCGAAGAGAGAGTCTGCCCCCTACCAGATCCGGTCCCGGATCAGGGGCTACCCCTTCATGTTGTCTTAGTAGCGGCTGCAGGCTTCTTGGCCTGTTTACCCTTGTTCCAGCCCTGTAAAGGCTTCCAGGTTGCCTTGGGCTGTGAAGCGTTATCCTCTTGCTTTGCAGCTGTAGAGGCTGAAGGGGGACCGCTCCTGAAGTTGCAAAAGGAACGAAAATTAGCTTTGTTTTTAGCCCTAAAGGGCCTATCCTGAGGGAGAGCATGGCCCTTTCCCCCAGTGATTTCTGAAATAACCTCTTTCAATTCTGGCCCGAACAGGGTCTTTCCCTTGAAAGGGATATTTAGTAATTTGGATTTTGACGACACATCGGCCGACCATGACTTGAGCCAAAGTGCTCTGCGCGCCATAATGGCGAAACCTGAATTTTTTGCCGCTAACTTAGCTAATTGCAAAGCGGCATCTGTGATAAAAGAATTAGCCAGCTTTAGAGCTTTAATTCTATCCATGACTTCGTCATATGAGGTCTCCCTCTGGAGCGACTCCTCCAGCGCCTCAAACCAGAAAGCCGCTGCAGTAGTTACAGGAATAATGCAGGCAATAGGTTGGAGAAGGAAACCTTGTTGAACAAAAATTTTCTTTAGTAAACCTAACTTTTTATCCATAGGATCTTTAAAAGCACAACTGTCTTCTATTGGAATAGTTGTGCGCTTAGCCAGTGTAGAAACTGCCCCCTCTACCTTAGGGACCGTCTGCCACGAGTCCCGCCTGGGGTCAGTTATGGCTAACATTTTCTTAAAAATAGGGGGGGGAACAAAAGGGACACCTGGTCTCTCCCACTCCCTAGAAACAATATCTGCCACCCTTTTAGGGATCGGAAACGCATCAGTGTATACAGGGACTTCTAGGTATTTGTCCATCTTACACAATTTCTCTGGAACCACCATAGGGTCACAATCATCCAGAGTGGATAAAACCTCCCTAAGCAATACGCGGAGGTGTTCCAAAATAAATTTAAACGCTAGTGAATCTGATTCTGCCCGAAGAGAAACCTTTCCAGAGTCGGAAATTTCTCCCTCAGACATCAAATCCCTCACCCCCACTTCAGAGCGTTGTGAGGGCACATCAGATAAACCTCCCAAAGCTTCCAACTGCTCATAATCTGTTCTTAAAACAGAGCTATCGCGCTTTGTAGGAAAAACTGTCAGTTTGGATAGAAAGGCCGCAAGGGAATTATCCATGACTGTAGCTAGTTGTTGTAATGTAATAGGGGCAAATGCACTAGAGGTACTAGGCATCGCTTGCGCGGGCGTAACTGGTGGTGACACATGGGTAGAGGAAGGCAGACTATCCTCATTACCTTCAGTCAGAGAATCATCTAGGGCTACATTTTTAAGTAACACAATATGATCTTTAAAGTGTATAGACACATTAGTGCACTTATGTACCAATACTTTTGAAATTTTCACCGTATGAGCCTAAGGCTTTAATATGATTGCACAACAAGTTTCAGCCTGATTAACCCCTTAATGCCCAAACCGGAGCAGCCTAAAGCCAACAACCGGTTAACAAACTACAGCACCTTGCCACAGCTTACTGCTGTGGCCCTACCTGCCCTTAGGGATTAGTTTTGGGGAAAACAAGCTTCTTTGAAGTCCTCAGTCTCTGGACCCTCCATGTGAAGCAGCATGAACTGTCTGTCAATACTAACTGCGCAACTGAGGCGCAAAATTAGGCCCCGTCCCCCTCCACTTCGGAGTTGTGAGGCCTACCAAAATCACAATTTGGTGACTAAACTTATGCCATGTGGAAAATAACCCCATAATAAACACACCAAAGTGCTTAAAAAGTGTCTACAACGAATATTTCTCAAAGTAAATAATCGATTGCCCTGTAACAGTGTCAACCAGCCTATTGAGCCCTGTTAAGTAAGCCTTCAATTCTATACTGAGTCTCAGAACATAGCTTACCCTCCCCACATGGGGATTCTTGTCAGTCTTCTAGCATTAACTGAGTCTTGTCTAGAAAAAGATGACTGAACATACCTTATTGCAGTTAAGCCTGCAAACTGTTCCCCCCAACTGAAGTTTTCTGGTACTCCTCAGTCCTGTGTGGGAACAGCAGTGGATTTTAGTTACAACATGCTAAAATCATTTTCCTCTCAGCAGAATTCTTCATCACTTTTCTGCTAGAGAGTAAATAGTACAAACCGGTACCATTTAAAAATAACAAACTCTTGATTGAAGATATAAAACTACAAATCTACCACCACATTCACTTTACCCTCCCGTAGAGAGACCCTACTGCTAGAGCCGTCAAAGAGAATGACTGGGGGGTGGAGCTAGAGGGGGAGCTAGAGGGGGAGCTATATGGACAGCTCTGCTGTGTGCTCTCTGACACTTCCTGTAGGGAATGAGAATATCCCACAAGTAAAGGATGAAGCCGTGGACTGGATACACCTTGCAAGAGAAATAAAGACAGCCAATTCCGCTGAAAAAACAATCCACAACCCAAATCAAAAGTTTTAATCTTTATAATGAAAAAAACTGAAATTATAAGCAGAAGAATCAGACTGAAACAGCTGCCTGAAGTACTTTTCTACCAAAAACTTCTTCTGAAGAAGAAAAACATCAAAATAGTAGAATTTAGTAAAAGTATGCAAAGAAGACCAAGTTGCTGCTTTGCAAATCTGATCAACAGAAGCTTCATTCTTAAAAGCCCAGGAAGTAGAAACTGACCTAGTAGAATGAGCCGTAATCCTTTGAGGCGGGGATTTACCCGACTCCACATAAGCATGATGAATCAAAAGCTTTAACCAAGACGCCAAAGAAATGGCAGAAGCCTTCTGACCTTTCCTAAAACCAGAAAAGATAACAAATAGACTAGAAGTCTTACTGAAATCTTAGTAGCTTCAACATAATATTTCAAAACTCTGACCACATCCAAAGAATGAAAGGATATTTCCAAAGAATTCTTAGGATTTAGGACACAAGGAAGGAACAATAATTCCTCTATTAATGTTGTTAGAATTCACAACTTGAGGTAAAAATTTAAATAAAGACAGCAAAAACCACCTTATCCTGATGAAAAATCAGAAAAGGAGACTCACAAGAAAGAGCAGATAATTCAAAAACTCTTCTAGCAGAAGAGATGGCAAAAAGGAACAATACTTTCCATGAAAGTAATTCAATGTCCAAAGAATGCATATGCTCAAACGGAAGAGCCTGTTAAGCCCTCAGAACCAAATTAAGACTCCAAGTAGGAGAAATTGGCTTAATGACAGGCTTGATATGAACCAAAGCCTGATCAAAACAATGAATATCAGAAAGATTAGCAATTTTCTCTGTGAAACAGCACAGAAAGAGCAGAGATTTGTCCTTTCAAGGAACTTGCAGACAAAACCTTATGAAGAAACTATAAAATCCTAGGAATTCTAAAAGAATGCCAAGAGAAATTATGAGAAGAGCATCATAAGATGTAAGTCTTCCAACTCGAAAATAAATCTTTCTAGACACAGATTTACGAACCTGCAACATAGTATTAATCACTGAGTCAGAGAAACCTCTATGACTAAGCACTAAGCGTTTTAATTTCCATACCATCAAATTTAATAATTTGATTTCCTGAGGGAAAAAAACGAATCTTAAGGTCTGACCTAAATGTTAGTATAAAGAACCATATACCAAAACCTGAGCGGCCATGCTGGAGCCACCAGCAGCACAAACGATTGCTCCATGATGATTTTGAAAATCAATCTTAAAAAGAAGAACCAGAAGGAGCAAAAATATAGGCAGATTGATAACTCCAAGGAAGTGTCAATGCATACACTGCTTCCGCCTGAGGATCCCTGGACCTGAATAGGTACCTGGGAAGTTTTCTTGTTTAGATGAGATGCAATCAAAACTATTACTGGAAACCCTCACATCAGAACAATTTGAAAAAACACATCTGGGTAAAGAGACCATTCTCCCGGATGTAAAGTTTGATTGACAGAGATAATCCGCTTCCCAATTGTCTAAACCTGGGATATGGACCGCAGAAATTAGACAGGAGCTGGATTTAGCCCAAGCAAGTATCCGAGATACTTCTTTCACAGCATAAGGACTGAGAGTCCCACCCTGACGATTGACATACGCCACAGTTGTGACATTGTCTGTCTGAAAAACAATAACGTCTCTCTCTTCAAAAAGAAGCCAAAACGGACAAACTCTGAGAATGCACAGAGTTCCAAAATATTGAATGGTAATCTCGCCTCCTGAGATTTCCAAACCCCTTGTGCTGACAGATATCCCCAGACAGCCTCCCAACCTAAATGACTCGCATCTGTAGTGATCAAGGTCCTGGTTGGATGAATCGAAGAGAACTATATGATGGTGATCTAACCACCAAGTCAAAGATAGTTGAACATTGGAATTCAAAGAAATTAAAAATGATATCCTAGAATCCCTGCACCATTAATTCAGCATAAAAAACTGGAAAGGTTTCATATGAAAATGAGCAAAGGGAATCGAATCCAATGCTGCAGCCATGAGACCTAAAACTTCCATGCATATAGCTACTGAAGGAAATAATAGAGACTGAAGGTTCCGACAAACTGAACCCAATAAAATTGTCTCCTGTCTGTTAGAGACAAAGACATTGACACAATCTATCTGGAAACCTAAAAAAGGTAACCCTTGTCTGAGCAACCAAGGATATTTTGATAAAAAAGATCCTCCATGGCTGTCTAAGGTGTCAGACACTATCCCTATGGAACAATATGGGTACTATAAGCGTAATCAACTAGGGGTATTCCTAGATATCAAATTCTATTGGGAGACTTTTTTAAATTCATTAGAAGACCCACCTCATGATAATGAAGGAAATAAGTGAGATAGATGTGGCCCTACGTTAACATACACCATAAACTTAGACACAATAAGATGAACTCGACTCCGCCTACATAGTAAAATAGAGCTCAAGATTGAACTTACCCCATCACCATGTATGTAACTCCAGTGATTGTTATTAAAGTTAATATGTTTGTTAGATGATTTAAATCAGTTATGAATATGGTACGTATTTAAATGCCTCTGACCCAAAAGAACTATCAGCATCCCGCAAGAGGAGGCCCTCAGATGGACATTTTTAAAGGGGCAAATAAGCCTTAAGAACTCTTTCTTAATTTTTTCCATTCCCTGAACATGGACATTATAAACAAAGCCAGCAAGGGATGGTCCGCTCCTAAAGACACAATTAATGTCACTCATTTCTAAGTAATGTATTAAGTTATATTTGAAATGTATCACTTGTATTTGTATTCCTTTGGTTGAAAACTAATAAAAATCATCTTAAAAAAAAAAAAAAAAAAGATCCTCCAACCATGTCTTAGAAGAAACAACAAAAGTTGAATCGTATGAGATTCTGGAGAACGAAAAGACTGAGCCAGTACCACAAGATCGTCCAAATAAGGAAACACTGAGAACCTTGAAAAGATTCTCAGAGCTGTCGCTAGACCAGAAGGAAAAGCAACAAATTGGTAATGCTTGTCAAAAAAAAGAGAATCTCAGAAAATGAAAATAATCTGAATGAAAACAGAAGAAGAAGAAGATATGCATCTATTGTAAACAAATAATGCCCTTACTGACCAAAAAGGCAGAATAGACCATATAAACACCATTCTGAAAGAATGAACTCTTATATGACAAATCAAAAAGATTTTCTATCTTTGGGACAATGAATAGTTTTGAACAAAACCCCAAACCCTGTTCCTGAAATGGAACTGGTATGAATGCCCCAGGTCTGTGCAGCGCCTTGACACCCCAACGGGTAACCAGCCGCGCCTCACAAGTACCCAACACATACAGGTCTGAAACATACTTCAGAAAAGTATGAGCCTTTACTGGAATAGCTGGAATATGCTAGAGAGAAAAAAAAACTTCTCACAGGCGGTTTTACTCTGAATCCTATTCAGTACCCCAATCTAAGAAGTTTGGACCGAATTGAACCAAACAAATTTAAAAAAGTCTTAACCTGCCCCTTACCAGTTAAGCTGGAATAAAAAAAGCGCACCTACATGCAAATTTGGGGGGCTGACTTTGATCTTAAATAGCTTAAATTCATTCCATGTTGAAGAAAGCTTCCAATTATAAACATGTTACTGTTGGAAGAATTAGGATTCCGTTCCTTATTAAGAACAAACTAATATAAGCTTAAGATTTTACTCTTAGAACTCAATCTTGTAGCAACAAAAAACTCCCTTCCCCAGAGTAACAGTTTGAAAAAATGAATCCAATTGTGATCCAAATAATTGATTACCTTGGAAAAAAAGAAATATGGATTTTAGAAATCAAATTAGCATTCCAAGATTAAGTCACAAAGTTCTTCTAGCTAAAAATAGCTAAAGACATAGATTTAACCTCAATTGTGAAAATATCAAAAAAATGACGACACAAATGAAATTATTAGCAAGTTGATCAACTTAACAATGCTAAAACAAATCATAATCCGATACTTGTTGCACTAAAGTATCCAACCAGAAAGTTGAAGCATTTGCAACATCAGCCAAATAAATTGCAGGCCTAAGAAAAGGACCTGAAATAAAATATTTTTCCTTAAATAAGATACAAGTTTCCCATCTGAAGGAAAAAAATAAATACCATTTTCTATAGGAATAGTAGTAGGTTTAGCAAGAGTAGAGATAGCCCCATTAACTTTGGGGATCTTTCCTCAAAACTTTAAACTAACTGCCGGCAAAGGATATAATTTAAAAACCTTAAAGAAGGAATAAAATAAGTCCCAGGCCTATTCCATTCCCTAGTATCATGAACTGGGGAAAAAACCTCTGAAGAAACCGCAGGAGGTTAATGAGCAGAATTTAAATGTTAGCTAGTCTTAAAACAAAAGAACTAGACTCCTCAATATCCAATATAATCAACACCTTTTCAACAATGAATGTACTCTATTTAAAAATAAAAAAGTAGATTTGTTAGTGTCAAATATCTGATGAAGGATAATTTAGTATGTTGTCGGTCATTTGAAAATTCATCAACTAAATGAGAAGTTTAAAAAAGACCTATAAATTTTATTAGAAGTCGGGATGTCAGACAAAGCCTTTAGAATAGAATCAGAAAAACATTCTCATAGATTCCTAGGTATAACTTGTACATTAGATGTAAAAAGAATAGCAATAGATAATGCATAAATACTAATGGACTCTGCATGTAAAAGTTTATCATGATAACTTATTACAAACCATAGCTAAAGATAAAATTCATAACATTAAAATAAATGAACTTAGCTTTGGTAGGACTGATATCAGTCATCAGGAATCCAACAGTATTTTCTGAAACAGGAACAGTTTTTGGAATATCTTGCAATATGTAAAAGAAAAACAACATATAAAACAAAATTATCAAATTCCTTAAATTACAGTTTCAGGAATGGGAAAAAATGCAAACAGAACAAGCCTCTAGAAACCAGAAGCAACTAAAAAGTGAGACTTAAATAATGTAAAAAAACTAGAGCCAAGTATGACGCCCACATATTTTTTGGCACCAAAAACGTTTTTAACAAACACGAGAGTCAAAAATGACGCAACTACGTGAAAACTTCCGGCGTCAGTTACGACGCCGGAAATGACGTCATTGACATCAGACAAACGTCAATCTCGCGCCAAAAATGACGCAATAAATTCTAGCATTTTTTGCACCCGCAAGCCTAACAGCCCGCAGTTTAAAGGAAAAAAGTTAATTGAAAATTTAAAGGTAAGAAAAATATTTCATTCATATGCATTTTCCCAAAAAATGAAACTGACAGTCTGAAAGAAGGAAAATAAACTGATTGACCCGAATCATGGCAAATAAGTATAAAACATATATTTAGAACTTTACATATAAAGTGCCAAACCATAGCTGAGAGTGTCATAAATAAAATAAGACTTACTTACCCAAAGACACTCATCTACATAAAGTAGATAGCCAAACCAGTACTGAAACGAGAATCAGTAGAGGTAATGGTATATAAGAGTATATCGTCGATCTGAAAAGGGAGGTAGGAGAAGAAATCTCTACGACCGATAACAGAGAACCTATGAAATAGATCCCCTAGAGGAAGACCATGGTATTCAAATAGGCAATAATCTCTTCACATCCCTCAGACATTCACTGCACTCTGAGAGGAAAACCGGGCTTCAGCCTGCTGCGATGCGCATATCAACGTAGAAATCTAGCACAAACTTACTTCACCACCTCCATGGGAGGCAAAGTTTGTAAAACTGAATTGTGGGTGTGGTGAGGGGTGTATTTATAGGCATTTTGAGGTTTGGGAAACTTTGCCCCACCTGGTAGGAATGTATATCCCATACGTCACTAGCTCATGGACTCTTGCCAATTACATGAAAGAAATATATTTAAACTGTAATAATCCCATTATTTAATTATATGTAACATAATTTTTCTATTTTTCAGATGGAATGCCTGCATGGGATATCTGAATCATGTCATATGATTATATACACTAGATGTTTTTGAAAGTTTAAACACAACTCTGAAAACATTTTAGATGTATAAATGCCATTAATTTCAGAAACAGGATAGATTATTTTAATATAATATATTGATGTTTCATATCAAAATGATCAGAAAATTCATAAGATATTACTTACCCAAAACAAATATTGTGAATAGTTGTTGCAGTAAGTTATGATAAAATGAATAACCAGTTCATAGAAATACTGAATTAAGTTGTTAAAATGTTTAGAAATGGTATTGCTATGTTTGTTTGTGTTGCAACGCTGCCACCGAAGGGCCAAAACTCAGTATAGCAGTTAAGAGATTTAACTGTTTAAAGGATGCGTTTCCATAACAACAATGTATACTAAACCAATTATCCAATGACAAGGGACAAGCAAAAAGGCGTGAAAGAAACAGGTCTTCAATGATTATATAATGGGAGTAGTGAATGCACAAGGGACAGTTGTCTGTAACTTGCTGAGACTGGTGATCTGATTTTGGCTGCCATACCTGGGAACATTTCACTAAGCAAGGAGCTGAAAACTTTATCTTGATTTATGCAATAACTTTCCTTCGAATGAGATGACCTAAAGACCGCTACGAATTGGTTCAAAATTGGTGAAGTATAATTGTCCTAATTTATATATATATATATAAAAGGTTATTGGTATAAACATAGTCAATTTGTATTAAATAGACTTAAAGAAGCAGTTTGTATTTCAAGTTAGTATTTCATAAGCCTGTGTGGTGTTAAAAGTTTATTTTTGTATGCTAAGGATTTCATTTAAAGCATTTGTCCACTGTAAGAATATATGTACTTTAGTACCCTAATTAGAATTGTATTGCTGGATATTAGTAGCTGTGATATTTTAATCTCATTGTGTTAACTGAATGAAATGCTATTGTAAATCAGGCTAGCTTTAAAAGTAAACTTTTATGAGCTTGAAGAAGTATAGACTGTCCTATTGTTTAAATTAGCGCTGTTAGAATTGTATTGCTTGGGTATTTAGCTGTTAAAGATCTTGGAATCTTATTGTACTAACAAGGTGAACTTTAATTGTGAATAAGATAGATTTTTATGTTGCATAGCCTATTTGAATGGTTTTAAACGCATATAGTGTCGACTCATATTCTAATTCTCACAAATATTTATGTATCAACATGTTCATAGTTATTTACTAATAATAAAGAATTCAGATATTTATATTAATTTCGTTGTCTTAGTAGAAGTATATTGATTGTGGGTTCAGTCTAAAGAAAGATTGTTAAATATATTCCCTGCCATATACTCACACATTGTTTGGAGAATACTGCTAAGATTTTTATAAATATACTGACAAGCTGTTGCTAGAGACGCGGTGCTTGCTGCTAGTTGCCTAGGGGGGAGTCGGCTCCTGTTTGCGTGCGCCGGTGACGTAATCGCTGCCGGTCTGGATTCCTCCTGTGGCGCGAACCCTGCAGCTATGTAAGTACTTCACTTACATTCACCTGCGCCCAAGTATAGGTGTTACTTTCTGTCCTCCTGGGTGTTGCTATATGCTGACTGATATACTGCTGCTGAACTCTGCTTGTCTGACCACTCTGGGGATATATAATTAGTTTGCAGTGCGACTGGAGTAGCTCTGGATCAGATAAACTCAGTCTAAATCTTGCCTAGTAATATGATAATTGCATGAGTAATATGATAATTGTATGAAACTATGTTAAAAATGTAAGCTACTAGAAGTGTAATAATTTCATTGAGTGATATAAAAGACAGATATCTGATTTGAGTAAATATTATATAGGATTTTATTCAGAGTAACTCTATATAGACATACATTCATTAAGACAATTAAAAGATTGTACTAACCTATTTGAACCAGATCCGGTGTTAAAATGATTAAAAAAACTGTGATAAATATATCTTTTTCTAAAAGTAATACTGCGTTTCTAGAAATACATATGTTGTATTTTCTAGCTTCTTACATATGTATCTTAGAGACTAGAGCGCAAACGAGACTATTAGTTGATATGAGGAATAATGCATATAATATGTATACTTATACAATAAAATATATTTATACAATAAAAATTGAATAGAAAATTATGCAGTTTCACTTTTATAGCCTCTTTCTATAAATTTCTTTTTTAATAGTTTTGATTGTTCTATATAATCTTCTTCCTTTGTGCAATTCTTTCCGATTCTTAATAATTGCCCTTTAGGGATATTATTTTTCCATTTACTATGGTGGCAGCTTTCTGCATGGATATAGTTGTTACTATCTACGGTTTTAAAGTGTGTTTTACTCTTGATTTGGTTATTATCAATATACATTTCTAAATCAAGAAAGATGATTTTTTTCATTACTGATTTCATACGTAAATTTAAAAAAATTTTCTTTGTTATTCATTTTGTGAAAAGAGAACAAAGTTGGACAACATCTAGCTAAGAAATTGGCAAGAAAAAGGAGAAAATTGTATTTTGAACAATAAAATACACCTGAAGGACCGTGCAAGACCCCCTGGTGGGTCCTCCAACAAAGGATACAGAAGATCGTAACCTTCACATTTCAACAAAAAAGGATTACAATTAAAGTAACAAACTGTTGCTTTGCTTACACTTTGGATACTATTTCATGAGACCCCCTGGTGGGCTTCCAGGATCAAAAAGTTTGCCACAACAGACACGATCCACAGAATAACTATACCGGTATAGTACACAGACTTGATCATTTCTGCTATTTTTAAAGGTACCGTTTAAATTTTAAGCAATAAGGCTAATGCGCTTTTGCATAATTTTCTACTCCATTTTTATTGTATAAATATATTTTATTGTATAAGTATACATATTATATGCATTATTCCCCATATCAACTAATAGTCTCGTTTGCGCTCTAGTCTCTAAGATACATATGTAAGAAGCTAGAAAATACAACATATGTATTTCTAGGAACGCAGTATTACTTTTAGAAAAAGATATATTTATCACAGTTTTTTAATCATTTTAACACCGGATCCGGTTCAAATAGGTTAGTACAATCTTTTAATTGTCTTAATGAATGTATGTCTATATAGAGTTACTCTGAATAAAATCCTATATAATATTTACTCAAATCAGATATCTGTCTTTTATATCACTCAATGAAATTATTACACTTCTAGTAACTTACATTTTTAACATAGTTTCATGCAATTATCATATTACTCATGCAATTATCATATTACTAGGCAAGATTTAGACTGAGTTTATCTGATCCAGAGCTACTCCAGTCGCACTGCAAACCAATTATATATCCCCATGTTCTAATAACTATCTTTTTAGTTACAGGTGGTTTTTTCTGAGGTAAAACCACAGTTTCTAGTGCTTTTTTGCCGTTAATAGTTCACACCAGTACCTAGGGTATATTTGACAGTTGCTCCTTTAAAAAGCAACTATCATAATTGTCCACTTGTCTGACCACTCTGCCTGTTTACCCCTTAACTGCTGGATTGATTAACTGCTGCATAACTCTGCCTTCCTGTCTGACTACTCTGCTTGTTTAACCCCTATTGCTCTGGACTGCCTATTACCAAACCCTGCCTGCCTGACCATCCTAGTGGTTTACCTCTGTACTGCCTTGCTGTTGCCGAACCCTGCCTGCCTGACTTTTCTGGTGGTCTATCCCCGATTTCCTGCCTGTTACCGCCGAGTACTATCCTGCCTGTGATGAGTGCTGCTTACCTCAGCTTGCAAACTTTCTCTGCTCTGGGATATAACCTATCATTCTGGCTCGACGCCGGGATAACAAGACTACTGGCCGAGTTCGGTCTGTTAGTGGAATATCTCAAGAGCATTACATTATACTTGGGCCATGGAGCCAAATGAGGTAGCAAGAGCGGTTTATCTTCAGGGTCAGATGTTGGGAACTCATACCACACAGTTGCAGAGTGTGGATTCCAAACTAGAGGCTATAATCGCTTAACTCTCTGCACTAGTTGCAGCAAGCAATACCACTCCTGTTGTACCGCCAGTCTCTGCTCCTAGTACTGCAGCTTCTTCCCCTGCTTCTGGAAGCATTCCCCGGATACCATTGCCTGACAAATATGAAGGTACCACTGATTGCAGGGGTTTTCTTAACCAGTGCAGACTGCACTTCCGTAACGATCCTCGCATCTTTAAGTCTCACCAATCAAGGGTTACCTTTATCATTTCCTTACTGAAAGACAAGGACCTAGCATGATGCTGATGCTTTCATTTCTGCATTATCTTCTGTGTTTGGGACTTCTGGCCGAACCTCTGCTGCAGAATTTTCTCTCCTGGACCTCCGCCAGGGCAATAGAACTGTGGCACAATCCGCCATCGAGTTTTGCACCTTGGCACTTGAAACCACTTGGGATGGCAGTGCTCAAGGCAGCCTTTAGGATGGGTCTGCATGAACGCATCAAAGATGAACTCACTTATCGTGATGTTCCTTCTTCTTTGGATGACTATATAACGCTTTGTATCAGTCTGGACTCTCGCTTCCAGGAGAAACAAGCCGAGAGAGACAGAACTCAGAGGGTCTTTCCCTCCCATCCTTCTATTCGTCCAGTCTCTGCAGTATCCTCTACCCCTTCAACAACTCCAGTTACCCCAGCAGAGGAACCCATGGATCTCTCCTCCTTCAAACCCTCAGAGTCTGAAAGACAGAAGGAGGAGATCGAGACTATGCTTTTATTGTGGATCTAACACCCACCAACTAAAAGATTGTGACATTCGGCCGGGAAAAGCCAATGCTTAGAGGATAACACTGGGGTACCTCTAAGCATTATCACTACTAAATCCCCTCACTCTTCTCGGATTCTGGTACCTGTAACCCTTACCTTCCTTCAGAATACTGTCCACACTCAAGCCTTTATTGATTCAGGGGCAGCTGGAAACTTTCTGAATCACTGCTTTAAGATTCAAGCTGGCTTGCCTCTTCTGCAGAAAAGACATTGTCTCAAAATAACTACTCTGGATGGCACCCCCCTTGGTTCGGGGTTGATTCATTTTGAGTCAGCACCCCTGACCCTGACTGTGGAAGTCCTTCATACCAAACAGCTGCAGTTCGAGGTCATTCATTCCCCAGCACAGCTTGTCATCCTTGGTCTTCCTTGGCTTCTTATATTCAATCCATTTTGACTGGGCTGAAGGACAACTGGCCTCCTGGGGTACCTCCTGTTTCCACTCCTGCCTTGCTAAAGTCACTCCTCTGCTCCGCATCTCCATAGCCAGTATACAGACTCCTCCAAACCTTCCCTCAGTATATGCGGACTTCGCAGATGTGTTTGAAAAAAAACAGAATTTATGATTACCTGATAAATTACTTTCTCCAACGGTGTGTCCGGTCCACGGCGTCATCCTTACTTGTGGGATATTCTCTTCCCCAACAGGAAATGGCAAAGAGCCCAGCAAAGCTGGTCACATGATCCCTCCTAGGCTCCGCCTACCCCAGTCATTCGACCGACGTTAAGGAGGAATATTTGCATAGGAGAAACCATATGGTACCGTGGTGACTGTAGTTAAAGAAAATAAATTATCAGACCTGATTAAAAAAACCAGGGCGGGCCGTGGACCGGACACACCGTTGGAGAAAGTAATTTATCAGGTAAACATAAATTCTGTTTTCTCCAACATAGGTGTGTCCGGTCCACGGCGTCATCCTTACTTGTGGGAACCAATACCAAAGCTTTAGGACACGGATGAAGGGAGGGAGCAAATCAGGTCACCTAAATGGAAGGCACCACGGCTTGCAAAACCTTTCTCCCAAAAATAGCCTCAGAAGAAGCAAAAGTATCAAACTTGTAAAATTTGGTAAAAGTGTGCAGTGAAGACCAAGTCGCTGCCCTACATATCTGATCAACAGAAGCCTCGTTCTTGAAGGCCCATGTGGAAGCCACAGCCCTAGTGGAGTGAGCTGTGATTCTTTCGGGAGGCTGCCGTCCGGCAGTCTCGTAAGCCAATCTGATGATGCTTTTAAACCAAAAAGAGAGAGAGGTAGAAGTTGCTTTTTGACCTCTCCTTTTACCGGAATAAACAACAAACAAGGAAGATGTTTGTCTAAAATCCTTTGTAGCATCTAAATAGAATTTTAGAGCGCGAACAACATCCAAATTGTGCAACAAACGTTCCTTCTTTGAAACTGGTTTCGGACACAGAGAAGGTACGATAATCTCCTGGTTAATGTTTTTGTTAGAAACAACTTTTGGAAGAAAACCAGGTTTAGTACGTAAAACCACCTTATCTGCGTGGAACACCAGATAAGGAGGAGAACACTGCAGAGCAGATAATTCTGAAACTCTTCTAGCAGAAGAAATTGCAACTAAAAACAAAACTTTCCAAGATAATAACTTAATATCAACGGAATGTAAGGGTTCAAACGGAACCCCCTGAAGAACTGAAAGAACTAAATTGAGACTCCAAGGAGGAGTCAAAGGTTTGTAAACAGGCTTAATTCTAACCAGAGCCTGAACAAAGGCTTGAACATCTGGCACAGCAGCCAGCTTTTTGTGAAGTAACACCGACAAGGCAGAAATTTGTCCCTTCAGGGAACTTGCAGATAATCCTTTTTCCAATCCTTCTTGAAGGAAGGATAGAATCCTAGGAATCTTAACCTTGTCCCAAGGGAATCCTTTAGATTCACACCAACAGATATATTTTTTCCAAATTTTGTGGTAAATCTTTCTAGTTACAGGCTTTCTGGCCTGAACAAGAGTATCGATAACAGAATCTGAGAACCCTCGCTTCGATAAGATCAAGCGTTCAATCTCCAAGCAGTCAGCTGGAGTGAAACCAGATTCGGATGTTCGAACGGACCCTGAACAAGAAGGTCTCGTCTCAAAGGTAGCTTCCAAGGTGGAGCCGATGACATATTCACCAGATCCGCATACCAAGTCCTGCGTGGCCACGCAGGAGCTATCAAGATCACCGACGCCCTCTCCTGATTGATCCTGGCTACCAGCCTGGGGATGAGAGGAAACGGCGGGAACACATAAGCTAGTTTGAAGGTCCAAGGTGCTACTAGTGCATCCACTAGAGCCGCCTTGGGATCCCTGGATCTGGACCCGTAGCAAGGAACTTTGAAGTTCTGACGAGAGGCCATCAGATCCATGTCTGGAATGCCCCACAGCTGAGTGACTTGGGCAAAGATTTCCGGATGGAGTTCCCACTCCCCCGGATGCAATGTCTGACGACTCAGAAAATCCGCTTCCCAATTTTCCACTCCTGGGATGTGGATAGCAGACAGGTGGCAGGAGTGAGACTCCGCCCATAGAATGATTTTGGTCACTTCCTCCATCGCTAGGGAACTCCTTGTTCCCCCCTGATGGTTGACGTACGCAACAGTTGTCATGTTGTCTGATTGAAACCGTATGAACTTGGCCCTCGCTAGCTGAGGCCAAGCCTTGAGAGCATTGAATATCGCTCTCAGTTCCAGAATATTTATCGGTAGAAGAGATTCTTCCCGAGACCAAAGACCCTGAGCTTTCAGGGATCCCCAGACCGCGCCCCAGCCCATCAGACTGGCGTCGGTCGTGACAATGACCCACTCTGGTCTGCGGAATGTCATCCCTTGTGACAGGTTGTCCAGGGACAGCCACCAACGGAGTGAGTCTCTGGTCCTCTGATTTACTTGTATCTTCGGAGATAAGTCTGTATAGTCCCCATTCCACTGACTGAGCATGCACAGTTGTAATGGTCTTAGATGAATGCGCGCAAAAGGAACTATGTCCATTGCCGCTACCATCAACCCGATCACTTCCATGCACTGAGCTATGGAAGGAAGAGGAACGGAATGAAGTATCCGACAAGAGTCTAGAAGTTTTGTTTTTCTGGCCTCTGTCAGAAAAATCCTCATTTCTAAGGAGTCTATTATTGTTCCCAAGAAGGGAACCCTTGTTGACGGAGATAGAGAACTCTTTTCCACGTTCACTTTCCATCCGTGAGATCTGAGAAAGGCCAGGACAATGTCCGTGTGAGCCTTTGCTTGAGGAAGAGACGACGCTTGAATCAGAATGTCGTCCAAGTAAGGTACTACAGCAATGCCCCTTGGTCTTAGCACAGCTAGAAGGGACCCTAGTACCTTTGTGAAAATCCTTGGAGCAGTGGCTAATCCGAAAGGAAGCGCCACGAACTGGTAATGTTTGTCCAGGAATGCGAACCTTAGGAACCGATGATGTTCCTTGTGGATAGGAATATGTAGCTACGCATCCTTTAAATCCACCGTGGTCATGAATTGACCTTCCTGGATGGAAGGAAGAATAGTTCGAATGGTTTCCATCTTGAACGATGGAACCTTGAGAAACTTGTTTAAGATCTTGAGATCTAAGATTGGTCTGAACGTTCCCTCTTTTTTGGGAACTATGAACAGATTGGAGTAGAACCCCATCCCTTGTTCTCTTAATGGAACAGGATGAATCACTCCCATTTTTAACAGGTCTTCTACACAATGTAAGAATGCCTGTCTTTTTATGTGGTCTGAAGACAACTGAGACCTGTGGAACCTCCCCCTTGGGGGAAGTCCTTTGAATTCCAGAAGATAACCTTGGGAGACTATTTCTAGCGCCCAAGGATCCAGAACATCTCTTGCCCAAGCCTGAGCGAAGAGAGAGAGTCTGCCCCCCACCAGATCCGGTCCCGGATCGGGGGCCAACATTTCATGCTGTCTTGGTAGCAGTGGCAGGTTTCTTGGCCTGCTTTCCCTTGTTCCAGCCTTGCATTGGTCTCCAAGCTGGCTTGGCTTGAGAAGTATTACCCTCTTGCTTAGAGGACGTAGCACCTTGGGCTGGTCCGTTTCTACGAAAGGGACGAAAATTAGGTTTATTTTTTGCCTTGAAAGGCCGATCCTGAGGAAGGGCGTGGCCCTTACCCCCAGTGATATCAGAGATAATCTCTTTCAAGTCAGGGCCAAACAGCGTTTTCCCCTTGAAAGGAATGTTAAGTAACTTGTTCTTGGAAGACGCATCAGCCGACCAAGATTTCAACCAAAGCGCTCTGCGCGCCACAATAGCAAACCCAGAATTCTTAGCCGCTAACCTAGCCAATTGCAAAGTGGCGTCTAGGGTGAAAGAATTAGCCAATTTGAGAGCATTGATTCTGTCCATAATCTCCTCAAAAGGAGGAGAATCACTATCGACCGCCTTTATCAGCTCATCGAACCAGAAACATGCGGCTGTAGCGACAGGGACAATGCATGAAATTGGTTGTAGAAGGTAACCCTGCTGAACAAACATCTTTTTAAGCAAACCTTCTAATTTTTTATCCATAGGATCTTTGAAAGCACAACTATCCTCTATGGGTATAGTGGTGCGTTTGTTTAAAGTGGAAACCGCTCCCTCGACCTTGGGGACTGTCTGCCATAAGTCCTTTCTGGGGTCGACCATAGGAAACAATTTTTTAAATATGGGGGGAGGGACGAAAGGAATACCGGGCCTTTCCCATTCTTTATTAACAATGTCCGCCACCCGCTTGGGTATAGGAAAAGCTTCTGGGAGCCCCGGCACCTCTAGGAACTTGTCCATTTTACATAGTTTCTCTGGGATGACCAACTTGTCACAATCATCCAGAGTGGATAATACCTCCTTAAGCAGAATGCGGAGATGTTCCAACTTAAATTTAAATGCAATCACATCAGGTTCAGCTTGTTGAGAAATGTTCCCTGAATCAGTAATTTCTCCCTCAGACAAAACCTCCCTGGCCCCATCAGACTGGGTTAGGGGCCCTTCAGAAATATTATTATCAGCGTCGTCATGCTCTTCAGTATCTAAAACAGAGCAGTCGCGCTTACGCTGATAAGTGTTCATTTTGGCTAAAATGTTTTTGACAGAATTATCCATTACAGCCGTTAATTGTTGCATAGTAAGGAGTATTGGCGCGCTAGATGTACTAGGGGCCTCCTGAGTGGGCAAGACTCGTGTAGACGA
This sequence comes from Bombina bombina, assembly GCF_027579735.1. Lineage (NCBI taxonomy): Eukaryota > Metazoa > Chordata > Amphibia > Anura > Bombinatoridae > Bombina > Bombina bombina. The sequence goes on from NC_069507.1 coordinate 105,812,650, forward strand.
AGGAGGGAATGATGCAGTACCATGCTTACTCCCCTCACTTGAGGAATCATCTTGGGCATCATTATCATTGTCACATAAATCACATTTATTTAAATGAATAGGAATTCTGGCTTCCCCACATTCAGAACACAGTCTATCTGGTAGTTCAGACATGTTAAACAGGCATAAACTTGATAACAAAGTACAAAAAACGTTTTAAAATAAAACCGTTACTGTCACTTTAAATTTTAAACTGAACACACTTTATTACTGCAATTGCGAAAAAACATGAAGGAATTGTTCAAAATTCACCAATTTTTCACCACAGTGTCTTAAAGCCTTAAAAGTATTGCACACCAAATTTGGAAGCTTTAACCCTTAAAATAACGGAACCGGAGCCGTTTTGAACTTTAACCCCTTTACAGTCCCTGGTATCTGCTTTGCTGAGACCCAACCAAGCCCAAAGGGGAATACGATACCAAATGACGCCTTCAGAAAGTCTTTTCTAAGTATCAGAGCTCCTCTCACATGCGACTGCATGCCATGCCTCTCAAAAACAAGTGCGCAACACCGGCGCGAAAATGAGGCTCTGCTTATGCTTTGGGAAAGCCCCTAAAGAATAAGGTGTCTAAAACAGTGCCTGCCGATATTATTATATCAAAATACCCAGATAAAATGATTCCTCAAGGCTAAATATGTGTTAATAATGAATCGATTTAGCCCAGAAAAAGTCTACAGTCTTAATAAGCCCTTGTGAAGCCCTTATTTACGATCGTAATAAACATGGCTTACCGGATCCCATAGGGAAAATGACAGCTTCCAGCATTACATCGTCTTGTTAGAATGTGTCATACCTCAAGCAGCAAGAGACTGCTCACTGTTCCCCCAACTGAAGTTAATGCTCTCAACAGTCCTGTGTGGAACAGCCATGGATTTTAGTGACGGTTGCTAAAATCATTTTCCTCATACAAACAGAAATCTTCATCTCTTTTCTGTTTCTGAGTAAATAGTACATACCAGCACTATTTCAAAATAACAAACTCTTGATTGAATAATAAAAACTACAGTTAAACACTAAAAAACTCTAAGCCATCTCCGTGGAGATGTTGCCTGTACAACGGCAAAGAGAATGACTGGGGTAGGCGGAGCCTAGGAGGGATCATGTGACCAGCTTTGCTGGGCTCTTTGCCATTTCCTGTTGGGGAAGAGAATATCCCACAAGTAAGGATGACGCCGTGGACCGGACACACCTATGTTGGAGAAAAAAGCAGCCAACGTGCTGCCACCCCACCGTCCTTATGACTGCAAAATTTACCTCTTTACCGGAGCCCTACTTTCTAAAGGGAGGACTTATTGTCTCTCCAAAGCTGAAACCAAATCCATGGAGGAGTATATCCAAAAGACCCTAGCTAAAGGTTTAATTTGCCCTTCCTTCTCCTCTTTTTGTCAGTAAGAAGGATAGTGGGCTCAGACCCTGCATCGACTACAGGGCTTTGAACAACATCACTAGCAAGAATGGCTATCCCATTCCTTTAATCACCAAGCTCTATGACTCACTCCAGAATGCTCGCTTTCTTCACCAAGCTGGACTTACGTGGGGCATACAATCTGATCCGTATCTTCCCAGGTCACGAATGGAAGATCGCCTTCAACACAAGATCAGGGCATTACGAATACCTCGTAATGCACTTTGGGCTGTGTAACGCCCCTGCAGTCTTCCAGGCATTTGTCAACAATGTCTTCCGTGACCTCCTCAATCGCACTGTAATTGTCTACCTGGATGACATCCTTATTTTTTCTTCCACTCTGGAGGAGCATCATAAGCACGTGAGACAGTTACTTCAACGTCTCAGAGACAATTCCTTGGTAGTCAAACTAGAAAAATGTGAGTTTGACCAAGTTCAGATCCAGTTCCTTGGTTATGTCATCTCGAAATAAGGTTTTGCCTGTTTACCCCTTAACTGCTGGATTGATTTACTGCTGCTGAACTCTGCCTGTCTGACTACTCTGCTTGTTTAACCCCTATTGCTCTGGACGGCCTTACTGTTGCCAAACTGCCTGTCTGACCATTCTGATGGTCTATCCCCGATTTCCTGCCTGTTACCGCCGAGTACTATGCTGCCAAACCCTGCCTGCCTGACCATCCTAGTGGTTTACCTCTGGGCTGCCTTACTATTACCAAACCCTGCCTGACTGACCATCTTAGTGGTTTACCTCTGGACTGCCTTGCTGTTGCCGAACCCTGCCTGACCTTTTTGGTGGTCTATCACCAATTTCCTGCCTGTTACCGCCGAGTGCCGCTTACCTCATATTGCAAACTTTCTATGCTCTGGGATATTCCCTATCATTCCGGCTCGACGTCGGGATAACAAGACTACTGGCCGAGTTTGGTCTGTTAGTGGAATATCCCATGAGCATTACAGCAGCAATACTTAGCTGCCAGCAGGAGACTGCCATACTTGGAAGAAGCTCCAAGTTGCACAATGGGAGGAGCAAAACGTGCAAAAGGACGTTTAGGTAAGGCAGCAGTTGAAACTGTCAGATCTCTTTCGCACCACTTACATATGGGACATTACACCCGATTCTAAATAGAACACACATGGAGGACAAGAACATTGCATGACGGTAAAACAGAAACAGATATCCACTTCCTCTAGAGTCATTTTTTAAGCTTTTACCACAATGGACACATTCGCTCAACCCCATCAAGAATATATTTTGTTAATACAGATGAAGACCCACATCACAAGCTATGCTAAAAAAAACACAACTCAGAACATAACAGTTTATGAGCAAGTGCTAAAAACTAGATCACAATATTTTTGCAAATTTTCTAAGAGGTCACAATTTCAGGCTGGAGAAAAGGAGATTTATTCTCCAGCAACATAAACATATTTTTCACTGTAAGAGCAATTCAATTATGAAACTCATTAACTAAGGAGGTAGTAAATGCCAATACCTTAGATATATTTAAAAATGGTTTAGATACATTTCGGGCTAGAAACATAATTCAGGGATAGGATTTCTGGTGTTAAATGAGTCACCTTTTTCATGGGATAAATGTAAGATCTACTGGAGCTTTTATTGTAGATAAATTAAGATTTGCATTGGTTGAACTCTATGGACTTCTGTCTTTTCTCAAACTCAGCTGCTATATTACTGTTACCCCATTTCCCCACATCCAGTGATGACAATTTATTGCCTCAAGTAGAAAACAGATAACTTGTTAAATTCAGTCCTTATTTTGCACAATCAAGTTTCAATATCAGGCTTGTTAGGTGGTGCTGATCACAATTTATTTTTAATTAAAAGGTCATTATAGTCAAAATATTTAACCCTTTTGTGGGGGTTAAACACACAGTAGTTTAGGGTCGATAGTATTAAAATTACATGCTCTAACAGATTATTTTTTGTTGTTGTTTTTACTATAATGGCCTTTTAAAGAGACATTAAAAACGTATATGCTCTGTCTGAATTCTGAAAGAAACATTTTCGGTTTAACAACTTTCCAATTTACTTCTATTATCAAATCTGCTTCAATCTCTTTGTTGAAGGTGCAGCAATGCACTACTGGGAGCTAGCTGACCACATTGGGTGAGCCAATGACAACTTGCATATAAGTGCAACCACCAATCAGCCGCTAGTTCCCAGTAGTGCATTGCTACTCTTGAGCCTATCTAGGTATGCTTTTCAATAAAGGATATCAAGAGAACAAAACAAAATTAGATAAATGAAGTCAACTAGAAAGTTGTTTATAATTGCATGTTCTATCTGAAAATGTTTGGGTTTCATGTCCCTTTAACTTTTGAATAAAGAGTTTTTAATAAAGGGTGTACAAAATGAGTTGGTTTGAGCATCAAAGCATCAATATCATTTTCTAGCTCTGCATTTATGATTTCCTGGGGTTTTAAATCTAAAATATCTCACTGCTGCGTTATTCTCACACATCATAGTCTTTATATAGCATAAGAATTTCCAGTACTGCCATACTGTGTCTTTCAGTATATGCAGTCTGTGGCTTAAAGGGACAGTAAAGTCCAAATTAAGCTTTCATGATTCAGATAGTGCATGTCATTTTAAACACATTTCCAATTTACTTTTATAATCAAATTTGCTTTGTTCTTTTGGTATTCTTAGTTGAAAGCTAAACCTAGGTAGGCTCATATGCTAATCTCTAAGCCCTTGAAGGCCGGCTCTTATCTCAATGCATTTGAAAGTTTTTCACAGCTAGAGGGAATTAGTTCATGTGTGCCATAAAGATTACATTGTGCTCACACCCATGGAGTTAAAGAGTCAGCACTAATTGCCTAAAATGCAAGTCTGTCAAAAGATCTGAGATAAGGGGGCAGTCTGCAGAGGCTCAGATACAAGGTAATCACAGTGGTAAAAACTATATTAATATAACTTTGTTGATTATGCAAAACTGGGGAATAGTAAATAAAAGGGATTATCTATCTTTTTAAACAACATTTTTTGGCATTTACTTTACCTTAATTTTAACGTAAGGGAAAAAAAAAAAAAAAGTAGAAAAACAGAGAAAGAAAAAGTCTCAAAAGAAAAGGAAGAAAAGGAAGATACGCGATAGGGATTAGAGATATGAAATACGGGACTGAAGAAATGCAGTATGATGAAGGGGACAGCCTCAGGTACCTGTTCACTTGAGGTCTGTAGGTTTTATCTTTTGGGTCATCCTTATATGCAGCCTCGTCATCACTTAACTCTTCTTCCTCATCCTCACTGAGGCATTGAAAGAGGGAGAGGGAAGACAGAAAAGTTTCAGAGGGAGAGGAAAGAGCAAAGAGAAATACAGTAAAAAAACTAAAATAAAACAGTAGAAAAGGACACAAAGCAGATATAGTCAACACAGAAGGGAGACCAGAACACGACAAAGACCAATGGAAAGAAACGGATGCCTGCACAAGGCAGGTCTTTATGATCATTCAGTGAAAGGGCTGATACGGCATGTACCTGTCTATCTGTGGTCTGTAGGTTTCATCCCGGGGATCATCCTTAAATGGAACTTCTTCCTCGCTTATCATCACATCTTCCTCCTCACTAGGGGAAAGGAGACCAAACAGTAAAGAAAAAGGTTACAATGGGTAAGGAAAAGATATGATCATTTAACCTCCGTTGCTCATGAGATTATCTTACCTGATTGCAGGTACAAAAGTTGCAGGTTCTTCACTGATTTCTACAAGAGGAAAATTAAAAAAAAAAAAAAATTAAAAAAAAAAAAAAAAAAAAAAAAAAAGACATGCTGATGATGCTCATCAAACCTTTTCATATTTTTGCATGTGATACAGACCCTTACAATTCTTTTCACTGTCAAATTGTACAAATAATTAGATTTCTAACAAAGTTCCAGCAGATTACTAAACATAGCACAAAGGTAGGACGGAGTATTTAGAAATGGAAATACTGAAATAATTAGATATTAAAGGGACAGTTCACCCAAAAATTGTCTCCCCTTTAAATTGTTCCCAATTATTCATTTTACCTGCTGGAGTGTTTTAAATTGTTTATAAGTAGCTCCTTTACCCCTAATTTGGCATTTGAAATGGGTGATTTAGCCTGTGGTATCCCAACCTATACTGAAAGTTTCTATACTGGAGTATTTTCTATTGAATAGCCTAAGTAAACACAGCCAGCAGAAGACATTACACTCTCAGTGGGGGGCATGACAGTTAAGTAATAAAATTATAATTTTCCATTGTTCTCTCTATGTATTGAGCTTTGGTTTTCTAGACAAATATAAGATAAGGAAGCAAGTCTGTGTACATGAAAGTGATAACATAATGAGATCTGATATTACCTGAAGCTCAACCCATTGTAATAGGCTGTGGGTTAAAAGCACAAAACTAGCTACTCCATATACACAAATAAACCGAAAAATGCAATTTCTCATAAATGTTATACTCTGCAGCTGGCATAACAAGTTATTGAAAATACATTCATATAAAAACAATTTTACAGTGTACTGTCCCTTTAAACACCCCATACACAACAATAGTAAGGTCATACTTTGCAATAGTAATCTATTTGTATGTCATGACCCTTTTCTAGTCCTCTGAGTGAGCACCGACTTCATAGATGTGGTTAGGACGTTCTATTCCGTCCTAACCGCGCTGGACGGAATAGAAAGTCCTAGCCATTTGGCTGTCCTGAAGCCAACAGCACTTCCCGGATGCGATCGCGGTCTGGATGGCGTGCCTGACCTGATCCCATAACTGAAATCTTGCAATCGCGATTTCAATTTGTTTACAAATTGACCCTGTCATGAAAGGGTTAATTGCTTTATCCAACACACAACAGTAATTTTTTCTTTCATGATTCATTTACCACATACGTTTTTAAACAATTTTCCGATTGACCTAAGGCTTCTAAAATATCTCCCCCATTTGTTTTCAATCACTGTTCTAAACAATCACTAGGCAGTATGTAGTTTAAAGAGACAGTAAACCCATTGTGATTACAATAAATTTCTGTTTTATTGCTATAGAACATAAACCAAGTCTTAAAGGGACACTGAACCCAATTTTTTTCTTTTGTGATTCAGATAAAGCATGCAACTTTAACCCTTTGGCTGCAAAACCATTTCCCACCTGGGTGCTAAGCTGGATTTGAGTTTTATTTTTACTTTTTTCAAATATATTTATTTTTTACCAGATCCCCAAGACTTACACGTTGGATAGGTTAGGCGATTACCTGTCCATTAGTGGGTCTTGGGGGTCTGTAGCTGCTTAGATGCCGGAGATACAGGCTTCTAAGCAGCATGCCATTTCTTTATATTGTCCATTGTTAATTTTAAATAAAGTTGCACTGTGACATCACGTCATTGCACGTGACATCACCATGTGAATCATGAAGCCCCGGCGATGCCTCTCACTATTCAGGCCAGATCGCCGGAGTGGGAGTAGGTGGGAGACCTCAGATTGCCCTCAAGGTGGGCGAGTGCTAGCGAGGGCTCTGAGTCGTTCTCAGCACCTGACGGGGACAATTTGCGACGGCTCAGAGCAGTCATTAGCACTCAAAGGGTTAAACAACTTTCTAATTTACTCCTGTTAGCAAGAACAACCCAGGTTGTTCACCAAAAATGGGCCGGCATCTAAACTTACATTCTTGCTTTTCAAATAAAGATACCAAGAGAATGAAGAAAACTTGATAATAGGAGTAAATTAGAAAGTTGCATGCTCTATCTGAATCAGGAAAGAAAACATTTGGGTTCAGTGTTTTTTTTTTCTCCTAAGGAAGGGTGACTCCATATTTGTAGAATCCCTTGAAAAACAGTCTTATGTCATATTTAGAATCTCAGGAGATCTCTAAGTACATAGTTTTGCCAGTGTTGCTTATATAGTTTTAAAGATATATATATATATATATATATATATATATATATATATATCCATCCTGCCCTGAAGCTTTAAAAACCTACTTTCTTGATAATTAGGTGTAATTCACTCGGGCAAAGCCCACACAGTTTCAATAAATATCCCCTCTTCTCTACCTCCGCGGCTGGACCCTCACACAATTAACTAAATCACCCCCATATAGGCACTTGCCCCCCTTTGTTTTTTTTCTTTATCTCTCCCACGTGACCTGCACTTGCTCACTCCACCCTCACTTCTTGTCTGGAGGCTTAATTGCCTCCCTAAAACCTCACACCCCCACGGTTTCTTTTCTTCACATAGCACTTCATTTTTATTTTCTTCACGTCGATAAATTTCACTTTTCTGCTTTCTTTAGCACATGGATAAAATTTTTACACATCACACACAAGACCCCCTCTCCAGCCATGGCAACTAGACAGAGGGATAGGAAACTGAGGAACACGCAAGAAAATGTCACTGATATACAACCAATTTTAGCTAATGCATCAGTATTACAAGAAACAACAAGTATTCAAAATCTGGTTACTAGTATTTCGAATGCTCTTACCCCTAAATTTGACGCCCTTAAAACTGAACTTAGACAAGATATTCTCCTGTTAACACAGGAAGTTCGACAGGTTTTCCACTAGAATGCAGGAAATGGAACAAAGGGTATCTGATCTGGAAGACCTAACAACTCTACATAGCTCTAAACTTGAAAATGCAAATATTATTATACAAAAAAATTCAAAATAAATTAGAAGATTTAGAGAATAGATCCAGAAGGAACAACATAAGAATCATAGGTCTTCCAGAGGAACAACAAAATGAGAATCTTATCTCCTTTATCTCAGAGCTATTACCTAGAATTTTGAAAATACCATCCACACATCAACCTATTTTGGTTGAGAGAGCACATAGGCTTGGTCCCCTTCGTACAGATAATAAAGGAAGAAACAAACCCAGACCGGTTATAGCAAAGTTACTAAATTATCAGGACAAAGTTACTTTACTCCAGCATTATTGTAGACAGCAGCCGATTACTTTTGAAGGGGCTACAATTTTATTGTTTCAAGATTTTTCTGCTGATACAGCAGCAAAAAGACGGGAGCTCCCATCTGCTCCAAGTTTATACAAAAAGGCTATCGAGCGATGATAATATACCCCTATAAACTTAAGGTTATAGCGCTTGAAGAAACGCACTGGTTTGAAGAAGTTAGCCTGGCTGAAAATTTTTATAAAACACTACACCCCTTAACTCAATAATAGAATATAGGAGTGTAACAAACTGTGAAAGTTAACAAAAGAATGGTTGAAATGCAGGTCCTTATTAGGGTAGACCCCTGTTGCTGGACAGATAGGGGTCGTGGGACTCCTTTCCCCCTTTTTTTTTTTCTCTCTTTCTTTTTTTTTATTATTATTATTATATATATTAAATGGATCGGATAGATAAATGTAAAATAGTGTCCTGGAACGTAGGAGGGATTTCTACGCCCATTAAACGAAAGGCAATTCTTACACAATTACGTAAATTCCAAACTGATATTGGTTTCATACAAGAGACTCACTTAATTGCAGAGGAATCTTTAAAATTAAAGACTTCCTGGGTTAAAGAAGCATATTTCGCTACTGGTGTTAAAAGAAAGAGGGGGTAGCAATACTAATAGGTAAAAAGATCAATCCAGAAGTTGTCCACTTTGTGGCCGACCCGGGGGGAAGATATGTCTTATTAAAAATATAGATCGCTCAGAGGATGTATACGCTCTGTAATACTTATGGTCCAAATGTGTCGAGGCTCCTAACTTATACAGAAGGTCTTCTGATTGTTGGCGGCGATTTCAACATGGCACCTCAATGCCCATTAGATAGGCTAAGACAGGATACTAAACACCTGAAACAAAAAAGAGATAACTTAGAATCTAAGATGTATAAAAACATTATGTATAACTTAGCTCTATGTGACATATGGAGGAATCAGAACCCATCTGCTCAGATGTTTACATGCCTTTCTAAGGCTCATAACTCTGTCTAGAATCAACATATTTCTGGTCGATGTGCGCATTGCATCACCAAGGGTCAAGGCTGAAATAATGCCGATACTTATTTCAGACCATGCACCTATCTCTCTTGTGCTACAATTAGCCCATGCATGTCCTACCCCTGCTCGTTTCTTTTTTCCACGTTATCTTGCATCCGATTCAAAATTTAAAAATCGGCTTTTAAATAAATATAAAGAAAATGTACATTTTAATAGAGAATATTTGAAAAGCCCTGAAATTTTTTTGGAGACTGTGAAAGCAGTGATGAGGGGGGAAATCATTGCATATAATGCTGCTTTGCTTAAAAAAAATTAGATTAAGAGAAAAAGAAAAAGAATCATGCAAATTTTTGCTCAATTCCTACAATACCAAAAACGAGAGAGATACTTTCGTCTTATCCCAAGAAACCCAAAAAGAGCTAAAAATCCAGGCCAGAATCTATAGATACGGCAATAAATCTGGCAGAATGCTGGCTAAATTAATCAAGAATGAAAAAAACAAAAACAATCAAACATAGATAAACTCCAGCATAAAGGGTAATATCTCACCAAATCTGAGGATATTCTTGGTGTATTTCATCAATATTATAAGGAGCTCTATACGCTCAAAGTTAATGATGTAATGAAATCTGCTGATTTCTGGAGCGAAATTAAATATCCTATACTTGCCCCAGAACTTTCTAATAGCCTTAACGCCCCTGTTACCGTAGAAGAGATTGGAAAAATAATATCTAAATTGTCTTTAAATAAAGCAGCTGGTCCCGATGGTCTCCCTAGCGAATTTTATAAAATTGTGTCTAGTGAAGCTATTCCGCACCTTTGTAATCTTTACAACTGTTTCTACATTGATGGTAAACCTAGTCTCCCCTCTTTCTCACATTCCATACAACATTGATACTTAAAGGAGGTAAAGATCCCTCTTGCAAGGAGTCATATAGACAAATAGCCCTTCTTAACGCTGATTACAAAATCTTAGCTGCAATCTTGGCGTCTAGACTACAAGGGGCACTTGCAAAAATGATTCATACAGATCAATCAGGGTTCCTAAACCAAAAATTAGGGAGGCCCTGGTGGTGACAGAATATTATGAGGCAGTCTCTGAAGTGGACAGCGGGGGAGAGGGCACACACGATCTTGCTATTATATCCATTGATGACGAAAAGGCGTTCGACTCAATCATTCATGAGCATATCTATTCTTCATTAAACTATTTCGGTATCAGGGGTAAGTTCACTGATTTTGTAGCGAACCTTTATACTCAACCCTCCACAAAATTGATAGTAAATAATAATATCTCCTTTTCTATTCCCCTAGGTAGAGGGACGCGTCAGGGCTGCCCTCTCCCCGCTTCTTTTTGATATTGCTATTGAGCCTCTGGCAATTAAAATAAGACAATCTCTAGACGGTATTAAAATTCATAACCATGAAATAAAAATTGGGCTATATGCAGATGATCTGCTTGTTTATATGACAAACACCAAAGTAAACATTCCGAAGCTTTTTCATATAATGGATCACTTTGGTTCTTTTTCAGGATATAAAGTGAATATGACGAAATCTGAAATATTTTGGCTTAGGAATAATAAAAACTCTATATCAAATATCCCCTTCCGACAGGTTACGGACTCTTTAGGGATTTATATCCCGGTTAAAAGTGTGGATCTTTACAACCTCAACATTCCCCCAGTACTGAAAGTGATAAAAGAAAAAAACTTAAGAACTGGCAAAACTTGCCATTATCATTATCTGGCCGGATTACTTTATTTAAAATGGCCCTCTTGCCGAAACTACTCAACATTCTTCAAAATACACTATTATTATTACTAGGAAATGATATTCGATCTATCAATAGTGCACTTATAGAATTTTTTTGGCAAGGGAAAAGATCAAAAATCTCTTTCGGAAAACTTTCAGTACCAAGAGAATGCGGAGGATTGGCTCTACCTGATAGAAGGTTCTACAATCTTTGCTTTCTTGCACGTATAGTTACAGACTGGATTTCGTGTAATAATTATGTTCTAAACAACGAACTGGAATCCAATGTCTCTTACCCATATCGGCTATCCGCATTGACCCATCTAGACCTAAAAGAAATCCAGACAGAAATTAAGAAGCTTAAAACAAATTTATAACCCGCTTAAAGCATAGCAAAAAATAACCAAGCTCCTCCTAATTAATAGTAAAGCCTCTACTTATCTTCCGATATTAGGAAATACTAAATTCCAAGCAGGCATTCACTCTGCGGTCTTTAGAAGTTGGGATTCTGTGGGTCTAAATAAGGTTCATCAAATAATAGATAAAGAGAGACAATGTATTAAATCATTCCAGGAATTAAACTCAGAATTTAATCTGCCAAACAAAGACTTCTTCGCTTATCTGCAACTCAGGCATTTTGTGTTGGATTTAGTTAAAGAATAAGGCTGGAATTGGAGTATGGGTAAACTGGAAGACTGGTTGGTGTCAATTAGGAATGCTCGTATGTCAATTGCACCATGTTATTATTTTCTAGGTTCAAACAAAGGTGTCTCTGTTTCAACACAGCTGGCTTTACAGGGAGTGCAGAATTATTAGGCAATTTGTATTTTTGAGGATTAATTTTATTATTGAACAACAACCATGTTCTCAATAAACCCAAAAAAACTCATTAATATCAAAGCTGAATAGTTTTGGAAGTAGTTTTTAGTTTGTTTTTAGTTATAGCTATTTTAGGGGGATATCTGTGTGTGCAGGTGACTATTACTGTGCATAATTATTAGGCAACTTAACAAAAAACAAATATATACCCATTTCAATTATTTATTTTTACCAGTGAAACCAATATAACATCTCAACATTCACAAATATACATTTCTGACATTCAAAAACAAAACAAAAACAAATCAGTGACCAATATAGCCACCTTTCTTTGCAAGGACACTCAAAAGCCTGCCATCCATGGATTCTGTCAGTGTTTTGATCTGTTCACCATCAACATTGCGTGCAGCAGCAACCACAGCCTCCCAGACACTGTTCAGAGAGGTGTACTGTTTTCCCTCCTTGTAAATCTCACATTTGATGATGGACCACAGGTTCTCAATGGGGTTCAGATCAGGTGAACAAGGAGGCCATGTCATTAGATTTTCTTCTTTTATACCCTTTCTTGCCAGCCACGCTGTGGAGTACTTGGACGCGTGTGATGGAGCATTGTCCTGCATGAAAATCATGTTTTTCTTGAAGGATGCAGACTTCTTCCTGTACCACTGCTTGAAGAAGGTGTCTTCCAGAAACTGGCAGTAGGACTGGGAGTTGAGCTTGACTCCATCCTCAACCCAAAAAGGCCCCACAAGCTCATCTTTGATGATACCAGCCCAAACCAGTACTCCACCTCCACCTTGCTGGCGTCTGAGTCGGACTGGAGCTCTCTGCCCTTTACCAATCCAGCCACGGGCCCATCCATCTGGCCCATCAAGACTCACTCTCATTTCATCAGTCCATAAAACCTTAGAAAAATCAGTCTTGAGATATTTCTTGGCCCAGTCTTGACGTTTCAGCTTGTGTGTCTTGTTCAGTGGTGGTCGTCTTTCAGCCTTTCTTACATTGGCCATGTCTCTGAGTATTGCACACCTTGTGCTTTTGGGCACTCCAGTGATGTTGCAGCTCTGAAATATGGCCAAACTGGTGGCAAGTGGCATCTTGGAAGCTGCACGCTTGACTTTTCTCAGTTCATAGGCAGTTATTTTGCGCCTTGGTTTTCCACACGCTTCTTGCGACCCTGTTGACTATTTTGAATGAAACGCTTGATTGTTCGATGATCACGCTTCAGAAGCTTTGCAATTTTAAGAGTGCTGCATCCCTCTGCGAGATATCTCACTATTTTTGACTTTTCTGAGCCTGTCAAGTCCTTCTTTTGACCCATTTTGCCAAAGGAAAGGAAGTTGCCTAATAATTATGCACACCTGATATAGGGTGTTGATGTCATTAGACCACACCCCTTCTCATTACAGAGATGCACATCACCTAATATGCTTAATTGGTAGTAGGCTTTCGAGCCTATACAGCTTGGAGTAAGACAACATGCATAAAGAGGATGATGTGGTCAAAATACTCATTTGCCTAATAATTCTGCACTCCCTGTATATTGGAATACATTAAGTGCTCAGAGCAATATAGACCTAAAAACTTTGCAACTTTCAATTAAAAAGGTTGCTTAGAATACACTCTCGGCCAAATGGCGAGAGGCCCATGTTAAATTCCTCCATAGGGCATATTTTACCCCCGAGAAAGGCTATAGATGTGGCAATTTAGGGTTTAATAAATGCCCTAAATGTTCATATTTTGCAGCTGTTTTTCCACACATGATATGGTACTGTCCAAAAGTTAAGATTCTCTGGCTTAAAGTGGAATACTGGTTAAAAAAAACGTATTAAAAATAGCCCCTCTTTCTCTAACATTCTATCAGATGGTACTCTGCTTAAAGAAAGAACCCGGCAAACAAAACAATGAAAAAATTGTAATTTCTACTATTCTAGCCACTAGATATTTAATTTGTAAAAAATGGAAGAGTCGGTCAATCCCTAGTCTCTCTGAAGTGAACTGCATGAAAAAACAATGTATATTAGAACAAAGAGACACAAATATAGATAATGATCAGGACATCAAAAGGTTCTTCAATAACTGGGCAATTTTTCTTAAAATATTTTCTTCCACAGAAATAAATCATATAATTTTCCCTTTTAAAAATACAGAAATAGTCTTATTAGGGAATTGGTAGGTATCAGGAAGGGGTCGGTAGGGAAGCGAAGGGGATAGGAAGGAAGGGTTCTCTTCCGCTTTTTTTCTCTTTCTTCCTCTTTTTTTTTTCCCCTCTCTTTTTTGTTTGTTACTATTATGTTTTTTTGTTCTCCACACATGGGTTGAGGAAAGGGGTAGGGATGAAAAAGTAAATAAAATCTCAAGACATGATCAGAGATAAATGTATAAGATGTAATAATACTATGAATGGTACTAAACATAATCTTAAAGTTATATGTTAAGCGGAATTAACATAATATTGCTTAAGTTAAACAAGGTTATCAGATTACATTGCGCCTTAACTGCTTGTTAATTTTCAATTTTTTTACTTTTGTTCTTGTACATGATAACAAATGTATTATCTCTGTTTTTCTGAATTATGTTTTGGTTCATAAATAAATATATTAAAAAAAAAATTGCATGCTCTATCTGAATCAGGAAAGAAAAAATTTGGGTTCAGTGTCCTTTTAACTCTTCTAAAACAAATTAACATCCTTTTTACTAGTTATTTTTCAAAAGTCAAAGCCACCGACCATTTACCTTATTTGGAGGAGCCATTCTGGGCTTTAAACTGTCAAAGTTAGTATAAAGTATATTGTTTTGCAGCTGTTCCCATCTAAAGCCAATTAGGGACATATATGTAGCAGAGTTAGCCTTTAACTATTTACTGTCCCTTTAAGCAATGTGCAGCATACATATAAAAGAGATAAGCTATATCTACTGCTCCACCCTGGGTTTTTTTTGTTTGTTTTTTTTACATTGTTAATGAGTTAAAGGGATAGTAAACCACAATATATTCTTTTATGATTCAGATAGAACATACAATTTTAAACAAATTTACAAATTACTTCTATTATCAAATTAGCTTCATTCTCTTATCCATTGCTGAAGGGACAGCATTGCACTACTGGCATCTAGCTGAACACATCTAGTTATCCAATCACAAGAGACAAAATGTGTGCAGGCACCAATTAGCAGCAGCTCCCACTAGTGTAGGATATGTGCGTATTCAATTTTTAACAAGCGATATTAAGAGAACGAAGCACATTTGAAAATAGATGTGAATTTAAAAGTCTCTTAAAATGACATGTTCTATCTGAATCATGCAAGTTTAATTTTGACTTTCCTATCCCTTTAAACTAAATTAGTCTGATATGATCTGCCTGTGAAAAAAATAAATGTCTTTGACCTTCAACATTATTTGTATTTTTGAAAGAAACAATTGTTCCCTTTGAAATAGATTCAATTTATTTCCCTAGTATTGAGGTTAAATCTGAAAAACCTGTAGTTACCCTATTGGCATATGAAGAGGTACTACATTAGCAATTCCCCAGTAATTTGGAAAATCAGCTACCAATTGTGACTGATAAAGTAGATCAGCTAATAGAGCAATAAGCTACAATCAAAGTTCCATCAAAACTCTTGGATGAATATTTTTTGACCCATAGACTGTTTCATAGAAAAATGCAAGCAAAAACAGAATATAAAGTTAGCAATAAATTTATTTTGGGATGATGAGAGTCCATAATATATTTCCTGCCACCAGGTGGAGGTCAAGAACCCTCACAAGAGCTTTTAATCCCACCCACCTCTACTCCCTATCCAGTTAACATATAGCAGAGCCGAGAGGTAGAAAAAAAAAAAGTAGGAAAGACAAAGCAGGGTTAAGAGGGCATCTCTAATTAAATCATTCTGAAGAAATAATTTTAATCGGCAAGTATAAATTCTGATTTATTTTGTAAAATCATGATAGTCCATAGGTGTCCATAACATGTGGAATACAATACCCAAGCTGAGAATCCATGTAAAGGACGGGGGGGGGGGGGGGGGGGGGGGGGGGGGAGGGGGGAACAAAGAAAAGGAAGTTCCTATTTGCCGGACACTGCGGCCTGAAGGACTTTCCTGCCAAAAGCTGTTTTGGTAGAAGCATAAATATCAAAATGGTAAAATTTAGAAAAGGTATGAAGAGAAGGCCAAGTTGCTGCCTCACAAATCTGTTTCAAGGAGGCCTCATTCTTGAAGGCCCAAGAAGTAGATACAAACTTAGTAGAAAAGGCATCAACTCTGAAGGCGGTTTTCCCGCAACCAAGTAAGCTTTATGTATTGTCTGCTTTAGACATGATGCCAAAACCACTGCTAAAGCATTTTGGCCCTTCCTGGTACCTGAAAAGTGGACAAACAAACTGCAGGTCTGTCTAAAATCTGAAGTAGCCTGAAGATAAAATGTTAAGGCAATGACAACATCCAAATTGTGACGTAGGCGTTACTTATGGTTACAAGGAAGTTAGATACAACCTTCAGAAGAAAATCCTATTTAGTTCTAAGAACTGCTTTAAAAACAAAAAGGGAGGATCAGAAGAAAGGGCTGATAGTTCAGAAACTCGTCTAGCTGAAGAGATGGCTACTAGAAAGAGAACCTTCCAAGACAACAATTTTAGGAACAAAATAAAAAGGAGGACCTTGCAAAACAGATAGAACCAGATTAAAATTCCAAGGTGGAGAAACAGGCCAAATAACAGGCTGAATTCTCACCAAGGCTTGTACAAAAGTTTGATCATCAGGCAACTTAGCCAAATCTTTATGAAACAAAACAGATAAGGCCGATATCTGACCTTTTAAGAAACTAGCCAACAAACCTTTCTCCAGACCATCCTGAAAAAACTTAAGAAATTTGGGAATTCTAAAGGAAAAACTTCTGGAAGAACACAAGAAAAAATAAGTTTTCCATGACTAACAAGAATTAAGCAAAACTGAGCACATATGGAAATAAAGTATTAATCCACAATGTAGAGATTAACAACTGTATTAATAAAATAATACAAGAAACAGCCCTTAAATACCTAGAAATCCAACAAGACAGAAATAAAGGCCCCAAAAATTTCCCAAGGAAAAATATTTTTTTTAAACTCTCCTAACCACTTAGCAGCTCCTATTAGTGTACTCACAACCTCCTAGGTAATGAAAGGTTACAATTTATTTTGAAATTGTTTTTATTTGCAATTTTGTAACGTTTATAAATATATTAAAGTGAAGGTAAACTTTGATGAATGAAAGCCCGGTTTTTAAAAATACATTCATTAAAGTTTAGAAAGCAGCCATTTTGTTTACAAACTTACCGCTCTTCTTTTCACAGCTAGAGCAGCTTCCCCCACCCGGAGATCCTCTCTTCACACGTCAGCAATGACTAATCCGGCTTCCTACAATCACAGCATGGCCTCAGGCAATCACTCCCCTGGGGGGAAAGCCGTAATTGGAGGAAGTCGGATTAGTCATTGCTGACGTGTGAAGAGAGGATCTCCAGGTGGGGGAAGCTGCCTTGGCTGTGAGAAGAACAAAGGTAAGTTTTTAATCAAAACGGTTGCTTTCTATACTTTGATGAATGAAAGTGTCCCTGTTTTTAATAGAATTTTTTTTTTTTTTTTTTTTTTAAACGGCTTTCATACATCAAAGTTTACCTTCACTTTAATCATAACTTTTCAGTACGATAACAGTATCAATGCATTTCAACATTTATCTTTTTTGTACAATTTATGAATAAATAAAACTTGTATCAGTCTTGTGCTTCTTTGTATTATTATAAATCAAGTGGTAACATGGTCTGGGGTTTGGTTAAACGAGCATCTATCGTTTCCTAACGGTTATGGTAACATTTTTAACAAGTCTCTAGGTTGTAATATTTTGATATACAAATAGGATTAAAAAGTAGGCGGGTATGTATGTCTATAGGTCTCGGCCTCCCAAACAGTGAATTTCCCCCTATGCCTCAGGTCGATTGCGTCTTGATATTAAATCAGCTTCATGGAACATGATATATGGTTCCCATTTGGCCAAAAAGCTTTCTTTAGTATTTAATTTATCCGCAATGGTAAGCTATTTTTTCTTTTATGAAAGTAAAGCTAGGGGGTATTGCCTTCCAGAATTGAGCTATACATATTCTTTAACAATGGTGCATATAGTCATTATCAATTTATGTTTGGTATTGGGAAGTGCAAAAGAGCTTGTTCTGGTGTCAGAGTTATCTGTTTTTGGAAAATGGAGCCATCATAGTGGAGGATTGTTCCCATATATTTATATATTTTTTGCAATGCCACCACATATGCATATAGGTTCCTTTTTCAACACATCCCCTATAGCATAGGTGGGATGTTGCCATCTCTAGTCTATTAGATCTCATTGGGTGTAAGTACCATCTGAAGACAAATTTAATATAGTTTTCTTTAAAGGGATACTAAACCCAATTTTTTATTTCATGATTCAGATAGAACATTTAATTTTAAAGCAACTTTCTAATTTACTCCTATTATTAATTTTCCTTCATTCTATTGCTATCTTTTTTTAAAAAGCTGGAATGTACAGTTTAGGAGCCGGCACATTTTTGGTTCAGAACCTGGGTTACGCTTGCTTATTGGTGGCTAAATGTGGCCACCAATAAGCAAGCACTATCCTGGTTGCTGAACCTAAAATGGGCTGGCTTCTAAACTGTACATTCCAGCTTTTTTAATAAAGATAGCAAGAGAACGAAGGAAAATTAATGAGTAAATTAGAAAGTTGCTTAAAATTGAATGCTCTATCTGAATCATGTAAGAAAAAAAATTGGGCGTAGTATCCCTTTAAGTAGGGCGTTCGGAGAGAAGGATAGGTCTTGTGAGAAAGGTTACAATTTAAAACCACCACTGAAGAAAAATGCCCACAGAATGCCTCTGAGAAAACTCAGTAGCTTTCAGACTGTTGGGGAAGAGGAGAAAGGGTGCCAAGGGGAGGTGGCGGAGCTTTACTGCCGGATTGATGTACAGGCCAAAGCCTCAAGTAAAAAGGATCACCAAACACAGATTTTTCAATTATAAAAAAAAAAAAACAACACAACCTTCCCCTGAGAGTCCCCCTCTGCCTCCCACCCCAACTGTCAGCCAAACGACCAAACAAAGAGAACCACTAATTGCATAGTGCAGTTAACGGTTCTCTTAAAATGATAGTAACCCATTTTTGAAAACATAAAAAAACTTTTTGAAGAAAAACTAAATTTATGCTTACCTGATAAATTACTTTCTTTTACGATATGACGAGTCCACGGATTTCATCCTTACTTGTGGGATATTAACCTCCTGCTAACAGGAAGTGGCTAAGAGCACCACAGCAAAGCTGTATATATAGCCCCTCCCCTTCCCCTCCGCCCTCAGTCATTCGGCCGAAGGTATAGGAAGAGAAAAAGGAAAGGCTAAAAGGTGCAGAGGTGATCGAAGTTTACAAAAAATATAAAGAAAAACTGTCTTAAAAAGAACTGGGTGGGCCGTGGACTCGTCATATCGTAAAAGAAAGTAATTTATCAGGTAAGCATAAGTTTTCTTTTACAAAGATATGACAAGTCCACGGATTTCATCCTTACTTGTGGGAAACCAATACCAAAGCAATAGGACACGGATGAAAGGGAGGGACAAGACAGGAACCTAAACGGAAGGCACCACTGCTTGAAGAACCTTTCTCCCAAAAATAGCTTCAGAAGAAGCAAAAAGTATCAAATTTGTAAAATTTGGAAAAAGTGTGAAGGGACGACCAAGTCGCAGCCTTACAAATCTGTTCAACAGATGCATTGCTTTTAAAACCCCATGTGGAAGCCACAGCCCTAGTAGAATGAGCCGCAATTCTTTCAGGAGGCTGCTGTCCAGCAGTCTCATATGCCAGGCGGAGGATACTTCTCAGCCAAAAAGAAAGAGGTAGCCGTAGCTTTCTGACCCCTACGCTTTCCTGAATAAACAATGAATAAAGAAGAAGATTGACGGAAATCTTAGTTGCCTGTAAGTAAAACTTTAAGGCACAGACCACATCCAAATTATGCAACATACGCTCCTTCTTAGAAGAAGGGTTAGGACATAATGAAGGAACAACAATTTCCTGATTAATATTCTTATTTGAAACAACCTAATAACAGAACTTTCCAGGATAACAATTTGATATCCATGGAATGCATGGGTTCAAACAGAACCCCTTGAAGAACTCGAAGAACTAAATTCAAACTCCAGGGAGGAGTAATGGGTCTAAATACAGACTTAATTCTAGATAAATAGTAAGAAGTGAATACAGCGCCATCAAGAGGCCAAGGGATAAATCTACTCACAGAGAGATAAAAGAAGATTATTTAATGAACCATGTTAAAAAGCATCAGTAAAAAATGTAAAAAAAGGAGTATCTTGCAGGAGCGGCTAAAACTGATAATTACAATAAAAACAGAGATAATCACAGGTGATCAGTGTGAGTGGTACACCAGATTAAGAGTGTAAACTAGTGAAAAAGAATAAGCCTAAGTACAACTATAACAAGTGCATCAAGCAAGACATTAGTAAACAATAGTACAAACAATAATGTTCAAAAAATAGTGTGTCAAAAAAATAGAAAAATGCACTGCAGTGCAAAAAGAGGGTCAAATAGTGAGTGCAAATGGATATAACAGATGCTAGCTACTAATCCAGTGAGGTAAAGATATAATTAAATAAAATACACAATATGCAATAACATGAAAAATAAATTCCAAAAAAGTGTTCCAAAAAGTTGATCAACAAATGTTAGTGAAGAACAAAAATAAGTCAATCAAAACCAAAAAAATGAAAAAAATGGGTGATGAAAAACAAGGTGAAAGTGAGGAAATTGGTTCCTTCAATATTAGTTACTTTAACAGATCCAAATTCCTGAGTGTGGTAGCTGAAGTAGCTGATTGGATCCTAGCACCTGTCAGCTGCTCCTATTGTATCCTAAAAAGTGTCCCTGAAAAAAAGAAATTCCCAACATAGTGTATCCAATATGAGAATGAAGTAAAGATTAAAATAATGCTTACCAATATGTCAACGCGTTTCTGCCCTCAAAAAAGGGCCTTTCTCAAGACTAAAAAATTGGTAATGGCAGCTAGCCTTATATACAGTTTAGAAGTAGCCTATATGTTAGTTTAATTGATTAATTGTATTGTTTGGGCGCCAAATCCCTCCACTTCCTGTGTAACATCTAAAAGATTCCCCCATAAAGTGTAACATCACTTCCTATGTAACATCTAAAAAATTCCCCCATATGGCAAACCGGAAGTCCCTCCACTTCCTGTGTAACGTCTAAAAGATTCCCCCATAAAGTGCAACATCACTTCCTATGTAACATCTAAAAAATTCCCCCATATGGCAAACCGGAAGTATATAAATCTTACCGGATTAATTTTATACATATCTAAATATATAAGTCATTCAAAAGGCATGTATATGGCCTTAGATTTATCCAGTTGTTTCTTTCTCAATTACCGGGATGTTTATTTTGGCTTACCGGTTTCAAGCCCAATATCAGAGCTACCCGGAAGTGACGTAACTGTTGACGTCACTTCCGGTCCGGCGATATTACATAAACAAGCCACTAGCAACATTAGCGTGCTGTACAATGCTAATATATGCGGCTGTCAGTTACGCCTCCCATCTAGTATATTAAATCCTTAGAGAGCTCTGGGGATGATGTTCCCCATGTTATTGCATATTGTGTATTTTATTTAATTATATCTTTACCTCACTGGATTAGTAGCTAGCATATGTTATATCCATTTGCACTCACTTACTATTTGACCCTATTTTTGCACTGCAGTGCATTTTTCTATTTTGTTGACACACTATTTTTTGAACATTATTGTTTGTACTATTGTTTATTAATTTCTTGCTTGATGCACTTGTTATAGTTGTACTTAGGCTTATTCTGTTTCACTAGTTTACACTCTTAATCTGGTGTACCACTCACACTGATCACCTGTGATTATCTCTGTTTTTATTGTAATTATCAGTTTTAGCCGCTCCTGCAAGATATTCCTGTTTTTGTAATTTTATCTATATGTGTTTTTTACATTTTTTACTGATGCTTTTTAACATGGTTCATTAAATAATCTTTTATCTCTCTGTTAGTAGATTTATCCCTTGGCCTCTTGTTGGCGCTGTATTCACTTCTTACTATTTGTGCATATTTTTTGGAGAGTGGTTAGGATCTCTGTTTGGATACAGCTTGGGGATTAATTTAGCGCTTCTACACTACCCCCTTTTTCACTATTAATTCTAGATAAAAGCCTGACAAAAAGACTGCACATCTGGGTACATTTGCCAAACGTTTGTGAAACTAAATTGACAAAGCTGAAATTTGTCCCCTTAAGGAACTTGCTGATAACCCTTTCTCCAATCCTTCTTGGAGAAAAAAAAGACAGAATCATAGGAATCCCAACTTTACTCCATGAGAAACTCTTAGATTCACACCAATAAAGATATTTACACCATATCTTATGATAGATTTTTCTAGTGACAGGCTTTCTAGCCTATATCAAAGTATTGATGACCAAATCAGAGAATCCTCGCTTCGATAAAATCAAGCTTTCAATCTCCACGCAGTTAGCTGCAGAGAAATTAGATTTGGATGTTGGAAAGGACCTTGAATGAGAAGGTCCTGTCTCAATGGAAGTTTCCACGGTGGCAGAGAGGACATGTCCACTAGATCCGCATACCAAATCCTGCGTGGCCACGCAGGCGCTATCAGAATCACTGAAGCTCTCTCCTGTTAGATTCAAGCAATCACGCATGGAAGGAGATGAAACGGCAGAAACACATAAGCTAGGCTGAACAACCAAGGCATCTATCAGTTCGGCCTAAGGATCCCTTGACCGGGATCTGTATCTTGGAAGCTTGGCATTCTGTCGAGATGCCATCAAATCCAATTCCGGTCTGCCCCATCTGAGAATCAATGAGGCAAATACCTACGGGTGAAGATCCCACTCCCTCGGATGAAAAGTCTGCCGACTTAGAAAGTCTGCTTCCAAGTTCTCTACTCCTGGGATGTAGATTGCTGACAGATGACAAGAGTGGGCCTCCGCCCAACTGATTATCTTGGATACCTCTATCATCGCTAAGGAACTCCTTGTTCCCCCCTGATGATTGATAAATGCCACAGTTGTGATGTTGTCCGACTGGAATCTGATAAATTTTGCAGAAGCCAACTGAGGCCATGCCTGAAGCGTATTGAATATTGCTCTCAGTTCCAGAATATTGATTGGAAGTAGAGCCTTCAGGGAGTTCCAAACTGCACCCCAGAAGGCTGGCATCTGTTGTCACCATCACCCACAAGGGTCTGCGGAAACAAGTCCCTTGGGACAGATGATCCGGCGACAACCATCAAAGAAGAGAGTTTCTGGTCTCTTGATCCAGATTTATCTGAGGAGATAAATCCGCATAATCCCCATTCCACTGTCCGAGAATGCACAGTTGCAGTGATCTGAGATGAAAGCGAGCAAACGGAACAATGTCCATTGCCGCTACCATAAATCCAATTACCTCCATACACTGAGCCACTGATGGCCGAGGAATGGACTGAAGTGCTCGGCAAGTATTTAGAATCTTTGATTTTCTGACCTCCGTCAGAAAAATTTTCATGGCTACCGAGTCTATCAGAGTTCCCAAGAAAGGAACCCTTGTCTGTGGGACAAGTGAACTCTTCTCTATGTTCACCTTCCAGCCGTGGGTTCTCAGAAAAGACAACACTGTGTCCGTATGAGAGTTTGTCAGATGATATATTGACGCCTGAATCAGAATATCGTCCAGATAAGGCGCCACCGCTATTCCTCGCGGTCTGAGAGCTGCCAAAAGAGACCCTAGAACCTTTGTGAAGATTCTGGGCGCTGTGGCCAACCCGAAAGGAAGAGCCACGAACTGATAACGTTTGTCCAAAAAGGCAAATCTTAGAAACCGATGATGATCCTTGTGGATTGGAATATGAAGGTAAGCATCCTTTAAATCCATGGTAGTCATATATTGACCCTCCTGGATCATTGGTAAGATTGTTCGTATAGTCTCTATATTGAACGATGGGACTCTGAGAAACTTGTTTAGACACTTGAGATCTAAAATGGGTCTGAAAGTTCCCTCTTTTTTGGGAACCCCAAATAGGTTTGAGTAAAACCCCTATCCCTGTTCCAATTTTGGAACTGGACAAATTACTCCCATAGTAGAAAGGTCTTTTACACAGCGTAAGAACGCCTCTCTTTTTATCTGGTTTGCAGATAACTTTGAAAGATGAAATCTCCCTCTTGGGAGAAAGTCCTTGAATTCCAATTGATAACCGTGGGTCACTATTTCTAGTGCCCAGGGACCCTGAACATCTCTTGCCCAAGCCTGAGCAAAGAAAGAGAGTCTGCCCCCTACTAGATCCAGTCCCGGATCGGGGGCCGCCCCTTCATGCTATGTTAGGAGCAGCAGCAGGCTTTTTGGATTGTTTATCCTTATTCCAGTTCTGATTAGGTTTCCAGACTGACTTAGATTGGGTAAAATTCCCTTCCTGCTTTGAGGAAGAAGAAGCGGGGGGTCCTCCTTTAAAGTTCCGAAAGGAACGAAAATTATTCTGTTTACCCCTCATTTTAACCGATTTATCCTGAGGTAGGGCATGGCCTTTACCTCCTGTAATATCAGAAATGATTTCCTTCAATTCTGGCCCGAAAAGGGTCTTACCTTTAAAGGGAATAGCTAAAAGCTTATGTTTTGATGACACATCAACAGACCAAGATTTGAACCACAATGCCCTACGTGCTAAAATAAAAAATCCTGCATTTTTTGCCGCTAATTTAGCAATTTGAAAAGCGGCATCAGTAATAAAAGAATTAGATAGCTTGAGAGCCTTAATTCTATCTAAGATGTCATCTCATGGAATCTCACCCTTAAAAGACTCTTCTAGAGCCTCAAACCAAAAAGCTGCGGCAGTAGTTACTGGAACAATGCAAGCCGTAGGTTGTAAAAGAAACCCCTGATTAACAAATAATCTCTTTAGAAGACCCTCTAATTTCTTATCCATAGGGTCTTTGAAAGCACAACTATCCTCAATGGGTATAGTAGTACGCTTAGCTAGGGTAGATAAAGCTCCCTCTACCTTAGGGACCGTTTGCCATGATCTGGGAAACATTTTCTTAAAATTAGGAGGGGGAGAAAACGGTATACCTGGTCTATCCCATTCCTTTCTAACAATTTCTGAAATTCTCTTAGGAACCGGAAAAACATCAGTGTAAGTAGGTACTTCCAAATATTTATCCATTTTACACAATTTCTCTGGAGGAATCACAATAGGGTCACAATCATCCAGAATGGCTAAAACCTCCCTAAGTAACAGGTGGAGGTGTTCAAGCTTAAATTTAAATGACATAGCATCCGAATCTGTCTGAGGCAAAACATTCCCTAAATCAAAAATTTCACCCTCAGACAGTAATTCCCTGATCCTCAACACAGAGCACTGTGAAGGAACATCGGAAATAGCTAATAAAGCATCAGAGGATTCAGTATTTACATTAATACTTGACCTACTGTGTTTACCCTGCAACACTGGTAATTTAGACAATACCTCTGTAAGGGTAGTTGACATAACTGCAGCCATCTCCTGCAGAGTAAAGGAATTAGACACACTAGAAGTACTAGGCGTCGCTTGTGTGGGCGTTAAAGGTTGTAACACTTGGGGAGAATTGGATGGCATATCCTGATTCTCTACAGACTGAGAATCATCCTTAGGCACACTTACTTTATTTAAAATATGCTTTTTACATTGTAAGGCCCTTTCAAAAGTTATACAATGTTAGAGGGGGTTGCACAATAGCTTCTAAACACATAGAACAATGAGAAACCTCAATGTCAGACATGTTGAACAGACTAGTAATACCACAAAAGTCGTTTAAACACTTATTTATAGCATAAAATAAACATTAGAAAAAACGTGTACTGTGCCTTTAAGAAAAGAAAAAAAGTGAACAATTTTTCCAAAATGCACAAAAAAACGTTAAATTATTCCCAAATTTAACTTAAATATCGTTGGTTAATCCAAAAATTACTGCACCAAGAAGCAAGGCTTTAGAAGTACTTATATCAACATCTAGTCAAAAGATAGATAAAAATACCCTCTACACCTACCTGCCCCCAGAGTACTTCGAATCAAGTTTCCAACCCTTCAGACCAGCTACACAGTCCAGGAGCCACCAAGTTACTGTTTGCTGCTGCTAAGCCTGAAGGAAATGCGCAAAATAGGCTCCGCCCCTTACGGTCAAAAGTTGGAGTAGGCCCAAACAACACCGCATGGGAATGCAGTTTTGCAGTAAAGTAGAAATACACACACAATATTACAACCCTCAAGCATAAAACCAATAAGTTTTAAGTGCCAAAAATAAAAAACATAAAAGATCATTTTTTACATGGTCTCCCATGTCACATAATGCCCAAATATCAACTAATCATAAATATAATATAGGGACTCCAGTAACACCCCTTTTATTAAAATAGGTTTTACTGCTTACCCCATCCCCATACAGGGAAATAATGCCAGCCAGTTCTGATACACCAAGTCTCCTCAGAAAAAAAGGCTGCACATACCTTAATGCTGCTTGTAGCATGAAACCGGTCTCCACACTGAAGATGTCTCATGGTTACCTTCAGAAGTCATGTGGGAACCAGCGTGGATCTTAGTTACAAATGCTAAGATCATCAAACTTAAGGGCAGAAATCTTCCATATCCCCCTGAGGAAAATAGTATGCACCGGTACCATTTAAAATAAAAAACTTCTTGAAACTAAAACTAACACCTCACTTTACCATGTCTTCCTAGTATAACACAGGCAAAGAATGACTGAGGGTGGAGGGGAAGGGGCTATATAAACAGCTCTGCTGTGGTGCTCTTTGCCACTTCTTGTTAGCAGGAGGTTAATATCCCACAAGTAACGATGAAATCCGTGGACTCGTCATATCTTTGTAAAATAAAAACAAAACATAAGAGAGCTGCTAAGGGGAATATAGGGAATAATCTGGGAAAATTTGGAGTAAAAATTCCTGATTCTTTGGTGTTAAGCACATAAGCAAAGTGCTATGTGAAAGGGCTGAAAGCCCCCAAACTATGTAGTACCTATGTAAAGAGTACTAGTGACAGTTCCTGGGGTATGTGTGGTGTCTGAGTCACTTACCTTGACTGCAGAAACCCTCAACTGATCTTACCAGCTTGCTGAGGCCTTTCTCCCTCATAGAAGGCTGATCCAGTAGAGCCCATCCAGTGCAAGTAACAATACTGAAGAGGATATTTGTGGATATACCAGTAACCCCTTTGGTGGAGGCTAAGGGACGGGGTCCCTGCAACACCAAAGGGCAGTTATGGAAGAAAGATATACCTGTGAGGGTACAGACATGTCATGAGAGGTATTCCTTTACCCCTGTTTCACTCATCCATTCTGAATCTTCTTTGAGTGAAACTGGAAGAGGGGTATAGGGTCAAGTCAGGTGTGAGCTCCCAATAAATGAATTAGAAAATAATAAAATCTTGATTGCAGAGCACCTCACTCAACCTCTCACCTCGGAGGCCAAGGCTTAACTGGAGAGAGAGTGGAGGTGGGAAGGATTAAAAGCTATTGTGAGGGTTCTCGACTGTGACGAATCAAACCTTCTCAACGTCACAATAGAGAGGTGTGGGCATGAAGGGGTTAATGGCAAAACAGCTCTGTTTCCCTTAACCTTGCAACTCTACAAAAGGACCTTAAAAAGGGACACCTCATTAACCCCCAATCCTGTCCACACTGCTCTAATTAACAATTTCTGCTGCCACTACCAAACTTTCTAAATTAAAGAGGTGTTTTGGGAACCCCTAAAAACTCAAACAATTAGGTAACGTGCCTTTAACCTTGTCTCAACAGGAGTGTGAATTTGGATATTAGAGCCCAAAAGACAGAATGAGATTTTCTATGTGTTTAATAACAAAAATATCAATACAGGTTACACAGTGCGAAATTATAAAGACATTCAAAATAACATACAATTGCAAAGTTACAATCCTTTAAAAAGAATAAGGGACATAAAAATAATAGAAACACAATATCTTACTTATTATCAAATTCCTTTAGATATGTGGAGAGCTGCTGATCATGATGTTGATGGCTTTGGTCCCCAGGCAGTTCTACCAACTAGTCTTTCTGTTACATCCTTAAAACTAAACTTCCTTTGTCTTGTCAAAGACAACGGCCTGGTTATAATTTACGAGTACAGCCAATGCAAGCAAGTCTTAGCACCCAGTAGGGGAGGAGCTTTTTGCATTCCTACACACAGTTACCAGTTACACAAAGAACACTTCACCTCAGACCTGTGATGGGCTAAGGAGGGGGAAGGAAAGGGGGGTTCTCAGCTTACAGCTTTCTGAAAGCAGATTTCACACACAGAAAAAGGCAATTCACATTAACCTTTTCCAGGCTGAGAACACAATACCACCTCTGTCGGGTAGCCAATCCAGGTATCAACTACTCCACATGATTGTATCATGACATCGACCTTAACCTGGTGGCAGAAAATAGATCCCACATGTTATAGACACCTATGGACTCATCTTACAAAAGGAAGACTATCAATGGATGATATCTTCATAACCCATTGAAAAGGCAGAAGTAATAATGAAAACAGTCTATCAACTAGTTAGATTTTCCCTTTTTACATTTGGCTGATGAACAACGGCAATCTCCCAACTTAATATTTACATACCTTTATCATAATGTTTATATTTATGTGATAATTATGTTTTATTGGGAGTGGTGCTTTGCATTAATAATGTAACTGGAAAAGGAAAAACAGAATTTATGTTTACCTGATAAATTCCTTTCTCCTACGGTGTATCCGGTCCACGGCTTCATCCTTACTTGTGGGATATTCTCAATCCCTACAGGAAGTGGCAAAGAGAGCACACAGCAGAGCTGTCCATATAGCTCCCCTCAGGCTCCGCCCCCCCCCAGTCATTCGACCGACAGTTAGGAGAAAAAGGAGAACCATAGGGTGCAGTGGTGACTGTAGTTTACAAAAAATAAATTTAAACCTGACCAAAATGCCAGGGCGGGCCGTGGACCGGATACACTGTAGGAGAAAGAAATTTATCAGGTAAACATAAATTCTGTTTTCTCCTACATTGGTGTATCCGGTCCACGGCTTCATCCTTACTTGTGGGAACCAATACCAAAGCTTTAGGACACGGATGAACAAGTCAGGTAACCTAAACGGAAGGCACCACTGCTTGCAAAACCTTTTTCCCAAAAATAGCCTCCGAAGAAGCAAAAGTATCGAATTTGTAAAATTTGGCAAACGTATGCAGTGAAGACCAAGTCGCTGCCTTACATATCTGTTCAACAGAAGCCTCATTCTTGAAAGCCCATGTGGAAGCCACAGCTCTAGTAGAGTGAGCTGTAATTCGTTTAGGAGGCTGCCTTCCAGCAGTCTCATAAGCCAACCGGATGATGCTTTTCAGCCACATCAAGATTGTGTAACAGACATTCCTTGTTAGAAACTGGATTAGGACACAGAGAAGGAACAACTATTTCCTGGTTGATATTCTTATTGGAAACCACTTTTGGAAGAAAACCAGGTTTGGTACGTAAAACGACCTTATCTGTATGAAACACCAGATAGGGTGAATTACACTGCAAAGCAGACAATTCAGAAACTCTTCGAGCAGAAGAAATAGCTACTAAAAACAAAACTTTCCAAGATAGTAACTTAATATCTATGGAATGTAGAGGTTCAAAAGGAACCCCTTGAAGAACTGAAAGAACTAAATTTAGACTCCATGGAGGAGCCACAGGTCTGTAGACAGGCTTGATTCTGGCTAAAGCCTGTACAAACGCCTGAATATCTGGCATGGCTGCCAGACGCTTGTGTAACAAAACAGACAGAGCAGATATCTGTCCCTTTAAAGAACTAGCTGACAGACCTTTCTCCAATCCTTCTTGGAGAAAAGATAGTATCCTTGGAATCCTAATCTTACTCCATGAGTAACCCTTGGATTCGCACCAGCAAAGATATTTCCGCCATATCCTATGGTAAATTTTCCTGGTGACAGGCTTTCTAGCCTGGATCAGAGTATCTATAACTGATTCCGAAAAACCATGCTTAGCTAGAATCAAGCGTTCAATCTCCAAGCAGTCAGTTGTAGAGAAACTAGGTTTGGATGTTCGAATGGACCTTGAATTAGAAGGTCCTGCCTCAAAGGCAGCTTCCATGGTGGAACCGATGACATATTCACCAGGTCTGCATACCCAGTCCTGCATGGCCACGCAGGAGCTATCAGAATTACCGAAGCCTTCTCCTGTTTGATCCTGGCTACTAGCCGGGGGAGAAGGGGAAACGGTGGAAACACATAAGCTAGATTGAACGACCAAGGCGCTACTAAGGCATCTACCAATGTCGCCTTGGGATCCCTGGACCTGGACCCGTAACGTGTAACTTTGGAGTTCTGACGTGACGCCATCAGATCCAGATCTGGAATGCCCCATAGCTGGGTCAGCTAAGCAAAAACCTCCGGGTGTAGTTCACACTCCCCCGGATGGAAAGTCTGACGACTCAGATAATCCGCTTCCCAGTTGTCCACTCCTGGGATGTGAATTGCTGATAGATGGCAGGAGTGATCCTCTGCCCATTTGATGATCTTGGATACCTCCCTCATCGCCAGGGAACTCTTTGTTCCCCCCTGATGATTGATGTACGCTACAGTCGTCATGTTGTCCGACTGAAATCTGATGAATTTGGCCTCCGCTAGTTGAGGCCATGCCTGGAGCGCATTGAATATCGCTCTCAATTCCAAAATGTTTATTGGGAGAAGAGATTCTTCCCGAGACCATAGACCCTGAGCCTTCAGGGACTTCCAGACCACGCCCCAGCCTAAGAGGATGGCGTCGGTCGTGACAATGATCCACTCCGGTCTTCGGAAACTCATTCCCTGAGACAGGTGATCCTGAGACAACCACCAGAGGAGTGAGTCTCTGGTTTGCTGGTCCATCTGAATCTGGGGAGACAAATCTGCATAATCCTAATTCCATTGTTTGAGCATGCACAGTTGCAATGGTCTTAAATGAATTCGAGCAAAAGGAACCACGTCCATTGCCGCAACCATTAGTCCTATTACCTCCATGCACTGATCTATGGAGGGTTGAGGAATGGATTGAAGAACTCGACAAGTGTTCAAAAGTTTTAATTTCCTGACCTCTGTCAGAAAGATTTTCATTTCTACCGAGTCTATTATTGTTCCCAGGAAGGGAACCCTTGTGAACGGGGACAGAGAACTTTTTTCTATGTTCACCTTACACCCGTGAGACCTTAGAAAGGCTAGAACAATGTCCGTATGAGCCCTTGCTTTGTGAAAGGACGACGCCTGTATTAAAATGTCGTCTAGGTAAGGTGCTACTGCAATGCCCCTTGGCCTTAGCACCGCTAGAAGGGACCCTAGCACCTTTGTGAAAATTCTGGGAGCAGTGGCCAATCCGAAGGGAAGAGCCACGAACTGGTAATGCTTGTCCAGAAAGGCGAACCTCAGAAACTGATGGTGATCTTTGTGGATAGGAATATGCAGGTACGCATCCTTTAAGTCCACGGTAGTCATATATTGACCCTCCTGGATCATTGGTAAAATTGCCCGAATGGTTTCCATTTTGAATGATGGAACTCTGAGGAATTTGTTTAGGATCTTTAAATCCAGAATTGGCCTTAAAGTTCCTTCCTTTTTGTAAACTACAAACAGGTTTGAGTAAAATCCCAGTCCTTGTTCTGCTGTTGGAACTGGGTGTATCACTCCCATTTTTAAAAGGTCTTCTACGCAATGTAAGAATGCCTGTCTCTTTATCTGGTCTAAAGATAAGCGAGACATGTGGAACCTTCCCCTTGGAGGAAGGTCCTTGAATTCTAGAAGATACCCCTGAGAGACTATTTCTAGTGCCCAGGGGTCCAGAACATCTCTTGCCCAGGCCTGAGCAAAGAGAGAAAGTCTGCCCCTACTAGATCCGGTCCCGGATCGGGGGCTACCCCTTCATGCTGTCTTGGTAGCAGCAGCAGGCTTTTTGGCCTGTTTACCCTTGTTCCAGCCTTGCAATTGTTTCCATGCTGGTTTGGGCTGGGGTGCGTTACCCTCTTGCCTAGTGGCTGTAGAGGTAGAAGCCGGTCCGTTCCTGAAATTGCGAAAGGAACGAAAATTAGACTTATTTTTAGCTTTGAAAGGTCTATCCTGTGGAAGGGCATGGCCCTTTCCCCCAGTGATATCTGAAATAATTTCTTTCAACTCTGGCCCGAATAGTGTCTTACCCTTGAAAGGAATATTAAGCCAATTTTGTTTTGGACGACACATCCGCCGACCACAATTTTGGCCAAAAGCGCCCTACGCGCCACTATTGCGAAACCAGAATTTTTCGCCGCTAATTTAGCTAACTGAAAAGCGGCATCTGTAATGAAAGAATTAGCCAACTTCAGGGCGTGAATTCTATCCATGACTTCATCATAAGAAGTCTCCTTCTGGAGAGAGTTTTCTAATTCCTCAAACCAAAAAGCAGCTGCAGTGGTTACAGGAAAAATGCAAGAAATTGGTTGAAGAAGAAAACCTTGTTGAACAAAAATTTTCTTAAGTAAACCTAATTTTTTATCCATAGGATCTTTGAAAGCGCAACTGTCTTCTATTGGTATAGTTGTGCGCTTAGCTAGCGTTGAAACTGCCCCCTCTACCTTAGGGACCGTCTGCCACGCGTCCCTTCTGGGGTCAACAATGGGGAACATTTTCTTAAATATAGGAGGGGGAACAAAAGGTACACCTGGCTTCTCCCACTCCTTATTCACTATATCCGCCACCCTCTTAGGTATCGGAAACGCATCAGTGTGTACTGGGACCTCTAAGAATTTATCCATTTTACACAATTTTTCTGGGACCACCAAAGGGTCACAATCATCAAGAGTAGCTAGGACCTCCTTAAGTAGAGCGCGGAGGTGTTCAAGCTTAAATTTAAATGCTATGGTATCAGGCTCTGCCTGCTGAGAAACTTTTCCTGTGTCAGAAATTTCTCCCTCAGACAGGCCCTCCCTCACGCCAAGTCAGATTGATGTGAGGGTACTACAGATAAATTATCCTCTGCGTCTGCTTGCTCATTTTCTGTATTTAAAACTGAGTAATCACGCTTCCTAGGAAAAGCTGGCAGTTTGGATAAAAATGCTGCGAGAGAATTATCCATTACTGCTGCTAACTGTTGCATAGTAATAGCAATTGGCGCGCTAGATGTACTGGGCATCGCTTGCGCGGGCATAGCTGGTGTTGACACAGAAGGAGAGGATAGTGAGCTATCCTCACTACCTTCAGCTAAAGAATCATCCTGGGCTATATCTTTAAGCGTGATTGTACGATCCTTAAGCTGTTTGGACGCTATGGCACACTTCACACATAAATTCAATGGGGGAACCACCTTGGCCTTTGAACATACAGAACATAGGTTATCTGAAGGGTCAGACATGTTTGACAGACAAACAGATCTTCAATGCAATAAAAATTATTTTTGACAAAAACGTTACTGTGTTTTTAAATAATAAAAGTGCACACTTTATTACTAAAACATCAAAAAAACATCAAATAAACATCCGATTTTAATGAAATTTTCACCACAGTGTCTTAATGCTTTGAAATGATTGCATAAAAAATTTCAGACCAATTAACCCCTTAATGCCCAAACCGGAGCTAATAACAGCAATTAACCTGTTAAAAACACTACAGTACTATGCCACAGCTTTCCACTGTGGCCTTTACCTTCCTTAGGGATTATTTTAGTAGGAAAAAAGCCTCTCTGGAGTCTTTTCTGATGCCTCTGGACTCCCCACGTGAAGCTGCATGAACTGCCTAAGCAAAACAACTGTGCAATTGAGGCCTGAAAATGAGGCCTCCTCCCTCTTCATTCCAGAGTGGAGGGGCCTTTCTTACTAGAATAGGTGTCCAAATAAGTGCCAGGCGCAAAATAAAACCCCAAAAGTGTTTTAAAGTCTGAAAAAACACCTTATTTATAGTGAAAACATGCTAAAAAGCAATCTATTTAGCCCACAATAGTGTCAACCAGCATAGAGCCCTTAATATAAGCCATAATTTTATACAGAGTCTAAGAAAAATGGCTTACCTATCCCAGAGGGGATTGCTGACAGTCTTCTAGCATTACTAGGTCTTGTTAGAAAAATGACTGATCATACCTGAAGCAGTTAAGCCTGCAAACTGTTCCCCCCAACTGAAGTTCTCTGGTTTCAACAGTCCTGCATGGGAACAGCAATGGATTTTAGTTACTGGTGCTAAAATCATATTCCTCTCGGCAGAAATCTTCATCACTTTCTGCTGCAGAGTAAATAGTACAAGCCGGCACTATTTTAAAATAACAAACTCTTGATAGAAGAATAAAAAACTACAACTAAACACCACATACTCTTTACCACCCCCGTGGAGATGCTACTAGTTAGAGCGGCAAAGAGAATGACTGGGGGGGGCGGAGCCTGAGGGGAGCTATATGGACAGCTCTGCTGTGTGCTCTCTTTGCCACTTCCTGTAGGGATTGAGAATATCCCACAAGTAAGGATGAAGCCGTGGACCGGATACACCAATGTAGGAGAAAAAGGTTTCCACTGAAGAATGCAATTGCAACACAGACTGAAGAGGCTGGAAAAATAAATCAATGTGTCGAAAACATAACTTTTATTATGGTCTATTAAAAATGGGAATAAAAAAGTGAAGTTAAAATAAAGGAGAATTAATATAAATAATATTATTCTCTAGTGGATTATAATCAATCTTAGATCTCGAGCTGATATTGTATTTATACACCATTAGAAATCAAATGATAATCTAGATAAATGCCACAGGCTAATCATTTTGGAATATTACAGCTCAGTATTATAGTGATGTTGTACAAAATGTATCACTATTAATTTAACATGGTTTATAATCACTAATATGCTAGATATAATGAAAGAATAAGGATATGAATAACCCTGGCTTAGGTGGAACTTTTCCACAATCATTAATACTTCAAGATGAGTAGTTACTGCTATATGTTAACTGCAGACTACTATTTAGTAAAAAATAACTGCTGATGTTAAATACATATGTAAATCAGTAATGTGCAGGTATGATAAATCCGGAGAGAAATAATTATGTTGTGCTTTAACACGTGTAATGTTAACTTTAAATAACATGTGCTGAAAATATAGCACTCAATTCTGTTTATTTGTAAGCATATTAGCGTTACCACACTTGCAAGTTGTAACATCTGCGTACAAGACTCTCCTGATATTCTTCAATACATCTAATGATTTAAATCATACCTGATTCAGTATAAAAGACTACTGGCTTACACTGTTATATCCAGCTCTGAATAAATTTAAATCTGAAGTACCAAGGTGGTAATTAGCACAAATCTTATATGAAGATATATGTTTATCCAATGGTTAAGTATCTAAACATTCACTCAGCCTAGTGCCGTTATATAAACCATAATTTTATATTATAAATCTACATCAGAGCTGTAGAGTAGGTTAATAAATATATTAAAGTTATTAGAGATTTAAATTAATATTGGTTATTTGTAGAGCGTCAAGAGATTCAGCAGCGCTATTACGATAGCACACTCGGCCATTTTGGTAAGCCCAATGTGTTCATTCTATTGTTAAACTCTCTCGCGACCACGGTTTCCAACTATTTAAAATTAGTCCGTAATGGCATAATATTGCAAATTGATATGCCGGTTATATTAATCTCCTTGGTAGTCCCCATGACGCGTTTCGCCCCTCCGAGATTTCTAAAAGAGCAAATGCAAGAATCTCTGTTGATCTACTCATAAATGTATTTGGTAACTCAATTGTTGACCTCTAACAGGTTCACCCACATAAAATCCTAGTAAAAAAAAAAAAAAAAAGAATGAATTTGTAACATAAGTGAGTCGTGGAAAGGGAGCAGTGCCTCATAACATGGAAACAGAATATCAACACTTTAATGTCTCCCACCCACCAAATTTTAAAGGTTTGGATATAAGTGATGGAGTAAAAATGACAAGGCAAAACACTTCCATTGTCCCACACTGCTTTGGGACACATTGATTTCATATGGGGGAAAAAAATAATAAAAACAGGAGCCCTAAATCCTTTCTGGGAAGAGGTATGGGAAGAAATAGGCTCTATCACAGGTCTGATGATCCCCAAAGCCCCAGACATATCATTTCACTTTCCATTCAAATTTCAGACACAGGCACAAAAATCTCTACTCATGCATCTCCTTTCTTGCGCCAAAATCTTAATCCCTCTCAACTGGAAGTCCACCCACATCCCTACACTTACAGAGTGGAAGGTGAGAGTAAATACAACCCTACAGCTAGAAAGATATCACTACTTACTTAGCGGTAACTTGGACATACACGAGACAATGATGGTAATGTGGTCGGGACGACAACATATCAACACAGGTTGAGACTTTTAGGGGCCCATTTATCAAAGGGCTTGCGGACCTGATCCGACACTGCGGATCAGGTCCGCAAGACCTCGCTAAATGCGGAGAGCAATACGCTCTCCACATTTAACATTGCACCAGCAGCTCACAAGAGCTGCTGGTGCAACGCCGCCCCCTGCTGACTCGCGGCCAATCGGCCGCCAGCAGGGAGCTGTCAATCAACCCGATCGTTGACCGCTGCTTCATAACTTGTGTTTCTGGCGAGTCTGAAGACTCGCCAGAAACACGGCCCTTCAAGCTCCATACGGAGCTTGATAAATGGGCCTGTTACAGTCTAAGTTGTAATTGGGGGGGGGGGGGTACTGGCCAGGGCCCGCCCCAGATTCTTGGACGTTAGATTTTTAGAACATTGTTCTAAGTTATATTTTAGAATGTGTACTGGATTTTTTATTAGAAATGCAAGGCAGATAGTCTTGCAACTGTCTTTATGTTTAACGAAGATAAAATACTGCAGTTTATCCTGCAACATGTTTATGACAGCAAAGTATGTTGGTTGATTATGGCACTCTATATGTTATATATGGGTTTAGATGGTCACTTCTTCAAAGGGACATAAAGGGAAATTGAAACATGGGACTGCAATATGGATCTCCCTATGACCTGCCCAGAGACTTACAACTCTCCATATTATGCCACACAAAAGTTAATCCGTACTAAAAATGTTTGTTAATAACTTTGCATTTATTCACACCTCTTTGTAACCATATGGAAAATATTGTATCCTTTTATTTTTATGATGCACAATAAACATTATTTAAAAAAAAAAAAACACAAAAAAAACAGGAGCCAATTGCATTTATTTGTCTAGGGCAGCATTTAAAATTAAGCAATTCATAGTTGAAATGGAAGATACTGGGCAGTGACATTACAATATGGCCCAGGTACACATAACGAAAAAAGGAATAAAGTGCCTGACAGCAGCAGAGAAGGAAAAGATGACAGAAGGTAACAGTATATGAAAGAGTTGCTAAACTGAACAGCTAAATGATATGAGACAGATGTTGGTTATTTAAGGTTAAACTGGATTTACTTATTTAAAACTATGTTAGGCACTATAAGTTCATTCTTTACTCTTACACCTCTGCCCTTCGCTTAGCTAAGCAAACCTACTTCTCTTCTCTTATATCCACTCACTCTTAAAAACCCTAAAATACTCTTCTCCATTTTCAACTCTCTCCTCTACCCACCTGCACCACCCCCATCATCTGCATTCAGTGCTCAAGACCTTGCTGACTATTTTTTCAATAAAACACTTGCCCATCCGAAGAAACATCCCAACACAAACCTGCAATCTCCCAACTCCGCTCCCAGTCACCCCCTCTGCACCCTCCTCCAAACCACTGAGAGTGAAGTGGCTTCCCTTTTGTCTTCCTCACATTTAACTACCTGCCCACTTGACTCTATTCCATCACATCTTATTCCTCCTCTGTCTCCCACCCTCACTCACATATTCAACCTATCACTTTCTACCGGTTCATTCCTTGCCTCCTTCAAACATGCAAAGGTCACCCCCATCCTCAAAAAACCCTCCCTTGACCCTAACTCCCCTGCAAACTAACGCCCCTATCACTGCTCCCGCTAGCTTCAAAATTCCTTGAAAAACTAGTTTTCCATCGCCTAACCCACTTCCTGTCCTCCAACTCATTGCTCGATCCCCTTGCAATCTGGCTTCCGTCCCCAACACTTAACTGAGACTGCCCTCACCAAGGTTACTAACAATCTCCTTTCTGCTAAAAACAAAAGCTACTACTCTATACTTATCTTACTTGACCTCTCTGCTGCCTTTGACACTGTTGACCATTCCCTTCTCCTACTGACTCTCAG
Source organism: Bombina bombina (assembly GCF_027579735.1). Lineage (NCBI taxonomy): Eukaryota > Metazoa > Chordata > Amphibia > Anura > Bombinatoridae > Bombina > Bombina bombina. Next base: position 105,850,945 of record NC_069507.1, read on the forward strand.
CTCTCTTGGGCTATGTGACACTGCCCTCTCCTGGATTCACTCTTATCTCTCTAACAGATCCTTCTCCGTCTATTTTGCTGGTGATTCCTCCTCTCTATTGCCTCTGTCTGTTGGAGTACCTCAAGGCTCTGTCCTGTGTCCTCTACTCTTCTCTATTTACACTTCTTAACTGGGTAAACTTATCAACAGCTATGGCTTCAGCTATCACCTCTATGCTGATGATACCCAGATCTACCTTTCCATCCCTGCACTCTCTCCTTCTGTCAATTCTCACATCAGCGACTGCTTATCTGGCATTTCCTCCAGGATGGCCTCTCACCACCTAAAAACAAACATGTCCAAGACCGAACTACTCCCCTCCTAACTCTACCCCAGTTTCCAATTTTTCTATCACTGTTGGCGGCACCACTATCTCTCCATCACCCCAAGTCCGCTGCCTCAGAGTCAGGCTTGACTCAAATTTGTCCTTCATTCCCCACATCCAACTGCTCTCTTCATTCTGCTGCAACCACCTACGCAACATCTCTAAAATGTGTCCGTTTCTGAGGGCTGAAACTACTAAACAGCTAATCCACTCCCTGTTAATTTCCCAACTTGACTACTGTAACAACTTACTAACTGGCCTCCCTTTCTCCCGCCTCTCTCCCCTCCAATCCATCCTAAATGCATCTGCCAGGCTAATCCACCTCTCTCGACGCTCTGTTTCTGCTGCACCTCTCTGTGAGTCCCTTTACTGGCTCCCCTTTCACAGCAGAAATTCTCACCCTGACCTACAAAGCCCTCACCAATGCTGCCCCACCCTACCTTTCCTCACTCATCAACAAATATACTCCTGCCAGCCCCTAAGATCCAACAATGACCTGCTTCTTGCATACTCTACCATCACCTCCTCTCATGCTAGACTACAGGACTTCTCTCGTGCGGCACCAACCCTCTGGAACGCACTTCCTCGAGCTGCCAGACTTGCCCCCCAACCTCTCCTCCTTTAAACGTTCCCTAAAGACCTTTCTGTTCAGGGAAGCTTATCACCCGACTTATTAACAAACTAACTTAACTAACAGTTGCCCTCTATCTCCTCACTAATATCATTTTCACCTTTGCAGTCCCCACCTCCAGTTTCCCATCCTCTTACCCATCTAGATTGTAAGTTCCCGCGGGGGCCCTCAATCCCCCCTGTATTTGTCTGTAAAATTTTGTCTTTTATTGTATTGTTTCTCCATTGTACTGTTATCATTGTACCCATGGGCAGCACTGCGGAATCTGTTGGCACTTTATAAATAAAGAATAATAATAAATAATAATGTTGTATTGTGTGGCATATCAGACAACAAATGGGCAATATACTTTAAAGGACAGTATATTGTAAAATTGTTTTTACCTTAATGTGTTTCAAAATGACTTGTTATACCAGCTAAAGAGTATAAAATGTATGAGAAATGGTTGCATTATGTTTACTTTGTATATGAAATAGCTGGTTTTGTTCTTTGAAACCATGACCCATCAAAATGGGTTGAGCTTACAAGGAAATCAGATATTCTTATTTTATAACATTCTGTACATACACATGCGTTCATTGTAGTTATTTGTAAACAATGTAATACACTTCAGCAGGTCAAATTGATTATTTGAATCAAATTAAAGGGCAAAAAAATAAAAAGGAAAAATAATTATTAGGGTCACATTAAGGATGAGTTTGATATACCTGCAAGGCTAAAAACCTCAGTAAAAAAAGCAAAAATGAAAACAATGCACACTTAAAATAGAGATACCAAAAAGGAAATCTTGCATTTTCTGCAAAATAGATAAATAAAATGTGATGTTAGGTTTTAAAACAACCTTACAAGGCCTGGCGGAAAAGTTTTAAAAGAAGCTACATCAATTGGGCAATTATTTCCTTTACAAGTGCATTTTCAAGGATGTTAGTTACCATATCAAGTGCTGTATCATCAAGGTCTGCTTTTATTTGCTATATAATATATATTAGACATACACACACATAACGTTATCTTTATTTTACAGTTGAGCAAGAACTTAAAGTGAAAGTCAATCCTAGCGTTTTACAAACACTAGGACTGACGATTGAAACAAATAAAGTGGACTTTGATTCATGAAGTATAAGATAGCTCCTTTGTTTCAATCAATCGCTGTTCTTAGCTGCTGCAGCAGCCCACGGCTAAAAAAATAATAATTTTGCTTAGAGGTGACGTTTTCACCTCTTAGCCAATAGCCGTGCGGTAAATCCGGCTCCCAAGGGCACCAAGCCGGATTTACCGCACGGCTGTTGACTAAGAGGGAAAAACGTCACCTCTTAGCAAAACATTTTTTAGCTGTGGGCTGCTGTAGCAGCTAAGAACGGCGATCAATTGAAACAAAGAAAGGAGCTATCTATATGAAGTATCTTATACTTCATGAATGAAAGTCCCCTTTATTTGTTTCAAAAGTCAATTCTAGCATTTGCAAAACGCTAGGATTGACTTTCACTTTAAATACTGGCATTTGCCTATGAATACCATGTATACATAAACCTCACTGAATTCTCTTAAGGAAAGGGGTGCTGCATCCCACAGAGACTGGTGAGCTTCTCTAAAAAGCCTTGTCACTACTATGTAGTCCCACAGAGAATGCTCTTAAGGCAATTTTTATCTTGAGAAATGTGTATCTCATTCAGTGGAGTTCCTTCATTTTCTGTATGTGCAAAAAAGACACTTAAATTACAACATCATTTACATTACAATATAATGATAAATAAAATAAGCTAGCTATTTGTCTCCATTCTGACAAGTTGTTTTTTTTAGTTTTTGTTTTTAACAAGCTTTTATTTGTTAATGCCTTTTTCTTATATTAATGCACTGTGACTATTTTTGAACATAATAAATGTCCCATTATTAACTTTTGCCTTTTTCTAATATTTGAACCGCATTACTGAGACTGATGATAATAGTACTGTGTTTTTCTTTAGCTTAAAGGGACAGGCTACTCCAGAATTTTTATTGTTTAAAAAAAAGATAATCCCTTTTTTGCCCATTCCCCAGTTTTGCATAACCAACACGGTTATAGTAATATATTTTTTACCTCTGATTACCTTGTATCTAAGCTTCTTCAGACTGCCTACTTATTTCAGCTCTTTTGACAGACTTGCATTTTAGCCAATCAGTGCTGACTCCTAGGTAAATCCACGGGAGTGTGCACAATGCTACCTATATGACACACATGAACTAGCGCTGTCTAGCTGTGAAAAACTGTCCAAATGGTATCATTTGTTGAAGAAGCAGCAATGCACTAATGGTTTCTAACTGAACACATGGGTGAGCCAATCACAATCGAATATATATACATACATATATATATATATATATATATATATATATATATATATATATATATATATATATTTATATTATATATGCAGCCACTTTTAAACAGCTAGAACGTAGGTTCTCTGCTGATCCTGCCTAGATAAACATTTTCAGCAAAGGATGACAAGAGAAGGAAGCACATTAAATAATAGAAGTAAATTGGAAAGTTGTTTAAAATTGTATCCTCTATCTGAATCATGAAAGAAAAATGTTGGGTTTCATGTCCCTTTAAGATTTCCCATATAATAAATCTTAGGTGTTGGCAGCCTAGATATAGCTTAGTGTAGGTGGTATTAAAAGAGGAATTTGGATATTTTTACAAAGAGAACAAAGCAATTTTTCACATAAAAGTAAATTTGAACATTGTGTAAAATGGTATGCTATATCTAATCATGAATGTTTAATTTTCACTTCAAGGGCCATAATTCCTAAATGTTTAAACACTTGAAAGTGATGCAGTATAACTATAAAAAGCTGACTAGAAAATATCACCTAAACATCTCTATGTAAAAAAGAAAGATATTTTACCTCAAAAGTTTCTCAGTAGCCACATCCCATTGTAAAGGACTTCAAAGTAACAAATCAGTATGTCTGTCCCAGGACAGCGGAAGGAGCGAGCTTACGTGCACACTCATCTTATTTCCCTATTCAGTGTAAGGAAGTTTACAATGAAATTGAAATAAGTCAAATCTCATGAGATCACAGTAAAATAGTTCATGACATCAGCACTGTTGATGCTGATTGGCTGCTGTTCATTTCTTCAATTTATTTTTTACCTGCAGCTGAATAATAACTTTTTACACAGAACTTACTCTGCTGAGCTGAGGAGATTCTGAGGTAAAATATCTTTCTTTTTTAGATAGAGATGATCAGGTGATATTTTCCTATCAGCTTTTTACAGTTATACTGTATCAGTTTCAAGTGATTTAGCAGGAGTATTATGTCCCTTTAACTGTTTTTAAAACATGGTGTTCTTTAAAAGGACCATTAAATACAGTAGATTTACATAATCAGCAAAAGCATGATAAAAAGACAATACAATAGCACTTAGTCTGAACTTTAAATGAGTAGTAGGTTTTGGGGGTTTTTACTGCCAAATTTCAAAGTTATGTCTATTTCCTCCACTCCTGCATCATCTGACAGCCATCAGCAAATCATAAATGCATATACATATATTGTGTGAATTTTTGAACATGCTCAGTATGAGCTGGTGCCTCAAAAAGTGTAAATATAAAAAGACTGCACATTTTGTTAATGGAAGTAAATATATATAAAACTTTATTTTTTTACTTTCCTTGGAATTCCTCTCTTACCATACACCAGTTGATCTTGTTCTGGTTCAGTTTTGCAGATGAGTTGCAAGGCAGGAGGATGCCTCATGCGGGAGCTGCGTAGAACACCTCCCCTCACAATATGGCAGCCTTCCTCATCATCCAAATGAGGGTCTTGGATCAATATTGTGGGTTCCATGTCTTGTACCACCAATTCCTCATCCTCAACCTCACACTTGGGTTCTATAAAACAAAAAGGGGCTCAAATCACTATTGCCATTACATGCGAGAGAGAGAGAGAGAGAGAGAGAGAGAACACAACTTTAGGTAACTAGCTCATGTTATGTTAATGTTCTACGATGACAATTTCACACATTCCTGTCAACTTCCCCTGAAACAGTTAAACCAGGTCAAACTACAGCCCTCAATTCTTTTGCAAGTTGTGGGATATCTCATACAGTAGGGAATGTTGCAGTATTGCTTGTGATATTACAATAATACAGGTAGTCCTCAGTTTACGCCAGGGTTAGGTTCCAGAAGGAATGGTTGTAAATTGAAACTGTTGTAAATTGAAACCCAATTTATAATGTAAGTAAATGGGAAGTGAGGGAGTTAGGTTCCAGGCCCCTCTCAAAATTGTCATAAGTAACACCTAATACATTACTTTTAAAGCTTTAAAATGAAGTCTTTAAATGCTAAACAGCATTATAAACCTATTAAAATAATCACACAACACAGAATATATAATTAAACTAAGTTAAATGAACAAAAACATTTGCTAAACAGCATTATGAACCTAATAAAATAATCACAAAACACAGACTTTACTTGCATTTTTCTGCAAACAGTTCTTTCTATGCATTCCAATCTGAACTGATTTATAGACAGGAAGATCTTGTTCCTTTGAAATCTGCTCAATAGCTCAGGTCTGGTTAAACTGATTAATTTCAGCTTGCTTGGCTTTGCTGCAACACAAGTGGACAGCTCCACCTACTGGCTATTTTAATCAATGCACTGCTTCTCAATGCTTTTCAATAGCAGTCATATGACTGGGGGAAAAAAGGATGTTATTCTGAAATGGTGCAAATTGAACCGTTGTAAACCGAGGGCCACCTGTATAGGTACATCAATACACACTGCAAGTCATATATGAAGAATTTTGCAATTCAAAGTATCATCACACATTTAGCGGACAATTATTTTCTAGTTCCTTTTATTAGTATGGTATGTTTTGTTTAATTTAGTAGCATAACTTCTAAAACATCAATGGACAGAATGGGACACCAGGAAAATGTTGGTCAACCTTGATCTCAAATAAGGGGTGAGCTTGTAAGGATTCCAGTATTTACACCTACCTTTATCAATCACTATTTCTTCATCCATGTAGCTGCAAATGTAAACAAACTTCATTAATTATTATTGCACAATGAACTTCTATAAACTATCATAAAATAAATAAAATGTCAGTTGATAGAATTAACTAAGACCAGCCAACTTCGGGTAATGCATGCACATTCTATCACATGACAAAATCTATATTCCAGTTACCTACCTGTAGTTGTTACAATTCTATAATTAAAAGAAGAGTATAAAATAACAAGCTCTAAAAAAACAGATACCAATAAATACTCTCTTATTAGGCAACAGACACCCTACTATATAATATGGATGCACCCCTTAAACCAACTCTTTCCCAAATATTTAAACACACCCACACCTCTCGGAATGTGACGTAAAGCCTAGTTCCCCCAAAACTTGCAACCACCCCAGTAAGTGACGTCACTCACCCATCTCCACCCACATGAAGAGACTCCTCCTCCTCCGGCAGCTCACGGCGACTCCGCCTCCGCCGTGGACACTCCGCCTTTCTCCTGCGGGAGGAGCCCCCCACGACCACCTCTTCCTCCATAGCCGCCCCCTCGTCTCCTGTTACCCGCTTGGGGCCGCCCTGCGGCTCCGGCCCTCCCGGCATCCGTCTGTCAGCCTGTCCGCTCTCTCTGTGCGGAAATGCGCAGGCGTGAGACTCCCCCTCCGGATCAGCGCCTTGACATCATCAAGCGTGCGCGCCGCCTCGTTAACTAGCCATAGCAAGTTGCGCATGTGTAATCTATCTTCTCGCGTTGTTTTAACTAAAACGCGTAGATTAATGTGCTGTAAAGGAATGGTTCCTGAAATGAACTCCGCCCTTTTCTAAGATAATTCTGTTAGCTACTGCTTCAGGCTGGAGATGTATTCTTACATTGCTCATGTGCAGCTAATTTCCTTTGCTTAGGCATTGCGATGCTGTGTATTTTTTTGAATAACTTTATTGTTCGAGTCATGACATTACAAGAAAAAACATTTTTTTTATTATTTCAATATTCTGCTACATACAGTTTAAAGTTTTATGTCATTTTACACCAGGTAGCTTTACTCTGGGTTAAACCAAAACATTAAGACAAACATGAAGAATTTCAGTTGAAAATAATTAGGGACAGTCAATGAGTCAACACCAGAATTTTTGTTGTTTAAAAAGAAAGATAGATAATCCCTTTATTACCCATTCCTCAGTTTTGCACAACCAACACTGTTATAGAAATACACTTTTTACCTCTGTGATTACATTGTATATATGCTTCTGCAAACTGCCCCCTTATTTCAGTTCTTTTCATAGACTTGCATTTTAGCAAATCAGTGCTCACTCCAGGGTAACTTCACATGTATGAGCTCAATGTTATCTATATGAAACACATGAACTAATGCCCTCTAGTGGTCAAAATGCATTCAGATTAGAGGCCGTCTTCAAGGTCTAAGACATTAGCATATGAACCTCCTAGGTTTAGCTTTCAACTAAGAATACCAAGCGAACAAAGCACAATTGGTGATAAAAGTAAACTGGAAAGTTGTTTAAAAATACATTCTCGGGGGTGGAACCGGCCATAGACCAACATGGCCACTGAAATCTAATTTTCCGTAGCTACAAAGCCTATTAATTACCAGCACAGGAGATCCCAACATAAATCCTGGCTCCTAGATAGCACCAACTGATTGCAGAAAGCCTGAGCTTTACACTGATGGGTGCAGGTCCTAAGAAAACTTTCATATGACCAAGATATTCATAGAAGAGACAATAGAGCGCAACGGACCCGCATGGCCACTTGTTCAATGATTTCTACACTACTTTTCACATATAACAGCGTACGGTATCTGGCTCTCCTAGAAGACAATAGCTTTTGGGGAATTAAATGGTGAGATCCTGCCTAGTGGTTGAGGCCTTGGGCCTCACAGAAGCAGCCTGAAGTACACGGAACCCCCTACCGCATCGTAAAGTATGGAGGACTCTTGTTTACAGATAAAAGCGTTGCTTGATCACTTTGGGCGTAGGGTTGCCACCTGTCCCTTAAAATACAGAACACTTATAAGTTACACATGCTGCAGGGTGTACAGGGAGGAATATGAATAGTGCTGGCCAGAAACACAATACATGTTCCTCCCTGCACACCCTGCAGCATGTGTAACTCATAAGTGTCCAGGAAAACATGGCTGAGGTGGCAACCCTACTTTGGGGAGAAGATGCAACGTAACTTTGACGAACTAGTGCTCGCCTGCAGAGCGGAGTTCATAGAGGATCAGAAAGATGCCAAGAGAGAGCGCTACAATATCCCTGCTAAGGGATAAGTTGCTTAAGGTGGTGTCCACGATATATATTAACATATAATATAAGATGAATCTTGATAATAAAGCTGGATGTTAGAGATATGTATAGTACAATATATAAAAATAATTTAATGAACAATATGCTAAAAATACAATATATTGATATACAATGTTTAAAACTTACAATAAAAAACAATATTTAAAATTATTAGGAATAATACAAATATATGCAATGTGGTACAGATAAAAGTCCAAAAATAGCCAAAACCAGCAGCACCTTATTAATGCAAAGGTATCTTTATTTGTGAGACTTTACAGCATACATAAACGACGTTTCGGTCACATAATGACCTTAATCATGATTAAGGTCATTATGTGACCAAAACATCGTTTATGTATGCTGTGAAGTCTCACAAATAAAGATACCTTTGCATTAATAAGGTGCTGCTGGTTTTGGCAATTTTTGGATGGAATAAAGGACTAGTGCAGAGTCCTTACAATGTGCATCTGTTGGTTTGGGCTGGAGTGCGGGACCTGATACATTGATTGTACAGATAAAAGTCTCAATACATGGCGTTCTATTGTCTAATGCTCAGTAAAAAGGCATAAGAAAGGCATAAGATATGCGATTCTAAAGGAAATATACAGTTCTAACAAAAATGGCCGGTGAATAGTTCAAGAAATGTCCAAAGGGGGCGGAGCCAACTGCCAGAGCGAGCGGTCATGTTTTAGAGGAGCTCCGTCTAAATAACTAATTATTTTCATAGCACCACCACTCCTCCTTTTATATTTAATATCCCATTAAGCCTTACTTATAAGGGAGGATATTTCGACAACACAGCGATCTCGTACTGCAAATAGCCGTTTAGCTGCTGGATGTAGACCGACCGACAGGTACTGCAGATTCAAACGCTACCGCACTCAAGCACTAAGCTCAGTTGTCTAAGGAGTCATCAGCTGGTCTGCAGTTTTGAGGTGACAGAATGCAGCTCTTGTGAAATCCCCTTGCTTAGCAGAGGCCACCTTTCCAAGCTAAATGAGGAGTGCTTCCTGCACCTTATCGTGGTTACTTCTGCAGGACTGAAATTAAGATGGCGTCTTCCACGTGGGAAGTGAAACTTAAAGCCCTCATTGATGCACATTTTCTTGGTCTAGAACGGATGCTTGTGGCAGCCTTTGAAGGAGTGTTCCCTATCTGTTCTCCTGACTCTGCTAGTGAGCTGCAGGACACGGAACAAGAGGGCGGAACCGTGATATCTTTGATAAGCCTAGACAACTTTGGGGATACCGACCAGCTGGACTGTCGGGGTAAGGTGAGAACGCATACTGAATCCCAACTCCCACTGGGAGATGACAAGCTGTCTATCATACACGAGCTGCGGGATACAGTCCAGCATATTTCGCCACATAGCCTAGGCGAGGATATTGTTAATACTACCGCTTCATCCTCACATGCGGACGAACTGCCTGCAGAGTGGGTAAACGGGTCAGTGGACTCATACGCCATATTAGCCCTCACTAAAGATTTACCTATGACGAACCTAAAGTTCCTTTACAAACTGTTAGCAGCTCCCACTGCATGGCACCTCAGGTTATGTGATTTGGAGAGGGGCAGCCGACTACTACAACAGCACCATCAAAATGAGAGACTGACAGGGACCCCATTAATGCAATTAAATTACTACGAGAAGGGGTAGATACAGAACCTCTGTCGAACTTTTGTGTGATAACGTTTATGATGCCACAAGACTAACATTGTTGTAGGAGTATCTTGTTCTTATTATAGTTTTATATATGTTTACATGTTGGCTGAGCCTGTTGTTCTTCCACCATTATGTACTGTATCTGATTTATTGGTCTTACCCTAACATCCTGAGTCTGGTATCACAGCACAATTTTATAGAGTTATTCCCTAAATTTTTTGAGATACCCCTATAGTATAGTGGCACAAATATAAATATATGTATAAGGATGTCGACAGGGTCTTTATATGGTTGGAATAGTCTGGGATTGGGATGCTTATGTATTTGCTGAATACTGGGGGTATTACACTGGAGATTATATATTGGACTTAACTGTCTAATGGAACTTTATATATAATGCTGCAGGGCATAGGGCCCATGTCCTGTGGCAGACCTATTTACTAATTCTCTGTTTTTTTAACTTATGTACCTACGTCTTGGATAGTTGGGATTGTCACCTAGCAACCAGTCGCTCCCCATAAAATTATGTATTTAGCTAAGGGATAACTGATTTTGACCTATTAGATGTTTACTGCCCCTTGAACAACCTTGTTGTCTTGTAAAAATCCCGTGAAGCGCACATGTTAATTAAAGTTAAAACTGCATCAAGACTGCTTTATCTAGATATCCTGACCCTGTTGCAGTTTTGCTAATATAGGGATCATATTCATTTCTATATCACAGCATGTGGAGCTCAGCATACATGGCACTAAGTAATTGCGGTGATTTAGCCATATAATTATATGTTTGTGTGATGCCCTAGGCAGTCAGCGTTAAAGATAGACAACACTTATTTTTGAATTATTATGTAGCATTATCTGCTTATATTCGTATTACTTTGCATGGTTAATATAGGCCTAAACATGTATAGGAGTATATGCTATACTCATGATTATATTGAGTTAGAATTATGACATTCTCCAATACCTCTTTAACAGCTGTAATATAGGTTTATAACTTTTGTGTTTCACATGGTCACTGTGGACACATATAGATACATGGAAGTGTGATAGGTACATGAGTATATTGAGTGCAAGTCATAACATCTCCCAACCCACACCCAACGAACGCACCACTTGTTTACATCCTTACTACCTTTTATGGTTATTATAGCCTATATACAGTATATATAAACAAGAATGTATGCTATGGCCACAAGTATTTTAAGTAAAGGTCATGGCACCCTTCAACCTCTACTTAACAAATGCTTCCCTTAACAGAAAATCGCGTAGCCTACTATAACTATCTCAAAGTATCCGTAAAGTTTCTTAGCGCAGGCTGGTCCTGCGTCATTTATATCAGGCATTGCCCTCTCTTTCATTACGCCCTAAGACGAGATCTGATAACTACACCAATTTTTTGAATTTAAACAATTAGGCTCTACCTTGCTAGACATAACATAAGCATTTTATGTAATCAATCTTTTATTTTTATGTATTGCCTAGCAATTCAGTAACTTAAGTTGCCCAGGAACCTCTCCCCATGGTAATGCAGTTTAGCAATATTAAAACATATTTATCCTGAGCTCCCAGGCAACAGTTTTTCTTGCTCCTCAATGAAGGCACAGTATTTTCCCTTCTTTCTGAGTAGGGGCTGTTTTGTATCATATATAAGTACCCCCCCCCCCCCCCCACCCACACATAATATACCTTCTTGCATAGGAGATTTAAAAACGAGGTTTGTCTTGTTTATACCACACCTTAATTTTATATTTTTTCTAAGTTATATCTTTAAGTTATCAGTTGTCGGTACTGAGAGCTATACCGCAACCCTAACCACCCTTTTTATAGAAACTTTAGCATTATTGCATTGAGTTGACATTATCTACCTTATCTAGATTACTCATTTTTAAGCTATTCCTTTAAGTTACCAGATGCTAGTACTGAGAACTATACTGCAACCCTAACTACCCTTTTTTATAGAAACGTTCTCATTATAGCATGAGCTGACTTTATTTACCTTATTTAGTTTAGTAATTCACATAATCCAACTAACTACAGTTCTGAAAAGTAAAAAAAAGAGGTTCTTCATTTGGGGTCCATGTGTGGCCCTGTCACATCACTGTGTACCCCCCTTATCATGTTTATAACATCTTTGTGGTCCAAGAGTGGCCGCATAAATTTCATGGTGGATGTATGGTTTGAATAGCGCTTAACGTCTGTATTTAATGTGTAATTTGTCATTTAATTGTATTGTGTACCTATGCAATTTCTATTGGCAACCTACACTGTAACAACGTACTTTCCTCCTTAACATGTATTGACAATTACTAATTGTTTGTTTGAAAAAGAACCTCAATAAAAATAAAAAAAAATAAAAATAAAAAAAAAGAAAGGTCCAAAGAAAACAAGTCCCAAAATCAATTGTCCAAGAATAAGTTATATTCAAATTGCGTCAAAAAAGATATTAGTGGTGGTGATGGTGAATCCGTGTATGGTGGGTAATGTGAAAAAATCCAAAATATCAAAAATATATATCCAAAAGGTAATCCAAAAAATATGTGTATTCAAAAATTATATTGCAAATAAAAATCAAAAAAATTAAAACGTGTGTTTTGTGAAAAAAATGTGGCCAAAAGTGAAAAAAGGTGTACACCAAAAAATATGGAAGTCTTTTAAAAAGCCCTAAAAAGTTCTTGAGAAAGGTCCTTACCGACCGAAACGCATAGATTGTTACTGGTATTACGGCTCAGGCATAGAATCTGCCACTACACCCCAACTTTATTCAGTTGCGGCAAAGGAAAACCATCAGTTACCAAATGGAGGAGATGATATGCTATTAAACGCTTCTTTACTTATGAGGGGACCCGGTAGCACTTACATTACAAGCAATGACAATATGTTAATACAGCGACGTGGCCCCAGCATGGAACTTTGCCTTTCAGACGCTTGCATTTTAGAGACTGTCCTTTGGAAGCAAGATTATGGGTATGACGGTGTTGCTGCTGACGAATACCTGCTGCTGATCACAGAGGGAGTTCATTGAGATCTCCTGAAAAGCAATTTATACCTACTTTGTCTGACTGAGGATGATGAAACTGATCCAACAATCTTGTTTTTACCCTGTGGCATCGGGTGATATCATGATAAGCCTGCACAGCATACATAGGAACACTGCGTTATCTAGCAGTGGTGTGGGCTAAGGGATCAGCTACTTTGGCAAGATGGCACCTTTCAAGTCTGAGCATTGCTGTTCAGTAATTGACTTTATGTTATATGTTATATTCCAAAGAAAAGTTTGTTATAAAGTTTGTATTAAATGTTGGACTCTACGTTATGTATGTTGTGGCTAATGTTGACTCTGTAGTTTGAAGTACCCACATTTATGGCTAGGAGTGCCTTTCTTACATAGCCCCAGGTAACAAGTTTGCAGTCTTTTATGTTAGGCAGTTCTTGAATGGACTACACAATGTGTTAGTAGAGGATGTTATATTTAATACTATATGGTTATATTACCTGTTATGCTTTAGTTCTAGTATTCGGAACAGCCAATAGAATGCAAGCTCAATCTGATTGGCTGATTGGATCAGCCAATCTGATTGAACTTCAATCTGATTGGCTGATTCAATCAGCCAATCAGATTTTTCCTACCTTAATTCCGATTGGCTGATAGAATCCTATCAGCCAATCGGAATTGAAGGGACGCCATCTTGGATGACGTCCCTTAAAGGAGCCTCCATTTGCCGTTAGTCCGTCGGGCCAGCAGGATGTTCCGCGTCGGAGGTCTGCAAGATGGATCCTGAAGAAAGAAGATTGAAGACCCCGCTTGGAAGATGACATCGCCCGGATGGAAGACTTCTTCAGCGCCGCTTGGAAGATGACATCGCCCGGATGGAAGACTTCTTCAGCGCCGCCTGGATGATGACTTCATCGGATGGAAGACTTCTTCAGCGCCCCTTGGAGGATCACTTCTGCCGCTCTGGATCTACTCTTCGGTTCCATCGGTGGGTCGACTGGCCGAAGACAACTCAAGGTAGGATGATCTTCAGGGGGTAGTGTTAGGTTTATTTAAGGGGGGTTTGGGTTAGATTAGGGGTATGTGGGTGGTGGGTTTTAATGTTGGGGGGTTGTATTTTTCTTTTACAGGCAAAAGAGCAGTTTTCTTTGGGGCATGCCCCGCAAAAGGCCCTTTTAAGGGCTGGTAAGGTAAAAGAGCTTTGAACTTTTTTAATTTAGAATAGGGTAGGGCATTTTTTTATTTTGGGGGGCTTTGTTATTTTATTAGGGGGCTTAGATTAGGTGTAATTAGCTTAAAATTGTTGTAATATTTTTTAAATGTTTGTAACTTATTTTTTTTATTTTTTGTAACTTAGCTTTTTTTATTTTTTGTACTTTAGTTAGTTTATGTAATTGTATTTAATTGTAGTTATTTGTATTTAATTTATTTGATTAATTTAATGATAGTGTAGTGTTAGGTTTAATTGTAACTTAGGTTAGGATTTATTTTACAGGTAATTTTGTATTTCTTTTAGCTAGGTAGTTATTAAATAGTTAATAACTATTTAATAACTATTCTAACTAGCTAAAATAAATACAAAGTTGCCTGTAAAATAAATATAAATCCTAAAATAGCTACAATGTAATTATTAATTACATTGTAGCTATCTTAGGGTTTATTTTACAGGTAAGTATTTAGTTTTAAATAGGAATAATTTATTTAATGATAGTGTAGTGTTAGGTGTAATTGTAACTTAGGTTAGTTTTTATTTTACAGGTAAATTTCTCTTTATTTTAGCTAGGTAGCTATTAAATAGTTATTAACTATTTAATAGCTATTGTACCTAATTAAAATAAATTGATATTTGCCTGTAAAATAAAAATAAATCCTAAGATAGCTACAATATAATTATTATTTATATTGTAGCTATATTAGGGTTTATTTTAAAGGTAAGTATTTAGTTTTAAATAGGATTAATTTAGTTAATAAGAGAAATATTCTTTAGATTTATTTAATTAATATTTAAGTTAGGGGGGTGTTAGGGTTAGTGCTAGACTTAGGTTTAGGGGTTAATAATTTTATTACAGTGGCTAATAAATTTATCATAGGTGGCGACGGTGTAGGGGGGCAGATTAGGGGTTAATAAGTTTAATATAGGTTGCGGCGGGGTCTGGGAGCGGCGGTTTAGGGGTTAATACATATATTATAGATGCGGCGGGGTCAGGGAGCGGCGGTTTAGGGGTTAACATGTTTATTATAGTGGCGGTGGGCTCCGGGAGCGGCGGTTTAGGGGGTAATAAATGTATTTAGTTGCAGCGGTGTAGGGGGGGTAGATTAGGGGTGTTTAGACTCGGGGTACATGTTAGGGTGTTAGGTGCAGACGTTTCCCATAGGAATCAATGGGATATCTGGCAGCAGCGAACATGAACTTTCGCTATGGTCAGACTCCCATTGATTCCTATGGGATCATTGAAAACCAGGTACGCTCGGCCGGAAAAGTGCCGAGCGTACCTGCTAGTTTTTTGATAACTAGCAAAAGTAGTCAGATTGCGGAACATCTGGAGTGACGTAAGAATCGATCTGTGTCGGACTGAGTCCGACGGATCGAAGCTTACGTCACAAAATTCTACTTTTGCCGGTCTGTAGCCTTTGATAACTAAGGCGAATCAGCCTCGCCACAAATACGCTGCGGAATTCCAGCGTATTTGAGGTTGACGGCTTGATAACTACCCCCCTATATCTCTTTAGACAGGGGGGAATTTGCTGAGATTTAATAGGAACCCACATTCTTTATAGGTTGAGCTGATGTCAGACAAGTATCTTTGTTATATCTCTGAGTTAAACATGCCATTCTAGCCACACCTCTAATCTTCCAACATAGAGGTCACATGAAGGCACTAACGTCGCTAGTGCAGGCCATGTAGTTAATATATAGATTGTTGCTAGAATGTGCTCCGATGTTTTCATGAATATATATCCTCTTAGGTGCATATTCCACCCAGGGTATAGCAGTACCTGTAATGCTATGTTCTCTCCTATGTAGTTTCCACTCCTGTGAGTAGCACTCTTTCATTAGACTAGTACTGTGAAAATACATATCCCAATGAGTGCGCCCGGACGCTTATTTTGATTAAGAGCACTTTTTCCCCTGCATCTTTACTCCCCCAGCTCAATGTTCGCTCCCACACTGTGCAAGAAATCTCTTTGTTTCCCAAGAAAGCTTGTATGATATACTTTATTTATTTTGATTTATTTTCATATCTACCTCTTGGTAACTGAATAGGGTAACACTATCTACACAGACTTATACCAGATACACAGCCTAGTGGTGTTTTTCACCTCTCTTTTACCATCCCTTAATAAGTTAAATATTTAGATATATCGCATATTCCTATGAAACCACTACTGTACAGATCCCTCATGTTTTTCTTATGATCCAGACTTATTCTTAGACATATGACTTTTTACCGATGGTATCTGGTAAATTCCTACTTATTTGGTCTGTACTTTGTGGGCATCCCTATTTCTCTTTTAAAAGGTAACTACAACCCAAGCTCCCCTGTCAGCGACCGTGACAGGAAGTATACCTTGGTTAATTTAGTTCCTCAAGCACAGGGGTGTGAGCACCTTAGGGAGATTTTTCAAGCGTATAGAACGAATGTTTGTTATTGCTGATATGTTTAATATACCATTGGTCAGTATCATTAAAGTGACTCGGCGGAATTTACTGTATTTTATAACATCTTACTTAGCACATCTCTCTCCTCATGCCCTTACATGAGTTACTTGTAAGCTACACATACATTAATGTACAACCGCTGAATCTTGGTATGAATAGCTACCTTGGCCACAAGTTGTATTGTTTGCTACTATTTAAAGCTTTCATATATATGCCACTGCCTAAAAGAAGGGATGTTCATAATGTTTAGCCTACATCTACTATGCTTAATTGGAGGTAGTTTTATACCAATATCTTATTATTACTGTTGTGACTGTGTATTATGTCTTAAGATCGGTATTAAATGATTAAGTGATATATTTTCCCTTACAGCCATAAACTAGCTTTCGCCCAGATTGGGTGCCTAGATTAGGTGAGGTATTCTGCAACACTGAGCTGCACTATAATCAGTATTTACACCCTGTCATAGATGCATGCCATTAAGTATTACTACCCCCTCTATGCGCACCATATCATTTTTACTCGCTCCTCCAGCTAATTCGTTGTCGAATCATAGAAAGCTCCGCCCACCCCCTTTCCTCATCATCCCCTATATTTTGAGCGGCTCTCGCCCGCTGACTTCTTCCCCTCCCCCTCTTAAACTATGGCCTAAGAGAGGCTATTACAAGAGCTAACTCCCCACATCTTGTTAACATTAAAGTGGAAGAATATAACATGCCGCCCTGGCAGATGTGGGGACTATTTCCTATTTAATATAATTATACAGCCCAAAAGTGGCTGCTCACCTGGCTACCATTAATCTCCCAGTTTTCGCAATCATCTGGCCCAAAAGTGGCCACTTAAGTAGTCATCCAATCACGCTATAATATTAAAAAATGGAGGTTTGAGAAGCCTACCTATTGTTATACACTGTTGTATTGTTCTGTTTACCTACAAACGTCAATGTATTCTAAACATTGCTATATATGTCTTTATGGTCATAAGGTGTTCATTGTATGTTGTTTGTATTGCAAATACCTCAATAAAAAACTATTTAAAAAAAAATAAATTACATTCTCTATTTAAATCATGAAAGTTTTTTTTTGGACTTGACTGTCCCTTAAAATAAAATTGATCACATATAGCTCAGTAAATACAGTATTTAAAAAGTCTGATTGCTCACATTGCTGCTTTTTGACATAGCCCACTTCTGTTTGGTTTTAATGTCCATCTTCGTACTTCCACAACGTATACACCTTGCTATATAGTTTCATATTTATTCAGGTTGTTTATGTATGATATATGTGTATATTGTTATTTGGTATATAGCCTGAAGCATGTATCTGGAGTTTAGTGTACAAATTCCCCATTCAGACGAGATTTGAATGGTATTTCAAGACTATCCTTATGAAAACGTCTCTAAAAATGGTGGAATAGCCAAAAAGAGGCTGCACACTGGGTGGGAACCATTTGAATGACTTTAATCTAATCAAAACTATTAAACTGAAGAAAATGTGGGTATGATCAAAAGTGATATTTGTTATATAGTACTTATACTGTATATATTACTAATTAAGTATCAAATATTCTAAGAGGAACTCCATGAGTTACATTTTGAGAGGCCGAAACAAAACTAAAGGAGCAGATGTTTCCTAACTCATTTAATTATAAGTCCATTATAGTGGAAAAATCACATGCCTCACCACATACCAATACTGCTCTGGACCCATAGAGTACTGCCCAACTGTGTAACTAGTGCTGCTGATTGGATCAGCAGCAGTTTCCGCACAGGTCCCAAATAGGGTTGCCACCTTTTCTTCAAGCCAAACCCAAACACTCTAGCGCCGTTCAACAATTTTTTTCTTCTTTCTCTTTGTATCTTTAGTTGAAAAAGCATGAATGTAAGCTTAGGAGCCAGACCATTTTGGTTCAGCAGCCTGGGTAGCTGTTGCTAATTGGTGGCTAAAATTACATGCTCTATCTGAATTGTGAAAGAAAAACATTTAGGGTTTCATATCCCTTTAATTATGAGGGGTGTGGAAATATTGGTGCCTTGGTGAGTTGAAAGTTCCCACACTTTTTTTTTGTAGGACTAGACCAATATGACCCCGACCTAGACCTAATCATATTCAACTTAGCTCACAGCATCTACCAAATCTACATTTTCAAACACACAGATCCATCACATGATAAAAACTATGCAAAATATCTGGAATTATTTAGCAGTTTATTGAGGATTACTGTATAGTTGTTGTTCCCATGTGATCAGCACTGCCTCAGATACAACTGCTACTTCAAAGTCAAATTATATAGGTACATCGATTCAAAAGCCAAAAATATATTATCTCACACACACAAAAAAAAAATCTGGATGAGCTATATAATAATCACGTTACGGCTTGCAGTGGTCTCTAGAAGATACTAACTGAGAACAGGAAGTGAAAAAGTAGAAAGGTGATGGATTGGAGCATGCTGAATAATAGAATCAGTAGGACTACAAAGCCCAGAATCCCCTTACAGTAACAATAACATTATACATAATTATGAGTTATGGATGGAATCTGCTATATTAAATACCCTACTACTCGTCGTGATCATGATGCCATTGTCTAATAATAATGGCTGGAAGGAATACAAAGTTGTTAATAAACTTTACTCCCTGCTGCTTGGACCAGACCCCCAGTAACTAATGTAACTAATTATGCACCTACATCTATTATAATCAGTGATGATGCCCTGCCTCCCTGGCCTTAATCCGAGCAGTGCGTGCTGCATGCCATTTGCCATGTCCTCAAAGCTTGCCTCACTTACTGTGCAAAATAATTACTTTTTCAATGCCCCTTGCCGTTGCTTGCCAGCCCAAATCCGATATTCCGATTCCATCCTGCAGGATAAAGGCACCACCTGACTGTCAGCTGACCTGCCTGTGTTTGGGAGGGAGCGATGCAATGCACAGCGAATCACCAACTAAACTTACCATCCATAATGCAGTCTGAGTCTGACACTGACTGTGACAAGTGACAGACAGTCATGTAAGAGTCGGTGTGTGTACTGGGAGCCTGAGGGAGCGATGCGATGCACAGCGAATCACCGTGACACCAACTAAACTTATCATAATGCAGTCTGACTGGGACAAATGACAGAAAGTCAGAGTCAGTGTGTGTACTGTGTAGTTATTAGTTCCTATTGTAGTCGGCAGATCGGTAGAGAGTGAGTGGTGACTAAGTCTGAGAGTGACGTACTACACTCCAGGATGAGGCACTTCCCAGCAGGAGCCCACCGCTGTGTCGACAGCTGTAAATAATGTGATTCGAAACCCGGACGGTTGGCAACCCTAGTCCCAAACGGTACGCAAAATGGATTAAACAGATAGAGGTGCAGGGTCGCTAATTAAATACTTGATTAGAGCATCATGTCATTTTGTTCTTTTACCAGGATGGCCCCTTAAAGGGTCAGTAAACCCACAAAACAATGCAGAATTATATAACATCAGCTTAGCCCAGCTTTCTACCTGAAAAATTTTCCTGCGAAAATTACTTTTACAGTACGCCGCTCCTGGCTCTACTGAGCGGGTCTGTTTGTTTTCTCTAAGCACATCGGGCATGCTGTCTATCCACAGCCGGCCTGATCGCTCCATTAAACTCAATGTAGCTCGCTCTTGCTACCAGACCAGAGCGGGAGTGAGCTACATTGAGGTAAGATGGTAAGGTCAGAAATTTTCTGTTCATTATGAACTTTAAATATAATTATACATTTCTCCAAATACCTTGCGCTGCGCTTTGTTTGCTATTCAGAAGCTATTGCAGTCTCAAAATATGTAAATTTCCAAACCCACTGTGAGGCTAATTTGCATTAGCCAATCACAGTGGGCAACCTAGGTTCTCTCTTCCCTGTAGTTCTGGGTACAGGGATCATGTCTAATGCATGCACTCTGAAGTGCCCAAAGTATACGCATGCACATTTTATTTTCTCTAATACAATCTCTTACGTAAGCGATCTAGCTGTCATGTAACCGCAGTCAAGATTAGCATAGCAATGACAGGAAACTGAGTTCTAAGATTGCGCATGCGTACAATTTGCGACAAGACCTGGCAAAAGTCTTCAATTAGCTTATTGCCCATGCGTGTCAAAATGCTTTTAAATGCACACGCGTTTTAATATGATAATTTGGGAAGCTAATTTATGCGGGAAGAAGAGCTTTCTAGACCGCCCTTTGTATTACCTAATCGGAGCTTTGTTTTTAAAAAAAGTAAGTAGAATCACATTTAGATGTAACATTTGATCGTTTGCTTTAAAAAAAAAAAAAAAAACATTTTACTAATCCTTTAAAGGGACATTAAACTGCTGGGCACAGTCAGCTACTATAACATGGTGACGGCTCACCATGTAACTGTTTTTCCTCTTGTGACTAAAGCTCTCTTCAGAGCTGTTCTCTTACTTTAACCACTTCATGATGGTGGTCTGCAAAGATTGACATCTTTATGCTGGGCCCCACAATCTTGTATATTAGATATTCTCAAACCTTGTGACTGAAATGGGGAACATTTGCAGACCAGTGAGATGGTGCTAGCTTTATGATAGCTGCATTATGTTCTTCAGGTTGCTGTGCATAATACAGAGCAAAAGCTTTACTTTTTTGCAGTGGTTGCGTGTCTCTGTATTTCCTTTACCTTTATTTTATCATTTTAAAAATCTGTTTTGTTTTTTCATTTTGCCGTATTCATACCTTCTAACATTTCAAAATCCAAAAGACTATCACCCCCCCCCCCCCCCGAGCAAAAGTGTGATATGTGGTGGGCAGGAGCAGGGATGGGGTCTGGGGAGTGGGCTTAACAAGTGGCAGAACATCACACACATTGTTTGTTTTTTTAAAAAGTAAAAGCACTCTGATAACTGACTTTTGTTACTAGGGGGACGCTTTCTGGTTGCCTAGGTGACCACCAAGCCTCCTTCCCCAGTTTGCAACTGGTAATGTGTGCAGACTTAGCTTGAAGCAAACGTTTTAACTGACAGCAGAATGTTTCTAACAAATTAAAGCTGCTACTTTTTTTGTGCAATGATTTTCTTACGTGTGTACATGATACTCCTGAGGTTTAGCAGGTGTTAAGTGCTGTGTAAAAAACATAATTTATGTAAGAACTTACCTGAAAAATTAATTTCTTTCATATTAGCAAGAGTCCATGAGCTAGTGACGTATGGGATATACATTCCTACCAGGAGGGGCAAAGTTTCCCAAACCTCAAAATGCCTATAAATACACCCCTCACCACACCCACAAATCAGTTTAACGCATAGCCAAGAAGTGGGGTGATAAGACAAAAGTGCGAAAGCATAAAAAATAAGGAATTGGAATAATTGTGCTTTATACAAAAAAAATCATAACCACCACAAAAAAGGGTGGGCCTCATGGACTCTTGCTAATATGAAAGAAATTAATTTATCAGGTAAGTTCTTACATAAATTATGTTTTCTTTCATGTAATTAGCAAGATTCCATGAGCTAGTGACGTATGGGATAATGAATACCCAAGATGTGGATCTTCCACGCAAGAGTCACTAGAGAGGGAGGGATAAAATAAAGACAGCCAATTCCGCTGAAAATAATCCACACCCAAAATAAAGTTTAAATCTTATAATGAAAAAAACTGAAATTATAAGCAGAAGAATCATACTGAAACAGCTGCCTGAAGTACTTTTCTACCAAAAACTGCTTCAGAAGAAGAAAACACATCAAAATGGTAGAATTTAGAAAAAGTATGCAAAGAAGACCAAGTTGCTGCTTTGCAAATCTGATCAACCGAAGCTTCATTCCTAAACGCCCAGGAAGTAGAAACTGACCTAGTAGAATGAGCTGTAATCCTTTGAGGCGGAGTTTTACCCGACTCGACATAAGCATGATGAATCAAAGACTTTAACCAAGACGCCAAAGAAATGGCAGAGGCCTTCTGACCTTTCCTAGAACCGGAAAAGATAACAAAATAGACTAGAAGTCTTTCGGAAAATTTTAGTAGCTTCAACATAATATTTCAAAGCTCTAACTACATCCAAAGAATGCAACGATCTTTCCTTAGGATTCTTAGGATTAGGACACGATGAAGGAACCACAATTTCTCTACTAATGTTGTTAGAATTCACAACCTTAGGTAAAAATTGAAAAGAAGTTCGCAACACCGCCTTATCCTGATGAAAAATCAGAAAAGGAGACTCACAAGAAAGAGCAGATAAGTCAGAAACTCTTCTAGCAGAAGAGATGGCCAAAAGAAACAAAACTTTCCAAGAAAGTAATTTAATGTCCAGCGAATGCATAGGTTCAAACGGAGGAGCTTGAAGAGCCCCCAGAACCAAATTCAAACTCCAAGGAGGAGAAATTGACTTAATAACAGGTTTTATACAAACCAAAGCTTGTACAAAACAATGAATAACAGGAAGACTAGTAATCTTTCTGTGAAAAAGAACAGAAAGAGCAGAGATTTTTCCTTCAAGGAACTTGCAGACAAACCTTTATCCAAACCATCCTGAAGAAACTGTAAAATTCTAGGAATTCTAAAAGAATGCCAAGAAAAATGATGAGAAAAACACCAAGAAATGTAAACCTTCCAGACTCGATAATATATCTTCCTAGATACAGATTTACGAGCCTGTAACATAGTATTAATCAGAGAGTCAGAGAAACCTCTATGACTGAGAATCTAGCGTTCAATCTCTATACCTTCAAATTTAAGGATTTGAGATCCTGATGGAAAAAAGGACCTTGTGATAGAAGGTCTGGTCTTAACGGAAGAGTCCATGGTTGGCAAGTGGCCATCCGGACAAGATCCACATACCAAAACCTGTGAGGCCATGCTGGAGCCACCAGCAGAACAGACGAGCACCCCTTAGAATCTTGGAAATTACTCTTGGAAAAAGAACTAGAGGTGGAAAGATATAGGCAGGATGATACTTCCAAGGAAGTGACAATGCATCCACTGCCTCCGCCTGAGGATCCCTGGATCTGGACAGATACCTGGGAAGCTTCTTGTTTAGATGAGAAGCCATCAGATCTATTTCTGGAAGTCCCCACATTTGAACAATCTGAAGAAATACCTCTGGGTGAAGAGACCATTCGCCCGGATGTAACGTTTGGTGACTGAGATAATCCGCTTCCCAATTGTCTATACCTGGGATATGAACTGCAGAAATTAGACAGGAGCTGGATTCCGCCCAAACCAGAATTCGAGATACTTCTTTCATAGCCAGAGGACTGTGAGTCCCTCCTTGATGATTGACATATGTCACAGTTGTGACATTGTCCGTCTGAAAACAAATGAATGACTCTCTCTTTAGAAGAGGCCATGACTGAAGAGCTCTGAAAATTGCACGGAGTTCCAAAATATTGATTGGTAATCTCACTTCCAGAGATTCCCAAACCCCTTGTGCTGTCAGAGACCCCCAAACAGCTCCCCAACCTGTCAGACTTGCATCTGTTGAAATCTCAGTCCAGGTTGGAAGAACAAAAGAAGCCCCCTGAATTAAACGATGGTGGTCTGTCCACCATGTCAGAAAGTGTCGAACAATCGGTTTTAAATATATTAATTGAGATATCTTTGTATAATCCCTGCACCACTGGTTCAGCATACAGAGCTGAAGAGGTCGCATGTGAAAACGAGCAAAGGGAACCGCGTCCAATGCAGCAGTCATAAGACCTAGAATTTCCATGCATAAGGCTACCGAAGGGAAAGATTGAGACTGAAGGTTTCGACAAGCTGAAACCAATTTCAGATGTCTCTTGTCCGTCAGAGACAGAGTCAAGGACACTGAATCTATCAGGAAACCTAAAAAGGTTACCCTTGTCTGAGGAATCAACAAACTTTTTGGTAAATTGATCCTCCAACCATATTCTAGAAGAAACAACACTCATAAAAGACTGGAAAGGTTCTTTCTAGTGAAAATGAGCAAAGGGAATTGAATCCAATGCCGTGGCCATAAGACCTAAAACTTCTATGCATATATAGCAACTGAAGGAAATAATAGAGACTAAAGGTACCGACAGACGGAACCCAATAGAATTATCCCTTGTCTGATAGAGACAAAGACAGTGACACAAACTTTCTGGAAACCTAAAAAAGGTGACCCTTGTGTGAGGAATCAAGAGCTTTCGAAAAAAAAAAATCCTCTAACTATGTCCTGAAGAGCAAGTGAATCATATGAGATTCCGCATCCTCAGAAAATAATCTGAATGAAAACAGAAAAATGAAAATATGCATTTATTGTATCTAATGAAAACAAATAATGCTATCAATGACCATAAAAAGGCAAAATAGTTTGAATAAAACTCCAAACCCGGTTCCTAAAAAAAGGAACTGGAAGAAATATCCCAGAAGATTCCAGGTCTGAGCAGCGCTTGAACCCCATGGGTGCCCAGCCATGCTTCAACAGTACCCAAAATATATAGGACAGAAACACACTTAAAGAAAGTGTTAGCCTTACTGGAATAAAATCAAAGAAATTTGGACAAAATAGAACCAAATAAATTTCAAAGAAGTCTTAACCTGCCTCTTACCAGCCAAGCTGGAATACGGCACGTACATCGCAATATTAGGGAGCTGATTTCGAACCCCAATTACAAACATGTTACTTGGGAAAGAACTCAGGAATTCGTTCCTTAATAAGAACAACTAAACTAGTATAAGCTTAAAGTTTTAGTCTTAGAACTCAATCTTGAAGCCCAGAGTAACAGTTAAGAATTTAATCCAATTATAAAACAAATAATTGATTATCTTAGAACAAAATTCTTCTAGCTAAAATAGCTAAAGACATAGATTAACCCTCATTTGCGAAAATATTCAATAAAATGAAGACACAAATGAAATTATTAGCATGATAGTCCAGTTTAAAGGACCAGTCAATACAGAGGACTTGTATAATCAATAAATGCAAAACAACAAGACAAATGCAACAGCACCTAGTCTAGTAAATGTCGTCCTTTAACAATGCTAAAATAAATCATAATCTGATACTTGATCTTAAAGTAAACAGAAAAAAATGAAGCAATTGCAATATCCAAATAAATTACAGGACCAAGAAAAGTACCTGAAACTAAATAAATTTCCATAAATAAGATACAACTATCTAAAGGAAAATAAATACTATTTTGCTATAGAAACAATAGCATAATTGGTAAAAGTAGAGATAGCCCCAATAAATTGGAGAACCCTCCAAATTGAATTTAACTGCTGGCAAAGAAAACCTCTGAAAACACAGAAGAAATAAATAGGCAGAAATAGTGTCAACTAGTCTTAAAGAACTAGTTACCTTAATATCCAAAATAATCAACACCTTTTCAACAAAGAACAAATGTACTTTAATAATAGAAAAATAATAAAAAAGTAGATTTGTTAGTGTCAATATCTGATGAAGAAAATTTCTGAAAGAGAAAAAACATCATCAGAGAAGGATAAATCAGTATGTTGTTGGTCATTTGAAACTTCAATAATTAAAAAAGAAGTGAAAAAGACCTAAAAATTTTATTAGAAGGCACAAAGTCAGGCAAAGCCTTTAAAATAGAATCAGAAAATATTTCTTATAAATCTTCTAAATATTTCTTGTACATAAAATGTAAGAATGGAAATATATAAAGCATAAACACTAATGGATTCTGCATGTAAAAGTATATCATAATACCTTATTACAAACCATAGCTAAAGATAAATTAACTTAGATTTGGTAGAACTGAAACTCAGTTAAGCGTTTTTCCAGAAGTGGCTTCTGATTCAGGGACAATCTGAGACATCTTGCAATATGTAATAGAAAAAAACAACATATAAAGCAAAATTGATCAAATTCCTTAAATGACAGTTTCAGGAATGGGAAAAAAATGACAATGAACAAGCTTCTAGCAACCAGAAACAATAAATAATGAGACTTAAATATTGTGGAGACAACAATGACGCTCAAATTTTTTAGCGCCAAAAAAGCCGCCCACATTATTTGGCACCTAAATGCTTTTGGCGCCAAAAATGGCGCCACATCCGGTAACGCCGACATTTTTTGGCGCAAAAACGTCAAAAAATGACGCAACTTCCGGCGACACTTATGACGCCGGAAATGACAAAAAAAATTTTGCGCCAAGAATGACGCAATAAAATGAAGCATTTTCAGCCCCCGCGAGCCTAACAGCCCACAGGAAAAAAGTCAAATTTTAAGGTAAGAAAAAAATGATTTATTCATATGCATTATCCCAAATATGAAACTGACTGTCTGAAATAAGGAACGTTGAACATCCTGAATCAAGGCAAATAAATGTTTAAACACATATATTTAGAACTTTATATAAAAGTGCCCAACCATAGCTTAGAGTGTCACAGAAAATAAGACTTACTTACCCCAGGACACTCATCTACATGTAGTAGAAAGCCAAACCAGTACTGAAACGAGAATCAGTAGAGGTAATGGTATATATAAGAGTATATCGTCGATCTGAAAAGGGAGGTAAGAGATGAATCTCTAGGACCGATAACAGAGAACCTATGAAATAGACCCCGTAGAAGGAGATCATTGAATTCAAATAGGCAATACTCTCCTCACATCCCTCTGACATTCACTGCACGCAGAGAGGAAAACCGGGCTCCAACCTGCTGCGGAGCGCATATCAACAAAGAATCTAGCACAAACTTACTTCACCACCTCCACAGGAGGCAAAGTTTGTAAAACTGATTTGTGGGTGTGGTGAGGGGTGTATTTATAGGCATTTTGAGGTTTGGGAAACTTTGCCCCTCCTGGTAGGAATGTATATCCCATACGTCACTAGCTCATGGACTCTTGCTAATTACATGAAAGAAAAAAGGCATTTGGAGCAGTATATAAATCCCACAAAAACTTTAGCCCTGTATACAATTTTCAAATAATTTACTTATGCTGCCGAATGGTTCAGAGACCACTACAGTTCACTCTGCAAAAAAAACATAATTTATGTAAGAACTTACCTGATAAATTCATTTCTTTCATATTAACAAGAGTCCATGAGCTAGTGACGTATGGGATATACATTCCTACCAGGAGGGGCAAAGTTTCCCAAACCTTAAAATGCCTATAAATACACCCCTCACCACACCCACAAATCAGTTTAACGAATAGCCAAGAAGTGGGGTGATAAGAAAAAAGTGCGAAGCATATAAAATAAGGAATTGGAATAATTGTGCTTTATACAAAAAAATCATAACCACCACAAAAAAGGGTGGGCCTCATGGACTCTTGTTAATATGAAAGAAATGAATTTATCAGGTAAGTTCTTACATAAATTATGTTTTCTTTCATGTAATTAACAAGAGTCCATGAGCTAGTGACGTATGGGATAATGAATACCCAAGATGTGGATCTTTCCACACAAGAGTCACTAGAGAGGGAGGGATAAAATAAAGACAGCCAATTCCTGCTGAAAATAATCCACACCCAAAATAAAGTTTAATGAAAAACATAAGCAGAAGATTCAAACCGAAACCACTGCCTGAAGTACCTTTCTACCAAAAACTGCTTCAGAAGAAGAGAATACATCAAAATGGTAGAATTTAGTAAAAGTATGCAAAGAGGACCAAGTCGCTGCTTTGCAAATCTGATCAACTGAAGCTTCATTCCTAAACGCCCAGGAAGTAGAAACTGACCTAGTAGAATGAGCTGTAATCCTCTGAGGCGGAGTCTTACCCGAATTAACATAGGCAAGATGAATTAAAGATTTCAACCAGGATGCCAAAGAAATGGCAGAAGCTTTCTGGCCTTTTCTAGAACCAGAAAAGATGACAAATAGACTAGAAGTCTTTCGGAAAGATTTAGTAGCTTCAACATAATATTTCAAAGCTCTAACAACATCCAAAGAATGTAACGATTTCTCCTTAGAATTCTTAGGATTAGGACATAATGAAGGAACCACGATTTCTCTACTAATGTTGTTGGAATTCACAACCTTAGGTAAAAATTCAAAAGAAGTTCGCAACACCGCCTTATCCTGATGAAAAATCAGAAAAGGAGACTCACAAGAAAGAGCAGATAATTCAGAAACTCTTCTGGCAGAAGAGATGGCCAAAAGGAACAAAACTTTCCAAGAAAGCAATTTAATGTCCAATGAATGCATAGGTTCAAACGGAGGAGCTTGAAGAGCTCCCAGAACCAAATTCAAACTCCATGGAGGAGAAATTGACTTAATGACAGGTTTTATACGAACCAAAGCTTGTACAAAACAATGAATATCAGGAAGAATAGCAATCTTTCTGTGAAAAAGAACAGAAAGAGCAGAGATTTGTCCTTTCAAGGAACTTGCGGACAAACCCTTATCTAAACCATCCTGAAGAAATTGTAATATTCTCGGAATTCTAAAAGAATACCAAGAAAAATGATGAGTAAGACACCAAGAAATATAAGTCTTCCAGACTCTATAATATATCTCTCTAGATACAGATTTACGAGCCTGTAACATAGTATCAATCACAGAGTCAGAGAAACCTCTTTGACTAAGAATCAAGCGTTCAATCTCCATACCTTTAAGTTTAAGGATTTCAGATCCGGATGGAAAAAAGGACCTTGCGACAGAAGGTCTGGTCTTAACGGAAGAGTCCATGGTTGGCAAGATGCCATCCGGACAAGATCCGCATACCAAAACCTGTGAGGCCATGCCGGAGATATTAGCAGAACAAACGAGCATTCCCTCAGAATCTTGGAGATTACTCTTGGAAGAAGAACTAGAGGCGGAAAGATATAGGCAGGATGATACTTCCAAGGAAGTGATAATGCATCCACTGCCTCCGCCTGAGGATCCCGGGATCTGGACAGATACCTGGGAAGTTTCTTGTTTAGATGAGAGGCCATCAGATCTATCTCTGGAAGCCCCCACATTTGAACAATCTGAAGAAATACCTCTGGGTGAAGAGACCATTCGCCCGGATGCAACGTTTGGCGACTGAGATAATCCGCTTCCCAATTGTCTACACCTGGGATATGAACCGCAGAGATTAGACAGGAGCTGGATTCTGCCCAAACCAAAATTCGAGATACTTCTTTCATAGCCAGAGGACTGTGAGTCCCTCCTTGATGATTGATGTATGCCACAGTTGTGACATTGTCTGTCTGAAAACAAATGAACGATTCTTTCTTCAGAAGAGGCCAAAACTGAAGAGCTCTGAAAATTGCACGGAGTTCCAAAATATTGATCGGTAATCTCACCTCCTGAGATTCCCAAACTCCCTGTGCCGTCAGAGATCCCCACACAGCTCCCCAACCTGTGAGACTTGCATCTGTTGAAATTACAGTCCAGGTCGGAAGAACAAAAGAAGCCCCCTGAATTAAACGATGGTGATCTGTCCACCACGTTAGAGAGTGTCGAACAATCGGTTTTAAAGATATTAATTGAGATATCTTCGTGTAATCCCTGCACCATTGGTTCAGCATACAGAGCTGAAGAGGTCGCATGTGAAAACGAGCAAAGGGGATCGCGTCCGATGCAGCAGTCATAAGACCTAGAATTTCCATGCATAAGGCTACCGAAGGGAATGATTGTGACTGAAGGTTTCGACAAGCTGTAATCAATTTTAGACGTCTCTTGTCTGTTAAAGACAGAGTCATGGACACTGAATCTATCTGGAAACCCAGAAAGGTTACCCTTGTTTGAGGAATCAAAGAACTTTTTGGTAAATTGATCCTCCAACCATGATCTTGAAGAAACAACACAAGTCGATTCGTATGAGACTCTGCTAAATGTAAAGACTGAGCAAGTACCAAGATATCGTCCAAATAAGGAAATACCACAATACCCTGTTCTCTGATTACAGACAGAAGGGCACCGAGAATCTTTGTGAAAATTCTTGGAGCTGTAGCAAGGCCAAACGGTAGAGCCACAAATTGGTAATGCTTGTCTAGAAAAGAGAATCTCAGGAACTGAAAATGATCTGGATGAATCGGAATATGCAGATATGCATCCTGTAAATCTATTGTGGACATATAATTCCCTTGCTGAACAAAAGGCAATATAGTCCTTACAGTTACCATCTTGAACGTTGGTATCCTTACATAACGATTCAATAATTTTAGATCCAGAACTGGTCTGAAGGAATTCTCCTTCTTTGGTACAATGAAGAGATTTGAATAAAACCCCATCCCCTGTTCCGGAACTGGAACTGGCATAATTACTCCAGCCAACTCTAGATCTGAAACACAATTCAGAAATGCTTGAGCTTTCACTGGATTTACTGGGACACGGGAAAGAAAAAATCTCTTTGCAGGAGGTCTCATCTTGAAACCAATTCTGTACCCTTCTGAAACAATGCTCTGAATCCAAAGATTGTGAACAGAATTGATCCAAATTTCTTTGAAAAAACGTAACCTGCCCCCTACCAGCTGAACTGGAATGAGAGCCGTACCTTCATGTGAACTTAGAAGCAGGCTTTGCCTTTCTAGCAGGCTTGGATTTATTCCAGACTGGAGATGGTTTCCAAACTGAAACTGCTCCTGAGGACGAAGGATCAGGCTTTTGTTCTTTGTTGAAACGAAAGGAACGAAAACGATTGTTAGCCCTGTTTTTACCTTTAGATTTTTTATCCTGTGGTAAAAAAGTTCCTTTCCCACCAGTAACAGTTGAAATAATAGAATCCAACTGAGAACCAAATAATTTGTTTCCCTGGAAAGAAATGGAAAGTAGAGTTGATTTAGAAGCCATATCAGCATTCCAAGTCTTAAGCCATAAAGCTCTTCTGGCTAAGATAGCTAGAGACATAAACCTAACATCAACTCTAATAATATCAAAAATGGCATCACAGATAAAATTATTAGCATGCTGAAGAAGAATAATAATATCATGAGAATCACGATTTGCTACTTGTTGCGCTAGGGTTTCCAACCAAAAAGTTGAAGCTGCAGCAACATCAGCCAATGATATAGCAGGTCTAAGAAGATTACCTGAACACAGATAAGCTTTTCTTAGAAAGGATTCAATTTTTCTATCTAAAGGATCCTTAAACGAGGTACCATCTGACGTAGGAATGGTAGTACGTTTAGCAAGGGTAGAAATAGCCCCATCAACTTTAGGGATTTTGTCCCAAAATTCTAACCTGTCAGGCGGAACAGGATATAATTGCTTAAAACGTTTAGAAGGAGTAAATGAATTACCCAATTTATCCCATTCTTTGGAAATCACTGCAGAAATAGCATTAGGAACAGGAAAAACTTCTGGAATAACCGCAGGAGCTTTAAAAACCTTATCCAAACGTATAGAATTAGTATCAAGAGGACTAGAATCCTCTATTTCTAAAGCAATTAGTACTTATTTAAGTAAAGAGCGAATAAATTCCATCTTAAATAAATATGAAGATTTATCAGCATCAATCTCTGAGATAGAATCCTCTGAACCAGAAGAGTCCAAAGAATCAGAATGATGGTGTTCATTTAAAAATTCATCTGTAGAGAGAGAAGATTTAAAAGACTTTTTACGTTTACTAGAAGGAGAAATAACAGACAAAGCCTTCTTTATGGATTCAGAAACAAAATCTCTTATGTTATCAGGAACATTCTGCACCTTAGATGTTGAGGGAACTGCAACAGGCAATGGTACATTACCAAAGGAAATATTATCTGCTTTAACAAGTTTGTCATGACAATTATTACAAACAACAGCTGGAGGAATAGCTACCAAAAATTTACAGCAGATACACTTAGCTTTGGTAGATCCAGCAGGCAGTGATTTTCCTGTAGTATCTTCTGGCTCAGATGCAACGTGAGACATCTTGCAATATGTAAGAGAAAAAACAACATATAAAGCAAAATAGATCAAATTCCTTATAAGACAGTTTCAGGAATGGGAAAGAATGCCAAATATCAAGCTTCTAGCAACCAGAAGCAAATGAAAAATGAGACTGAAATAATGTGGAGACAAAAGCGACGCCCATATTTTTTAGCGCCAAATAAGACGCCCACATTATTTGGCGCCTAAATGCTTTTGGCGCCAAAAATGACGCCACATCCGGAACGCCGACATTTTTGGCGCAAAATAACGTCAAAAAAATGACGTAACTTCCGGCGACACGTATGACGCCGGAAACGGAAAAGAATTTTTGCGCCAAAAAAGTCCGCGCCAAGAATGACGCAATAAAATGAAGCATTTTCA